>NC_137926.1:18487318-18569818 GCF_963457725.1 Sprattus sprattus
TTAGAAATGCTGGGCCAGGCTGTGATGTCTCAGTCTGTAGGCTTTTAAGAAGTGCTTTTTAAAAGCTGCCAGTGAAGTGGAATTAGAACATTGTAAAAAAGAGGAGCCTGGAAAGAGGAGGAGGACGAGGAGAAGAAGAGGAGAAATCAAGATAAAGAGAAAAGGAAGTGCGTAATGATAGAATCCAGCTGGTCAAGAAGTCGTGTTGCAGATGAGAACGTTTGGCAGACAGGTGTCTCCACTGTGTCCGACCAAAAATAAGGACCCACTAAAGCCACCCAGAAGCAACTATTTTCAGGGTCTACTTTCATCAAAGACCGCTTCAGGCATATGGCATGCCTCAGGCAAACCACACAACGGCGTACCCTACAATCAGAGTGAAACACAAACCTTTTCGTCAAAACGAGCTTCTGACTAAAGCTAAGCCAGTGCTAGCAGAGGGCCACAGTATGTGGTCAGATAGCTATCTTTCCCTCTAAACCAATCAGCTTCCTTAAAACAGTCACGCTGGGCTCCAAACACATGTGAAATGAATTTGGGACGCAGAGGTTACAGTTCATCTCAATCAGCAATCCCGCTGTGAGCTCTCTGGCTGATCAAAGCACCACTGCAGGCATACATGGGCTCTTAAAACTATCCGACTTCGAAATTCCAGAACCAAGAAGCTGCTATTCTAAAACAGATTGGGGTGGACTTCGTAGGATTGTAACATCCCAGCTTACAGATGTGATTCAACACACAGGCAGGGCTTGTGCACGAGGTGAGGCAGAGATGGAGGGGTTGGGGGTCAGGGGTCAAAGGGCAGGTTAGGCCTCTCATGCACAATTCTCCCCTCAGACCTGATGCCATGACTGATGTGTTCCAACACAGGGAAACAGTGGCAAAAAATAACTTTATGCTTTTGTTTATTGTCAATAAGTGAACATTTTAATAACAACCTTCTTTCATGTGCGGAGTGCGACACCCTCTCCATCTTTGGGAAACACACGGCTGCCTTACCAACTTCAGCAGAGCACTCAGCCACATTGACTTTGTTGAGGAAGCACACCTGTGGATTCTTTACTGAAGTGTCTGTGTTAAAGACTATATAACATCAACAACAGGAAAAAGTGATGGGGTACCATGAACCACAGGGGGACACGAAAAAAGATTACCAGCGTGACTGTAGTCTTACCATATACAGCACGTTGTTTAGGTTACAAGCCTGTCTCGGACGTTGAGGAAAGAATAAACTAAAGTGCTGTGAGGCCACTAGGTGGAAAACCAGGTTTTACCTAAAAATACTTAAACAACTCCAACAGCTTTGAAGCAACAACAAGAAGACGTTTGCTCATTGGACGGATGATTTACAGAGTGATGCAGAGACAAAACAAGACCCAGCTGCGGAGCGCCGGCCATCTTTGTTGAATGTTTGTCTCATAACAGATGAAACGACAGGGTTGCATGCCATCAGAAACTGAAAAACAAAACAAACAACAGCAACAGTACACAAGTGTGATGGTCACTGTGCATGTCAACCTTATTCAATCACAGGGGTCAACTGAGCTGTCTTTATCATCTTTGACTGCACAATCTGTCAGTTATTTGACTGAAGAGACACCATCAGAGCTCAAGACACCATCAGAGCTCAAGCTTGACATTTACAGGATCTATTTGTTGTGCTCCCTCACTCGTTTCCCTTTTATCTCACTCCGTGTCCTTTGCTTTCTTATTTCCCTGTCAGTTTTCACAGGATTCATATATTTCTGTTTATATATTTCAAAGAAGAGCGCCTAATCCAGAAGTCAGATAGAAGCGTTCAATATTTTCCCTGTACAGACTTTTATTTTTTCTCTGGTTCAGAGGCTCTCTTTGATGGAGAAATTAACAAGCCTCTACTTCACGCAGAGCATTACAAAATCCACTGCCTGACTGAGAATAGTTATTTGTGCATACCATGCACTAAAGTACTGATCTAAGATGGCCCATCAAGGAATAGAAAAGCGCACACACACAGACACGCACGCACACACACGCACGCACACACGCTTAACATCCTTCCTTCAATTGTGTCATTCAGTTCACTTTTCAGGCCGACATTTCAATGCTTCTTAGAGAGAAACAACCTTCATCCGAATTCAACTAACATGCACACACATGCACCACACGTTTGCATACACACACATGCATACACATGCACACACACAGTCCTAAGCACATATCTAGTTACAAAGAACATTCCTCCACCCGTGAGGTCATCTGTATGGTAAACATCTGTGCAGGACAATTAAGTGTGTGCGTGTGTGTGTGTGTGTGTGTGTGTGTGTGTGCGTGTGTGTGTGTGTGTGACAATGATCAAAGGCCTCTGTGATCCACTTCAAACGGGGGACAGATGAGAGCACCTGGGCTCCTGTCTGTCGGTAGAGGCACAAACTGAGCCTCTTAAAAATGGCTTTAATGACAAGAGTCCCACGAAACACCAACAATCCCTGCTGGGGTGACTGGGTGTCTTTCACCAAGAGGCAACAGCCCTGAAACAGCAGTGTTTTAAAAAGAGATAGAGAGGTATTGTTACGGTCTTTTCATAGCTGCAAAATCAACTACCCATGTGTTCTGGAAGCAGGGATGAATAATAAGGGAGTAAAAGTTATGATGATTTCACAGTTTAGTCATTTAGTGAAGCACACAACTAAAGTTCCAAAAACATGACACTGGCCTAACAATTCCAGCCCAGAGTTCCTGCTTCAGGACCTGGGTCCACTGAGGACAGACTCGAAGAGCAGGCCACCCAACAGACATCAAGGGCCGGCGGTGACCCAAGAAGTCAGCTGTGGAGACTTGGATAATGTCGGGGGACACCCCCTACCCGAGTCCATTTGGTGGACATCAGAGCAGCACCTGAGCATGAAGTAAAGCCCCTTTTGTTCTTCACTAGGCTTCTTCCAGCAGCCCCCTTTGAAGACCATGAAAAAAAGAGAAACCCCTATTGCAAACGTTCAGAGCAGGAAATGTTTGGGGTAACAGAACTCTGTCCCTTTTGACTGAGTGCCGTTTAGTCTGTGAGAAAGTGCCCAGTCAGCACGAGGACAGTTGAAATGTCTGCAACCTCCTGTTCCAAGGGCACAAGTCAAGACGGCATGGTGCGTGTATGTGTGTGAGAGAGACCCACACAAAGAGAAAGAAATAGAAAATGACAAGAGGGCATTTGGCCACCTTACAGAGATAAGTAAACAACAAAAAAAACACTCTTAGCAAATTTGGAACAATCTATCCAGCTTTCTTTTTATAGCATTGATCTTCGCCACAGCTCTCTCCCCCTCTGGCCTTCACAAACTCTCTCCATGAGCTTTGTAATCAGTCCTCTGTGGTTCTGGCTAAAGAATGTAAGCTCCTCTTTCATCAGAGGCCATCTGGGGTGTATCGTTCACTCTTCTCACAGACACACGCACAAAAAATAAATCTATAGTCCTTTTTCACACTTTCTCTGACAATCTTTAATTTTCTACACCAAAACTTCTAAAGAGAAGTTTTAAAGGTCGTCAGAAGGGAGCAGTGGAAAAACTCTTATTTCCTGAGGAGTCTTCCCGACGTCTTCTTTATCAGAGGCTGTAGGGTTCCCCCTGGAGCCCTGGAGGATAAACACCCTGTGTCTCGACTGTTCTGTAAGACATAAAAAGCCTTCCAGGTAACCAGGAAATTCAAAGTGTTAAGTGTGGAGAAAGTCTGTTGCCATAACCCATTTCCAAGTTGAAAACAGACATTCTCTTACTCTAAACTGCTGAGGACCGCCTGTCTCTTTAACAGACAACATATATGGGTCCAGCCCTGGACCTTCAATCACTTACTTCAATCAATCCAAGTCAGTGCCAAGCTTGGTGCTCTTATGACGGACTATAAGACAAAGGGTTGGTTATCACCCAGTTAACAGTGCCAACTCAAAAGACTTCAGGGAAACTGGTCCAAAATCTGATCCCAGAGAATGCATACATTTTCCTCATCTTTTGAGTTTAGTGTAGGGGCTCCTTATAGTTATTTAACAAAAATCCATTATCCAAGCACACATATTGCCAAAAAATACAAATCAACCTGCCTCCGCAAAAAAAAAAAAATTGGAGCATGTCAGTTGCCAGGGCAACAGGTTGGCAGGTTGGTACCCTTCCCAAAGGAGTTAATTTCCTGCTTCCATACCTCCTCCACTCTGCCTCTCTCACCCTCTCCTTTTCCCCACCTTTCCCCATCTGTCTCTCGCTCATACTCGCTGTTCTTCTCCCCTTGTGGATTAGGTCTTCGATGAGTCATGTTGTCATAGCATCTAATGTGTGTTAAAACAGTCCATTGGTACTCGTGTGTAGAAGAGAAATCTATGGGGGTGATGTGTGTATGGAGGGTGAATGTGGAACATATGTCTGTCTGTGTGTATGACATGTACAACATGTGCCTGTGTGTGGAGTGAGCATGTATGGTAAGTGTATGCAAGTGTGTGTGTGTGTGTGTGTGTGTGTGTGTGTGTGTGTGTGTCAGTGCGGTCCTGTGATTGATTTTGGGCCACTCCTTTATGTCACATCGCCTGAGGGTCTTCAATCAACCCCCACTTCTGAGAGCCCAGGGGATTAGAACTGCACGTGTGTGCAGTATGTGTGTGGCATGTGTGTAGTGTGTGTGGCCTTCAATTACCCCCTTTAATGACCATATATGGATCTGGATGTGTGTGTGTGTATGAACTTCATGCTCCTGACAGCTGGGCAGCATAGCACTGCACACAAGTTTTGACCTCAGGGTAACCAGACCTGCTCCTGTGTCCCGGAGAAGATCCTGACGTGACCCCACATGTAGCTGGAGAGGGACTCAGTAGTCCTCACGTCCACCACAGGTCCACCACTAGTCTGTTACCACACCAGATTGAGAAAGCGTTTCCGTCTTACACTCCTACTGTGTGTACAGCTAGGGGTGTATAGTGTGTGTGCATTTAAAAATATATAAATATATAGAAAAAAATCTCCAAATTTAGGCTTCCATAGGCTTTATCCATGAGTTTAGCCACTTAAGGCCTGTGCTAAGACTAACTGAATATCTCCTACAATATGCTACAATTTATTCCCTAAAATGGATGAATCAGAACGTTGTAACTGCTGGAATGGTATCAAGAGTGAAGTTGATTTGTATAGTAATGATTATAAGATAATGTTATTGCTTTGCTTAAGAGGGGAATGGCTCGTCTCAACAGGAAATACAGCTTGACACTATGATGTTTGTTTTACACAGTGATCCTAGTCCTCAAGGACTCCAGTTCCAAGGCTGATATCACCCATAGTTATGCAATGACTTGGCGTTTAATTTGGCACGCTTGCCCTTGACAAACTCTCGAGGAACGCACTCTGGCTCGATGACATCATGCCCCAGTGCAAGCACACATCGATGATATCACCTCGAATACCAGAGAAACGTCACCTTAACCTACAATTACCTCCAAAGGTTTCAAAACATCAGGGGAGGGAGGTGCGTACAAAACAAGAAACAGAAAAAAAAGCTCCCGCCAACTACCTGTTGAGTCTTCAGGTTTGTGTATCTGAGAGCTACAGATGATCCATGTCCTTTCACAGTCATCTGGCATGTTCGTTGTGTTGTCCAGACCTCGTGCCAAGATCTGGACTTGATCAGGGTGTTGAACACCTTCTCCAAAGTAAACAGAACTTCATAGAGAGTCACTCATGGCCCTGTGTGTGTGTGTGTGTGTGTGTGTGTGTGTGTGTGTGTGTGTGTGTGTGTTTTACATGCCCAAACAGCTTCACCATGTTTGACATCAGTCAAACGCAGGGACAGAGGCAGGATGGAGGCCAAACCAAAGCATCTGATGAAGAACTAAGAGAATCCACAAAGCATCCTCTGTGTGTGTGTGTGTGTGTGTGTGTGTGTGTGTGTGTGTGTGTGCGCGTTAGTGTGTGAGGGAGAGAGAGAGAGAGAGAGAGAGAGAGAGGGGTCAGTGTGCAGGCCATGTGTGTGTTAGGCATATGGATGGAGATTAGGCTAATGAAAGATTATGCCTGGCCAAGGAGGGGAGACAATTATCCAACTCTGAATTCTGACCTGATAAAAATGGCAGGCAGAATGCGTTTCAGACCAACTACTTCTTAGCTCTACTCTAACAAAGCTTAAGTGTACATAGAATATTACATGAATAATCCTAATGCAAAGGGCTCTGCACTATAATTAAAACATGCTATGGGGCAAAGAATCATCAAAACAATTTGGTCAGACATACACATAATACATATACATAAGCCTTACTGCGTTTCACAGATCGACCCACACCCATGACACTGTGCACTTCTGTGCTGGCCCCGTCCTTTTCTAACATGCCAGTGTTCCCCAAGCTGCTGGGAGTTCTATGTTTCCTGTAGGCTAGAGATCAAATCAGCCATAGGCAGCCTGCGGGAGCTGTGTGGCTATTTGCTTTAGTTTGCTTACGAGTTCAAACACACTCAAGGCTACAGAGGCTCTCTCTGTTGCTGCTGCTATTGACACTTCCTGTTGTATGCCTGTCTCTGTGTCAAAGTGTGTGTGTTTTGTTTTCCTGTTTTTGGAAAACAAACAATAACCCGGTGGGAGTTGGTGTTCTAAGCTAGCAGACGGACCTAAAAGATCGAAATTTCCTTCCTCTTTTTTGTCTAACAAGGCCAACCCAGGTCATTGTGCGTGACGACAGTTAGTTACAAAAGACTGGCTGATAACTAAACTTTAACTCACCAAACAGATTGCCTAGGTTTTCTACTGCCGTTGTTTCCCTCCCGCCTTATTTTTCCCAATTTTGCTGAAAACCATACATTTTTTATAGGGATTTTTTCTTTGGGACCAGGACATGGTAACATACAAACTATAGAATGCATACTCAAGTACAAAAACAAAAACAGTAACTCCTGACGGGACCTACACACATTTGACGCCCCCAATGAGAAGCTGGTGGTTCTGCAGGCGTGCCCGCCAAAACAACCACGGTTGCCAATGGAGACCCTTCCCTAACAGAATGCTCTGCGGGGCTACGGACAGTGCAAATGTGTGTGCACAGCATCAATCATGCCGCATAATTACGGTGGCCCAGAAGGCCCAGCAGGCCCAGCAGGCCCATCCAAACCAAATAAAGACAGAGAGCAATAGAAGCGGGAGACCAGGGAGAAATAAGAAGAGAACTGAGAAGATGCTGTTTACTCAGCTGCAGTGTTAATATTCCTGTATATACACCAATGGGAGCGAGAGAGAGAGAGAAATAGAAAGAGGGACATGACAAGGACACACTGTAAGCTGAACCTATCTCAGGATTAGGCTTACTTAACCAATCTAACCCTGGCCCAATCAAACACCCAACGCAACTGATTTATTGACCAAAGGACACACACGCACACAAGCTTACATGTGCGCACACACACACGCAAGAAATTGTCACCATCATTCCACAACTCACATATGTACATATAAAGCACCCAACCAAACAGCCACACGCACACAGAGTCGTGACAGACATTCCTCTTCAACACAATGCCAAATGACACCCAGTTTCTCTCTCTGCAGTCTTTGTTCTTTTGTTTGGGAATGCCAGTGACTGGGTGGGGTGGGGGGGATGCTCAAATTTCATCCCAAGCGAAACTGCGGTTTTCCCGCTCCGCTCTGAAGAGCCTGGCCGGAGGCAGGAGGGCCGGCTTGTCCGGACATGTCCTGTCATGTCACGTCACATACCATCCCAACAGTAAGCCAAAGCCCTTAACCGCACTAAACTCCCCCAGCAGGTGTGAACCACGAGATCCACAGAGATCCACACTTGGATATCTGGTGGGAACCACGTGGACCAGACTCCATGTTTAATTGCTGGAAGGAGGGTCGGAGTGGGGGCTTCCCACGACAAAAGACAAGCATGGCACAGCACATTAACATCTTAAATGATTTTCCACCTCCCACCCTGATAGGCACGTACCCTTGAGCTCTCATCATCAGAGGGGGCTGTTTCACGTGCAGAGGAAGTGCTGTGTTCTTAGCATAATTAGAGGGGTGTCCTACTGCAGTGCACTAATGTGGCCCATGTGTGTTTGAGGGGAGAGAGAGAGAGTTTGGATTTGCGAGTGAGGGGAGTGGTCTATCTTTCTTTCTTTCTTTCTTTTTTGAAAGGGGTTCAAAGCTTGTGAGGCTTCACTGCACTACTGGGGGGGGGGGGGGGGGGGGGGGCATTCTTGTATGTTTGCAAAAGCTTTCAAACTCAACAAAAAATCTGCAGCTGTCCTGTCAATCCAACACCTGTACACACCCCTGCACTCAGCTCGTCACACACACAGTGAATAGAGAATACAGACAGGTGCACATACACCTGCGTGACGTTTAGACGCTAAACACCTGCAAAAAACATGAATTCTGAAAAGCCTTGCAGCACACACACACAAATGAGCGTTACCAAAAAACTATTGATGTCAGGGCCTCTATGAAACTAACAGGTATCCACCTGGACACATGTGGCAGGTGAGGGTGCTGTCAAATCCACCACACACACACAGACGCACACAAAAGTTTAGTCCTCTTTTGAAAGGAAATATTTACCGTGTATGCCTATGTTTATGTGTGCAGTGGTTTGCAAAAGTATTTAACCCTCTTGATGTTATCACCAGGTTCAAAATTACAAAAGACACGCACACATATTTTCCAAATTAGTATCGTCATTGTGCACACTAATGCTGTTGTATATATCTAAAAGCTATATTTAGGTGTTTAATGACAATACTGATTGGGGAAATATATGTTAATATCTTTTGTAATCCCGAAAACAGTGATGACTTTCAGGGGGGTTCAATACATTTGCAAGCCACTATATGTGTGAGTGTGTATGTGTCTGGGTGCTTGTGTGTGTATGTGCATATTTTTTACCGAGAGGTCATTTGGGTGTTTTCTCTGCCTTGTTTTCCTCCACTGCACTCTGGACACTGAGGTCAGAGCTCATATCTATGCCCTGACAGATAGCAATACCTGCTGGACCCGATATCGTGATATCATATCATTGCCTCGTGGCAAATATCAGTCACATATCCTTGTACAGTTTTATCAAACAGATGCAGCAGCTTCTCAATTTAGTTCCACATCTCCACCCCTCACCCATCCTCTGCTATGGCGACCACCCAAACTGTCTCCCAAGCAACCATTGCCGGGGGCAATGTTGCATGGAGACGTAGCATGCCATGGCCCTTCTCCTTGTTAAACAGATGAGGCCAAGCCCATAACTGATTCTCCCATGAAGACAGAGCAGGCAAAATTACCACCACTGAGGCACTCCTCTCCTGATAAATATGACAAATGCCACACATTAAAGGCTTTATATTACACAGTTCATCTTCATAAACATGGGCCGTTAATTCCTCACAGAGGGGCAAACGAGAGGGGAAGCCATGCCAGAGAGGCTTGAGTCACTAATGCTCTTCGAGCCACTCGACAACACCAGGCACCCTTCCACCCCCCAGTGACTCTGGATTATGAGGCCCGAAAGTGAGTGCTTTGGGAGGGGAGGCCTGGAACAGATCCAGGCCCTATCCAACTGTAAACAATGACAATAATGCAACCCGACTGTCTACTTGTTGATTGTGTGCGTTTGCCATGCCCAGTCATTCGACAGAGCAACTGAGGGTAGCTCCGGTGGCCCTATCTGAGGAGGGTTGTGTGTGTGTGTGTGTGTGTGTGTGTGTGTGTGTGTTCATGGCAGCCCAACACACATCACTCAGTGTCATTTCACACTAACAAGCAGCAGGTGGAGATGAGACTGTTTCTGAACAGCACTGAGGGCACATCTAAAATTCCATATTCTGTCTATGTGTGTGTGTGTGTGTGTGTGTGTGTGTACAAAATGTGTGTGCTTACTATGTGTGTGTGTGTGTGTGTGCTTGTGTGTGTTTGCATGCATGTGTGTGTGCGTGTGTGCGTGTGTGTGTGTGTGTGTGTGCGCATGTGTTCTCAGTGTGAGCTGACAGGTCATCAGGCAGCTTCAAATGAAGGGCTGGTTGCAGAGGGACCCATCTGGTCTCCTCCATGAACTCGCCTCTCCCGAGACACTAATTTCCTGATGCAAGAAGACACGCGCCGAGCCAGAGAGAGTGACGTGCTGTCAGTTATTATCTTACCCTGTTGCATATCCTTAACCTAAAAATACATTGACAAACTTTGTTATATTTATATATAAGCACATACATACATGTGAAATGCAATATACTAGCCACACATTTCGTTTTTCTATGCATTTTATCATGTTACATCTCAGTGTCCATCACTTTAAAAGAATGGATGTGAACAGCAGCGTGCCAGCACATTTTCTAGGCGGGCATCTCCAGGAGGCAGCCAACTCTGGCTCACAATTGGTCCTCCATCAGGGCTAGATCCCCTCGGAGCCAGGAGGCACAGTCTGGGCTGTGGTGATGTGGTTTCATATTACTGTGTAAGGCTCCCCTGGTGTCCATTCTGGAAGAGATGTGTCTGACCCACAATGGAGTTGAGATGGACTGGCCAACAGACAAGACACGGGCTAAGCTACGTCTACTCTGAAAATGTCAGGCAGAGAGTACACAGAGCCACACTACATGTACATTTGCGAACACACTTACCCCACTAGAAAACTTACCTCTAAAATATACAATACATATTTTTCCAACATTTACTTCTGCTTTGCCTGCTTTTTCATTGCATTACTTTCCTTCCCCCCACATCCTCCTCCTTTTCTTTCCTGTCTCTCTCTCTCTCTCTCTCTCTCTCTCTCTCTCTTTCTCTTTCTTTCTCTCTGGCCTTGGAACTGAATGAGTGGTTACTATAGGCACTGAGTTCAGTCAGCAGCTGGGAGGAGGCAGATCCGGTGTGTGCCCCAGCACCAGCCCCACCCCCAGGCCCCCACAGAGCTACTGCTCTCCGTGAGGAGCGCACAGGCTCCGGCTAATGACAGGGCTGGGACAGAAGGGAAAGATGAGAGGGGCCCTTCGCTAGCAGGCCTCTCACTAATGGAACAGAATTAGCCGTCCCTCACTTCACTTCACTGAAGGAACTTTGTTGACAGAACGTCCCTTTTAGACCTTAATTTACAAGAATGTCCACAAAGTGTATACCTTAACCTTCTCCTAGAACACTTCCATTAACGGTTCTTCAGCAAACACATTTTTGGGCATAATTATTTCTTATAATTACACTACTTACCATTATCTATTCAGTAATGTCTAGTGCATGTCTCATTAGCTACATTCACAGTCTTCAACAAACATGCATGTGAAGGCAAAGTGATGACAATCAGGAAATGGCAGGTTGGCAAGAATGCCTTTAGGGGGTATGGCCTAATAAATCATAGTGTTCACAGAAGTTTCAAATGCCTGTCAAAGGACGCTCACAGTCTGGGTGGCCGTTAAAGTTTTGCATGTTTTGCATGGTCTAGAAAAGTTCCCCCAGGCCCTCACCACTGGACTGTTAACACACGGTAGTTCACAGCAGGAGAGGCTGTTAGACACACACACACATATACACAAACACAAACACACACACACACACACACACACACACACACACACACACACACACACACACAAAATCAAGTCTGCTCATGTCTATATCCTGTCTCAACAGCCAATAGAGTTTTCTGGGGCGTAGATGCTGAGTGTGTGTACAAAAGGCCCACACACATACACACACACACACACACACACATACAAACACACACATACAAACACAAGGGAATATCTCAGTCATATTCAAACCATTCTTTTTCTTAGTAAATCAGGAATGTTCTATTGTGGCTCTTGGTTTACAACTTCTAATCAGCGTCTTTGTAGGACCGGCTCACATTGTCACAAACCTCCACTATCCTCACACTCATCTATGCAAAAACAAAGTATATCCTCACATGACAAAGAGAGAGAGAGCAAGAGCGAGAGAGAAAAAGAGAGAGAGAGAGCGAGAGAGAGAGAGAGAGAGAGAGCGCTCATCCTCAGTGTTGTGGTGATGGGGTGAAGCCATCCCGGAGGAATCAGCAAGGACAGGGCCATAGAAGAAAAGCAGGTTGACGGGGGAGAAAAAAAAGGCCCAGCAAAGAGTTCTTATCTCAGGGCACAGATGGGCACAGGCACACAGAGGGAGCACAGCTGGACTCGCAAGAAACACACACAGAGACATCCACACACACACACAGACAGTGTAGCTTTACACACTGTTGTACGTATATTAAGGTGATCATGCCAGACTAGGTCTATAAAACTTTTTTTTAAAGTTGTCAAACTTTGTCTATCAGACTCTGAAGGGCGAACCTAATTTTCTGTGCACATGTGATGCGACCAGTAAGGGAACAGCATGGGTGACAGTACGCACAACATCTCCTTGAAAAAAGGAATTAAGAGACTCATCAAGATGGGAACATGTCTCTGGGGAGAGCGGGCAGCTGGCTGGGCCAAAGGCCAGCAACCCGTCCTCTCAACCAGCGTACCACCCCGAACCACAGATCGCCCTTTCAGAGAAGGCCAGCCCAGCGTCTGAGAGTGTGGATTATCAAAATAACACGTCAGCCCTCTGTTAGTTATTCCCCTTATCCCTGTACGAAAAACGAATGTGTCTCATGTGTCGTTTAGGTAACTGTAATCCCAGGTGAGACAACCCCCCACCCCACCTCCTCCTCCTCCTCCTCCTCCTCTCTTCCACTCATCTTTCTACCCATCCATTCCTCCCTTCTCATTAATCCTCCACTCCTCTGCCTCAGGCTTCAAGTCTCTGCTGTATCCTTTTCTTTCTCCTCTTACCCAGCGCCTCCTTTCTCAGAAGTCATATCCTGTGGCTTGAGAAGCTAGATGTATGGAACCAAATTCTCAGGAAGAAGACTTTGGTGTGAGAGGGTGTGTGTGTGTTAACAAAGGAGAGGAGAAGAGCAAAGTCTAGCTGATCACAAACACTGCTTTTGACTGAGAATGAGTATGAATCCTCCTAGATACACACACACCTTCGATTATACATGCCTGTGTGCACACACACACACACACACACACACACACACACACACACACAAACACTCTCTCACACACACACACACACACACACACACACACACACACACACACACACACACACGTGTTCTGTCATTCTTCCTGGGCTTCCATGGCTACTCATCGTAGAAACGAACAAGGAGGAAACGGCCAAAGCCACTCCCTCTCCTGTGTCTAGCGCCTGTCCCCTGAGGCCATTCTGCAGCCTTCCCTAAACAACAAAGACACACCAAACAATGCTGCCATAGGTCCTGCTCACTAATCCAGTGGTGTCAATAACAGTCACAAATACTGAAACCATGAAAACTATGGGACTAACTTAACTAACTTTTACTCCATCGCACCAGTTAAGAACAAACCTCACATATAGGGAGAGACAGATGAGTGTGTGTGTCTGTGTTTGTGGGTGTGTACCGGAAGCCGTACCCTGACCAGACAGTGCTCTCTATGAAAGCGGGCACAGCTAAGTCCTGCTACAGGTGTTGCTCTTACTGAGTTATCAGTCAACGCCATCGCAGGCCCAACACCACTACACTGCCCTCCAATCACACGCAAGACACTGTGGTAAGTCCAGCCATTCATCATGGCCAGATCGTGTCACGTGATTTATACAACCAATCGTGTCACAGCAGGAGATGACAGAGTGTTGAATTAGGTAGATTTAAAAAGTGAGGAACAGCTCTGGTGGAATCCATTGGTACACACACACACACACACACACACACACACACACACACAAAAAGGTCACAGGGAAAACATAGGGCAAGTCTCTGTGTATATGAATTCTGAATCATTATAACATACAGTACTGACAAGCACACAATGGTACATGGAGCGGCAGCAAGAGTTTTGTCTAGTTCCTGACTCTAATGTAAACACAACCACAATCAAAAGACACAGTGGTTCCTTAAGGCTTGTAGAACCTGATAATGTAATAATTTCCTGATAACGTAATAACCCTGATAATGTAATAAAAAATCCCTCATAAGTCCCTAAAAGATGTAATAAAACCTGATAATGTAATAATATCCCAATAATGTAATAAAGTGCATTTCCCAATAATGTAACAATCGCCATACCAATAATGTAATACAATGTTACATTAATTGGAAGTTATTACATTATCAGGTTAGCCTCAATTTTGCAGAACCTGATAATGTAATAAATTCCTGATATTGTAAAAACTTTGGTCAGTGCTGAAATGTTGGGACACCAGTTATTCAGACCAAGTAGTGATGCTGTGTAGACAACCACCCACTCTTGCTTTGCTCATATTTTGATCCCAATGGTATAGGCCTTTAGCCTTGCAAGCCAAACCTGTACAGCAAGAAGCTGTACAAGGGTCTGGCACAACACGATTTTCAGTGTGGGCGGGATTAACGGTTGTCTGTTAAGTTGCCTCTGCACGCAATGCCACGCAATAGGAATGGCGCTACAACCAATCCGAGCGACTGACGAATGACAAAAGATGATTTGATTGGCCTGGTACAGTTTGGATTTTCAGCCGCGAAAACGACGACAGTTGACCAGATGGTCCCTGGCGGCAAATTAAATTTGCTGCCGCTAGGGGCGTCTAGATTTCTAGGCTAATAGGCCCCCTCATGATTGCTTGCCATTATTATAGTGTAATTTTTAAGGGACATTGCCACACAAAATCAAAAGAGAATTTGATATAAATCAAATAGCGAAATGTCAGCTATTGATGATCAATGAGGACTTAGAAACTCAATGTTCTATGTGCCCATTAGCTGCCGGTCTTTAACATACCAAAATGTTCTTATTTCTTCTCTATTAGTTGATTACCACTGAATATCCCTTTCACCATTGTAAAAATTGTGCATTCGCAATCATATAAAATATAAACTGTATCTGCTAATAGTGAAGCAGCAGGTCTCTGGACAGCTTCACTGTTTGGACCTCTGAAACTGGAGACCTTATGCTACAGCACCAACCAAAGTTATTACAATATCAGGTAATTATTACATTATCAGGTTCTGCAAAATTATTGGGAAATGCACTTTATTACATTATCGGGGTATTATTACATTATCAGGTTTTATTACATGTTTTAGGGACTTATGAAGGAATTTGTATTACATTATCGGGAGTTATTACATTATCGGGAAATTATTACATTATCAGGTACTACAAGGCTCATTCATCATCACTCTTTCTTCATCATCCCTCTTTCAAGAAAACTTACCAGAGCAGGTCCTCCCTGCCCTAGGGAGATGAAAGCCTCTAAATGGGACATCATTTTAACATGGCAACTCATTATGCCATATAGACACGTAAGAGGACGACTGAATGGAATTAGACTCTCACCAAGCTCCAACATCAGGGCATCAGGGATGAAGTTGTGTGTTTTCCCCCCTAACTCTCTTGCTACCCCCACAAAAAAACAACACCCACCCTCCACACACACACACACACACACACACACACACACACACACACACACACACACACTCTCTGAGCGTCCGCTTCTCTCCAACCCAGCTGGGCTCTTATGTGGATATGTGTAAGCACAGAGGCACTCCAAACCAGAACTCGGAGTCAAGTGCAGGCTATTTTCAGACCTCTTCTCTCTGCTGCTCTTCTCTCTCCACATACACACACACACACACACACACACACACACACACGTCCTTGAGTGCTATCTCCAGTGTGGAGCAGATTGATCACGCCTGTGTTAGCTGCTAGCTCAGCTTCTCCATCAGGCCAGTATTACAGGAACAGGGCAGGTGCATCGGGAGGCTGAGGGTGCTGGAACAGCTAGTGTTGGTTAGTCTCGACAATATACAGGCCAGATGTGCAACATACCACATAACAACGACACAGGGTAGAATGGAATTATGAAATTTACACAACTGAAAAAGACTCTTAGAGAAGAGAGAAAGATAAACGGAGGAGGCAGACAGATGGAGAAGTCTGATGTGGAGGTAAGTTGAGGTCCAAAAAGAGACACGTGCCTGGGGCTGGCCTGGGGCTGTTCATGCAAAAGCAGTGGGTAATTACCCAACCTGACGTTAAGACAGGTAAACGAGAGATGAAGAAATGATTATTCAAGCAGGGTGGCCACAGGATGTTCCCCTTAACAAGAGATGGGATACACAGCAGGAGAATGAAAGAAAGTAAGAGGGCAAGAAAACACACAGGGCGAAAGAGAATTCACAAAAGAGTCTGTGGAAGAACGAGATCAATGTGCAAGAAAGAAAGGAAGAATTAAAGGAAGAAAGAAAGAAAGAATCCCAGAATGAGGAGAGAAAGGGAAGAAAAGAGAATGAGAGAAAGGCATCAAACCAAGAACAGATCCTTGTTCTGTGGCCTCTGCACCCTCTATGAGACTTGCATGTCTCCATAGGGCCCAACCTATTCCACATTAAACTCCCCAAACACCTACACAGCCATCACAGACAACACGGTGACATGGAGGGTCTGGAATGGAATAACATTTGATATCGGGAGTCATGCATCATGGCGGCCGGTCAAGACTCAGATGCAGTCATGTTTTAGATTGGAGATGATGTCACATCAGAGACGGAGGTCATGAGAGAAATGGATTCATTTGCAATGGAGTCACGCTTGGGCTCAGAGACAAGTCTCAGATGGGAGTCATATGCAAGATGGAGTCACGTTTCGCATGCAAGTTCTATCCCAGAGTCACACTCGGGTCCCAGCTGATGCTGCCATGTGCTAAGGCAAGCTTTTGAGCCTTTTCTCCCCATCTCCCCATTCCAGAGTTTATTGCGGAGAAATACAGATGCTTCAGTGCCGTATGAGGAATTTTTACAAGTCCTGTGAGGGTGTGTGACAGGCCTGGTGTGTGTGAGAAAATCTGTAGAGGGTCTGCAGCTTTTCTTCCGTTAGGACACTACAGAGGAATCAGACAAGAATGAAACAAAACTCAAATTGCAAATACTACTATGTCTTTCATGAGTGCCTTATTTATTGAAGAGTAAAAATTGCTTTGCTGAATGAACTCTCCCTGTTCCCCTTTTCCTTACATAAACAGACATAGTAAACAAGGCGTCTCACTTGGCATGCAATGGTCAGCGTCCTCATCCAAGCCAAAGGCGCCGTCACCACAGGAAATGACATCAGCAACACAAAGCACGCCCCCAAGGCGCGAGGTCGCCGTTTCTCCTTGTTGTGGCACAAAGGAACCAAGAGGTTTCCCCTCTAATAAGAATCATCTGGCTATGGCGGAACTCGTATTAAACAACACAAATCCTGACAAAATAAGCTCCATGTGCTGATGCCGTTAACGTCTCACACAAATCCAGACATGAACCTGCTTAATTTGTGTGTTTGTGTGTTTGTGTGTGTGTGTGTGTGTGTGTGTGTGTGTGTGCGTGTAAATAAGGTCAGGCTAATAGCTCACTTGTGTGAGAAAGACTTGGAGCGTGGAGCTGAGATCTCTGAATGAAAGGCCTTTTCTTGTTCCTCTCTCGATCTCTCTCCCTCACCTTCTCCCTCTTTGTCTTTCCCATTTTGCTTTTTTACTTTCCTTAAGTCTCTCTAAGCGTTCACCAGTGTCAGCTGTGCAGTTGATGGGATTTGCAAGGCAAGACAGTTGGCTTTTAGCTAGTTAGTTCACTTGTTCGACAAAAACACTCCTTGCTGCTGCTTTAACCTGGCCATCCTTGGTATGCAGTGAAATCCCTCAGGGTGCTGGGACTTTACAGCCAGTCTCAGACCGTCTTCCTGAAAATAATAAGACCATCACACCCCATATCCCCAAACTCACTCAAGTCTGAAACACACACACACACAGACACACACACACACACCTCAGCCCTAACCAAACTGCCACATAACCCCCCCACCCCCAACCATAACCCCACAGGAAACCCAGTAAGTACCCAGCACTGCACATCTGAACACAGCTGTCGTGACATGGCTTTGTGTAGTTGGTCTGTGTGTGTGTGTGTGAGTTGGGGGGGAATGTGCAGGGCCACGCCTTGGCCTCAAGTGATAATCAATCAAGCTTAAACAGACAAAGGAGCAGAGGCTTTTCTCCTGGCACTTGACTGACCACTGCTTAAAAAAAAGGATCAAATCAATCCCTCCCCTCTCTCTTTCCTCCCTTTCTCCCACTCTCTTGATTTCTCTCAACCATTTACACTCTCTCTCTCTCCCATTAACTCTCTGTCTCTCTCGCTCTCTCTCTCTCCCATTTACTCTCTGTGTGTGTCTCTCACTCCCATTTTCTCTCTCCCATTTACTCTCTCCGTCTGTCTCTGTCTCTCTCTCTCGCTCTCTCTCTCTCCCATTTACTTTGTGTGTGTGTCTCTCTCTCCCATTTACTTTCTGTGTCTTGCTCACCCTACCATTAACTCTCTCTTGGTCTCTCTCACTCCACCATTTACTCTCTCTCACTCTGCCATTTGCTCCCTCTCTCCACATCTTTACAGGCTGTCTCTCAGAAAGCTTGGCTACTAGCTATTGATCAAAGACATCACTTGAGGTCACCAGGTCAAGGTAGGAGGGGGATGGGAGTGTCAGAGGTTGCAATGGTAGTAAATGAATCTCCATTCCCTGGCGAAGGGGGTCATATACACACACAGACATGAGTTCAGATATAATGGCACACAGTTTAGTTAGCATCACATAATTAAAAACACAAACGTCCAAACTGGTATGATAACATTGCACATGAGTCATATGCAAAGTCACAGGCAAACACATGTACAAAGGCCTTGGGTTCCATGGGAGAAACACACGGCTCATATCCAGAGGCACATACAGATTCAACATGAGAACACCATTTTGAACTCTTCAGAAAATATAAAAACACCATGAAACATCGGATTAAAGCAGAGTTTCTGTGTGTGTGTGTGTGTGTGTGTGTGTGTGTGTGTGTGTGTGTGTGTGTGTGTGTGTGTGTTAGTGTTACAGCAAATGACACAGCTCAAAGCTAAACACCCAGCCAAATCCTCACTGCATCCAGACTGAAAACGGCATCAGAAAATCTCAGCCACTGACGCAGACAAATGATTTTCCTCTGTGCAGAAAAATAAAACCTCCACTATCTGGATTCCCCCAAGGGTAAGAAGAACACAAGCGTGAGAGAGAGAGAGAGAAAAAAAGAGAGAGAGAGTTTCAAACCCCTTTTTCCATGAGGTGGCCCTGGAAGCAGTGCTGGCACAGAGCGCACTCAGAGAAACTAGAAACGGAGTGAAATGATTACGGGAGCACAATGGCGCACATTCAGCGTCTCCTGGGCTCGGCCATTATGGCTGGGCTTTGTCTGTTGACTCAGGGAAATATGAGCGGGCGTTTGATGGGGGCAGACATGGCCTGACTCGTCGGCCCAGGGATAAAAAGGCTGCTCTGTTGTGGCCTGGGCCAAACATCTGATTGTTTGGAATTGCATTAATTTGAATGGGAGGCAGAGACAAGAAGAGTGGCTGGGCTGAGCGCCAGTGGCCCGTCCGACACGGAGGAAATGGCAGAGGGAAGGAAGGAAAAGAAAAAGAGAAAGACAGAAAGAAAGAAAGAAAACAAAGGCATAAAAGAAAGAAAGTAAGAAAACTGAAAAGACTAAAATGGTACACAGACAGACAGACACAAACAGACAAACAGACACACACACACAGACACACACACACACACACACACACAGACACACAGACACACAGACACACAGACACACACACACACACACAGACACACACACACACACACACACACACACAGATCCTGTGGTATGAATGCTATTGTGATAGCCAGGTGATCTCCTGACAACCTGATGCTGAGGCAAACCTCTCAACACTACACAAACATGAAACTCCAGTTGCTCT
This sequence comes from Sprattus sprattus, assembly GCF_963457725.1. Lineage (NCBI taxonomy): Eukaryota > Metazoa > Chordata > Actinopteri > Clupeiformes > Clupeidae > Sprattus > Sprattus sprattus. Next base: position 18,507,126 of record NC_137926.1, read on the forward strand.
GCTTGAGTAGGTGTACACAATTTGCTAGCTTACTTAACTCAAAAACACAGGACGTCAAAAGATTAAAACCAATTATGGAAGCAGGTACATGAGACAACAATACATTATGGATGTATGGCTAACAGCCATTCCAGTTGCATAACAGTGCAACACATGTCATTTTTTTTTACTGGCAAAGAGACAGAGGGAGCAGGTGTTGATGTTTGGGGAGGGGGCCCTTATTACTCTTGCATCATGGGACATGTTATAAACAGAGTAGGGGAGGTGATGAGTGTGTTGTAACCATGGTGACATGCACAACAGCGCACACCTGCTTATCTTTTCCGGGAAGAGTGCCCTGATGGGACACAGAGCTGAGGTCCTAAAACCCCACACCTCAGGCTCCTTTTCCTTCTATCTGACTGGACCGGTGTGATGTTTATGTCACCACCAATCTCTTACAGTGTGCTGCGCTTTGAGTAGCACTCCAGAGTAGTAACACTCCAAAAACAGTGCATTGTGATTACAACACAGAAGTGAAGCACCTAGTCAACACAGAAAACCAAATTTAGACAAATCAACGAGTTATCGCCCTGTACCTGTAACTGATGTGATCGCTATGGGAGCTAAGCTTGAGCAGCTTATGACAAGGCCAAACAGCTAACTGGTGTTTCTGTGATGTTAATAACAAGCAGGTTGCCAGTGACTCCTTTTGTTTCTGCATTAGCTTGTCTCAAAAGCATTTAGCTAAGCGTTGACAATTCCTGAAAAATACGCTCAAGTCAATCATCTCTACCTTCAGATAATGGCTTTCCAGCTAGCGGTGTCATAATCATGACCAAGGGTGAGACTGTGTGGTACAAGCCAGAACTTGGGAGTAAAAAAACAAGGTGGAGAATGGAGGATTACCAGAAGAGCCATACACTAGGCAACACATTACACCACAGCTTTATTGGTTAATGTGGTACTGCCACACACACACACTAACATGAATGGGAGTTGCACCCGAACATGTACCAATCAGGCAAATCAAGAAGATGCTAAATAATTGATTGGAAGCATTTCTACTGCAATCCAATGCTCCGGTTTAAAAAGCCCACACAGAACCAGATGTCAATTTGTCTGCATGACTCATCACTGAGCTGATACTGGGCCTCATCCTCATGCACAGCGTCTCAGGCTGCAGCTGACGGCAGCGCGGAGCTGTGCCCGGTCCGGGCTGCAGGCGTTCCAGAGCCGAAGCCACTATCAGGGCAACATCTTCCAGTCTCAGCAGAGCTGCAGAGTAATAATACCCATTCAGAGATACGATCGCACTGACTCAGGAAGGCACAAGAGAGACAGGACAGATGCTCCGCAGTTTTCAGCCGATCCGAATCAGATGAGAGCCAATTAAAAAAAAAGCTGGAACATTTGCCTGTGTCTATGTGTCTAAGCAACACCATAGAGATACAACACAGAGATTTCAGTGATACACCCTTACTGTAGCCTTTCGACTGAAATTTCCTGCTGTATCCTTCAGGATCAGTGAAGTTTGTGGCAATCAATAAGTCAGGTCCTGGATCAGTCAAGTGTTGCAGAGCTACAATAGAGGTTAAAGCAGGACAAGAGGACCTGTGTGGACTGGACACACCGCCTAAGGAGGCCATGCCTCACGACTCATTGAGGCTAGTCAGGCTTGTAAAAATAGCAGGCAAGGCCATCCAGACAGATGTCACAGTGTTCATGCAAATAAACTAACTAACAGAAGAGGTGTGTGTTGATAGTTTGTCTTTCCAGGATGTTTACAGTCACCTTCCATTAGAAAACACAAACAAAGCTTGAGGGAGCTGCCCATGTGCTTGTGTGGGCTTGACACCAGTGCTGCCCAGGGGCTGAGGGAACAGGGGTGCTGTGAATGTGTGACCACGTGACCCCTGCCTACACCGCCCATCCCCTGAACATCCATTGCTTCCAGCTCAGTGCCACTCATCTGCTGTTGCCTCCATGTCTCTCTCCATCTCACACACACACACACACACACACACACACACACACACACACACACACACACACACACACACACACACACACACACACACACACACACACACACACACACACACACACACACACACACACACACACACGACTGTCCTTCTGTCCATCTGTTTCTTTCTTTGTGCCATTTCCTCTCTCGCGCTCTTTTTCTAGCCGTTCTTCCTGCTGCATGTGCTTGTTTTCATTCCCTCACCTAACCCCTCTCTCCACTCTCTGCCTGTACTTCCTCTCCCCCAGTCAGGTTTTTTCTACACCTTCTGCTTTGATTTGTTTTCATTCGCGCTGTGTCTTCCTTTCCCTTTACTCTTCTTTCTCCACTTCCCGTTGCGTTCTCTCCGCCTCCATATCTCCCTCTCTTTCCTTTCCTTTCTTTAACCTTCAAAGCACTTTGAGCGACACTCTCGCAGCAGCCCTCATGGTTAGCTGCACTCCTAAAGGATTCAGTTACCTGTCTGATGTAAATAAATATTTTCTTGTTTTGGTGTGATCTGGTTATTCTTTTGGTGCGACCTGTCACACTATTGCGTAGATGCGATTCAGCTGTGTCGGTGAGTTGCGGTTTGTGTGTCCTAGCATGTGTGTGCCACCCCCGCCCCGTGAGTGGCTAGTCCCAGTCACAGGCTTACAGCCTGCCTAATGGCCAGTCCTCTCCCCTGCAGGCCCCAGCTCCAACAATGGGATCTGAATTACGGTGGCGTTGTGTGGCTTTGTGTGGGGTGCCGGGGGTTGGGTCAGGGGCGCCGGGGTGGGTGCTGGCTTTTGTTGGGGCCACAGTGAAAAACACCGTGGGTGGGAAATGGCAGGTTTTTTTGGGGGGTAGTGGTAGTTTGAGAGAGGGGGGGGGGGAGGAGGTGTTAGCTGAGTTTATTAAACAGGAGAAACCAAGAGTGACCACAGATGGTCCTGTCAATAACGTTACACCCCTACTGCCTTCACTTCAACACACACACATACATACACACACACACACGCACACACACACACACACACACTTCCATGGCACCAGTAGGGAGAGCACCCGGCATGGGTTAGTCAAACAGATGGTATGTGTGTGTGTGTGAAAGAAAGAGGGAGAAAGAAAGACCGTAATATAGCCTATTAGGACACACAATAGGAAGAGGAAATAAGCATTAGTCCTTCAAAACCAAATACACCCAGTCAATACGCTCACTTTTTCGAAGGGCCAAACAAATTATGACTACAAATGCATCCAATATAATTAATGTCTGTCCCAGAATCGGGAAATTGTCACACAAGTTCAAATGGCAAACTGACATTTAACCATGACAAGACATTGCCATTAACCCAATCCCCAAAACAGTGCCATTCATTTCACACTGCAAAAGGCCTGACACAAACACCTCAATGACCTCCATTTCAAATTAATACACCCTCCCATGCCAATTCACGTCACATCACTGATTCATGCACCACTCGATGCGGCGTTGCCGTTAGCAACAGCATCAACATTATTGGAACCTCTGACCCGACCCAATTAGCACTTTCACAGAGTCGAGACAGTGAGGAGAGACAGCAGTGAGTCTATTAAGTACAGGAGGGGTAACTCAGCATTGTGTGATAAAACAACCTTTGCAGCTACCTCTGGCTTCTCTGATCGCCTCGTCCAAGCCGCCAGATCTAACCCTCAAGTACTGACAACGCTTTGACCTTAAAGTTTAGCAAACCTAAAGAAAATGTTGTCTGCTTAAAATACAAGGAGAAAATCAACTCATTTATGTTGTTTTCTTAAATGAATTTTCAATGGAGATTTGCCATGCACAATGTGGCCATTACATTACCTTCTGCTCATTGCCTTAAGATACATGCATGAAGTGTTTTAGCTTAAAAACAATAGACTCTGGTAAGAGGGTCTCTTCCCTAAGCCATTAGAGAGTGTGTCCTTGTCACACACACACACACACACACACACACACACACCAACCCAGCCAAATAAAACAGGCGGTTGATGGAAAAAAGATGCAACCCTGACATTCAGTTCAGGTTTTAGCCTCAGGGCAGAGAGAAGAGATGAAACTCCTTCTTTTCATGTGTCTCTCATTTCACAGAGAGAGAGAGACAGAAAGAGAATACTGACTACCAGCATTCCAATAAAGACGACAGACAGGCAAATGGTGTTCAGGCGCTTATATGGACATATTGAGCTATGTAATCCCCTCAGTCTATGCATGCATGGACATCCCGTACACACATGAGAGTGTATGTATGAGGAGTCACACCAACACCAAGTCATAGTCAAAATGACAGTCACACAGAAAAGATGGCAGATACGATTTTCATCTTGGTCTGAATGTTTGTGAGGAGAAAGAAAGTTGATTTGTGAGTGATGTGCTCAGATGGAGTTCAAACTCAGTGAACAGCCTAGCTAGTTATAGGCGATAGCGCCTAGCTCTGAACATGTGACTGAACAGAGACAGTGAAGCAGGTAAAATGGTTAACCTTTCACATGACTATTCGTATGATGGTCATCAAGCCCCTGTCTCACTGGCCACATGATACTTGATGTGGCAAATATTCATTGTTCTACAGCCTGTTCAGTAAGCTAACCACCTACTTGGTTTTTCCGTTGAATACTGCTGAGTATTCTGGCCAACAGACCAATGAGAGCTGGACACACTGCTCACAGGCACATCAGACACACTCCACACACTAGGAGCCTGGCAGATGGTGGGACACACACACACACACACACACACACACACACACACACACACACACACACACACACACACACGTCTGATAATGAACACACAGAAAGATGCATGTTACTCTATGGATGGGAGCGGGGTCATTGGGTCAAACTTTATGATGCTCAGGGACAGGAGGCCTGTCAGCAGCCTCTCCAGAGGGGGCCAGGGTGTCATGACACCCCACCCGAAAATGACAGGGGGGTGGGGGGGTCACAAAACACTTTAAAGGCACTGACCAAGTGAAAACAAGCAGAGTCATTTCTCCTTCAGCTGGCCAGAGGAGGGCAAAATAAAACAATAACAACTGTAGCCTCGCCCAGCCACCTGGCACCACACTCACACGATGAGTGGGAGAGCGAGGGTCAGAGACAAGGAAGAGGACTGACGCAGAGAGAGCAAGAAAGAGAAAAAGGCAGAGATTTGAGTGAGAAATAGCGAGATAAATAGATAAATAACTGATAAATAGAGATAAAGACAGGAGGCAGGAGTGGAGGTCAGAGGCAGAGAGAGTGCACGGTGCATGAGTACACGTGCCATGAAATTCTCTCTCAGCTGACGGCTGCCAAGGCCACTGTTTCCAGGACTCACTACCAGCTTAGTAAAAGAGGCATGCTGCCCGCGTCTGAACTGCACAGAGGTTGACAAGAATTTAAGTGAAGGTCAGAAAGACAGAGAGATAGAGAGAGGGAAAGATAGAATCACATGGAGGGGGGGGCATAGCAAAAACGTTGTGCCAGGTCGCCGGCACAGTTTCCCAAAGTTAGGAAATTGGGCCATTTCAAAGTTTGGTATCAGTGCTCCTCTTCAAAGCTGTTCTGTACCGTGGGAATAGCAAAATCCAGAACACAGCGTCAAGCCTTACAGAGTCAAGCTACCTTATAGAGCAGCACTTCCATTTAAATGCGCACACACACACGCCTTCAGTTTCTGAGGGGTTTATATCCAAGAAAAGTGCTAGGAGCTTAAGTAAGTTCTGAATGCTTGTGTCAGCTCCATTGGAAGATCGGCTGGCTGATTGCTGTCAGATAAAGGAAGGGAAACGGAAAAGAGAGGTGAAGAGAAAAGGGATAGAAGGAAAAGGAGAGCTAAAGGAGAGCTAAAAAGACTTATTTAAGACAGACAGAGAGAGAGGTGGGAGAAAGACACAGCAAGACTTTGTGAGAGCGATAGACAGAGAGAGACAGACAGACAGACAGACAGACAGAGAGAGGGGGAGAGAGAGGTTGGACAGAGACAGCAACACCAAGAGAGAGTGCAGTGGTAGAGAGAGCACAGAGCACACTGGAGAAAAAGAGACTGAGAGCTGCATGACATTTTATTTCCTCTGCCTATGTGTGTGGAGAAATCCCAGAGGTAGGGTGTGAGCGTGGCTGAGTGATGGGGCAGGCACGAGGGTTTCCTGAGGGGGCAGACGGAGAAGTAGGGGAGCTGGCACTGGCCCTTGAGTGTCAGGGCAGCATCACACACAAACGATCTGCGCTATCCCCCCCTGTCACCAGCTCTGCATCTCACTCTGCCTAACTGTTTTCTTCCCCATGATTTTAAAGGATATTTGTACTGGAACAAAAATAAGTTGCCATTACCAAACTAAGTCAAGTCAAAAAAATCGAAAGTGTCCTGTCCCCCGTCCCCCCGTCTTTCTGTCCATCCCTCTGGTCTCGTTGCATGAGTAGCCAGTGACTCACACTCATCTCTATGAGAACCACAACTATAAAACGTGTTTGGGGTTTTAAAGTGAACTGGCTGTCTGCCCTACTGATAGGACATTTGGGAGATGCTACACAGTAGCAACATGTAGACACTGGAGAGGAGCCAAAACTCTTAAGTGGCATATCATGGCCTTCAAACAAACCAGCACAATAATAACAAAGCCTGTTCAGCAGGAGAGCTTGTCTAAGTAGCCGAGAGGCTGTCGACCTTCCTCACACACGCACACAGACACATCTCAAGACCGCAAAACTGACAACGGAAGCCTCAACCAGCACAAGGACTGAGGCAGTTATGGCAGTGTTTTAAAACTCCACAGACTTTTACCAACAAAGGCTTAGGAGGACTAATTGGTTAGAAGGCCCTGAAATTCAGAGAATACAAACAATTAACACCAACAAACACACATAAACATACACACAAACAAACGTAATGTATGGCCATCACCCACACAGATATACACGGCCCTGCTAAGTGTAAGCTTATTAAAAGGGATTTCAACCTCTACCTAGAGTATCAGGGCTAGAATGCTGGTCACCATGAGGTCATCGATACCTGACATCCAGATTACTCAACCTTAATCCTGTGGCCCTACAGAGTAGTTAGGAAATGAGCCTGTTGGCCTTCTTCTCCGCAAAAGGCTCTTCATGTCCCTGCTTATAAACCGCTGATCCTTTCAGCTTGACATCAGATGCACCGTAGTGTTGCGTTTTGACCTCTAGGCCAGCAAAGGGTCTCTTCAGTAGGAGAAGGATTTATTAACACACATGGATTTTAAAGATCCCCCTTATTTGAAGATTCTTCTCTTTATTTACAGGACAGTGGGTTGAGGTCAATGGTATAAAAACATTACACTGTTGTGGAGGTGTTTACGTGTCAACTGAAAATGTTTTTTCTCAGAAATATGGTCACCTTATGCTGGACGGTACTCAATGCATTTTAACCTTTAACGTTTAGTTAACAGTTTCTGGTTACTGTGGTAACAATCACAGTGCATTGGGAACAGTCTGAAACCACTCAAAATGCGGACAAGCACAAGAGGATGAACGTTCCTCTCGTGGGATGTGTGCTGACCGTTAGACACTGCACATCCTCACTCAAATATACATAACTGTAAACAGTTTAACTATATAAAGATGATCGTCACCTGTCCAAACCATCGAATGGTCCAGAATAAATCATGATGGGACTGCTCTGCTAAGTGAAGCATCATTCAGATGTAGTGAGTGTCAAGTTATACATATCCTGGAACAAGCGCAGTAGGCCTAGGCCTACTTACCAGAATTTGAGGTGGCAACCACCAACGCAAACTTGATTGTTGATCTCAGCAATGTCCTTCTATTATTATAACTACCATGCCTCTTCCTCTCCCTGAACCCCAACAAGAAGTTTCCACCCGCCCCTACAATGACTGTGTGACCGTGCATCATAGTACTATTAAAGGCCTGAGTCATCGCAAGGGAGGGGGTCTGCACATTCCTGCCAAATGAAGGCCTCAGTCCAAGCATACACAAACTCAACTCTCTCCCTCTCTCAGCATGAATAAACAGTATTTCAATCTGAAACAACCATGGAGACGGTGTTCCCGGACACCAGCCAATCCCCGGGGTTACAACAGATCAGCAACGGCTTCAGGCATGAAAAGGTTAAAATAAGAAAGCGAAGGACAGAGAGGCAAGACAGCAGAAGTATTCTCAGTTTATGAAGGACGGAAAGGATCAGCGGGGAAGTTAGGAAAACGTTTGAGTGTTTACAGCTCCTTGCCGTCATCAGGAACTCTGCAACAACATTTCATTCTGTCCTGTCAGCTGACCGCAGACCCACTCTGATTCAGGCAGACAACAGTTCAAAAGCCAGGGGAGCTATTTAAGACCGCTTGGTGTTCTTCAGATGGATTAAGGCTTTAAATAAGGCACTGCGGTTTTCTAAAAGTCTGCGACACAGGGGGCAGCCAGTGACCACTGCGAGGCCTTTTACTTTTCAAATTAGAATTCTCTACTATATGGATATTTAAACAGGTCGAAATGGGGTTAAACATACAGGACATGGGTCCAGAACAATGATATGTGCTCAATTAAACATCGTTCGGTCAGGCTCAGGCTATAAGCTGTCAAGTCACCGAAAAATCAACTCTGCAGACATGTTTATGATTTGATTCCCCCGACAAGACTCCTTAATGCACTGCTGAAAATACAGACACATGTCCTCTGAGGATCTCTGTAACGTCCCCACAGGACACGACTGCAGAGTTCTGTAACCAGAATAATAGCTACCAGATGCAAGCTAGTTTGTTTAGATTTTTTTAAGACATTTTGCACAAATAAAAATACGATAAGCTGTCTCGCTGCTTCTTTAGCCTGGACAAACGTGTTTGAATGATTGAAAAAACATTCATTAGGCTACTGGATTCGTGTAAACGTTTCAAAGGTTCCAAATGGTAACTTACCTTTTACTTGACTCTCGTATTCCGCGATTATTTCTTTATCTTTCTTGAACTTCGGGGGATTAGACATTTTAAAGTCTTTTGTGAGCGCCAAAGAGCAGCTTAGTTATCTGGAGTTCAAAACTTGCCAACAATTCGCCCTGCTGCCCGCCTAGTAGAACAAGCGTTGCATCCCACCCGTAGAAAAGTGGCTACATGAAGAAAAAGGAAATTCGTGTTTGTCTCAATATTTTGAAACTAATACCAACAAACACGATGGCTACTGAAGTCCATTGTTTTCGAGGCACGTTTGATAAAGCCGTATGCACTCTCCGAGCCCCCAGAAATCTGCTATCAATGAAATCACGGAGAGAGCAGCAGCAGCCTGCAAGCAACAGCAGCAAACTGAGCAAGCCAGAGCCACAGAATCTCCAATTGGCACAACAACACTGTACACTCTCCAATCAGCCAACTGGTCCTTTCTGAAGTCAGAAGAGTTCTTCGTGGAAGGAAAAATGACGCATAGGCGCAACATTCATTGTGTAATATGTCGTACCAATGTAGCGATTAACGACTGTGGCGAGGCTAACATTTCCTCCCGTGCTCATAACCGCTGCCCCGTCCCACACTTCCCGTCTTTCGCCGTTATTGCTCAGTCGGTCTGCAGCGCAGCTGTCGGATTGTCCCTGGAAATGGGAGGGATTGGAGAGGCACTCGGCGGAAACATGGAATAGATTGACAACTTCTCTCACCAGTCGTTCTGAATAGGTCGTTGAATGAAACTCTCAAGGGGGTCTCCTAGAAATACTTCCCGTCTTACTGTTGGCTCAATTCACTTTAATTGTGGTATCCAAGTTTTATTTTTGTTCAGATGCAATAAACTGTAGTTTAACTTTAGGAACATCATAGCACTTGATATTCAACAATTAGGAAGGTAGGACTATGCTTAACTATGACTAAGTGTATTTTTAATTCCAGATAAGTGTGGCCCATGCACTAGCTACTTGTTGATTTGTCTCTAACACCAACAGCCAAAAACTGTGTTTGATTGATAGGAAGTTTGACTAAAAATATATCAGCCTCTGATTTTTTTAAAGCTGTGCTTGGATTTCAAGAAATGTTTTGTATAAAAGAAACCTATTTTAATCACGTTGCGTGCTTTAGTCTGTCTTGTTTGAATTCAGTTTAAGCTATTGATATATAAGGTAAAAGGTTTCATTCACGCTGCAGCGGGCATTTACTCTGCATGATGGAAAGAGTATAACGAGTGATACTGTGTAAACGCTCAATAATTATTCACATGATCTGACTCCGACCAGATTCTTACTATGCAAAGTAAACCTACAATCAGAGAACTTCAGCCGTGGTAGTAGCCTACAGCCATAATAAAACAGTGCATTGGTGACTCCTAGTGGCCTTTTTTTGAAAATACAAACCGCTTTAGCCGCATTGGTCGGATTTCATTAAAGATCAAGTTTGCGGTTCTTTCCAAAAGATTTTACGTGCACTTACTTAAGTACTTGCTCTCTTTTTCACATATTTCTGTGGTTAATGTCATTACCAGTAGCTCCCAGACATTCACCCTGTACAATTGCTTTAGGTGAATTATAGCTTTGAGAGTCTTTGAACAAAGTTTGTAGTTTGTAAATACAAATTTTACATTTCTTTAACTAATAAAAACAGGCACATTTATTTAGTATTAAAAAATAATAATTTAATGTGCTGCATTCCTTTCAATGCACTCTGCTATTCATATCAGCAATGACAACTTCCAAACACAGGAGTTGCTGCAAAACTTGGCACATGAAGGCAAATGAAAAGAACACGAATTTGAATTGATGACTGACACATTTTAAAATGTATGCATCAGGCCTTTCTTTGCTCATTACCTCCTCAGTGTGATATAGCCTTTGACTGAAATAAACCTTAATACAATATGAAAATGAATTTCATGTAGTGTTAATCACTCCCTAAAATACACAAACACACAAACACACACACACACACACACACACACACACACACACACACACACACACACATATATACACACACACACACACATATATATAAATATAAACAAACACAGCAGTGAGAAAACAACTACTCTTGCAGGAAATATAAACACTGATACAGCGGCTTTAAACTAAGAACAAAACCACAGTTGACTTTAAACACTAACACACAAAAAAAAACATTTACAGTAGTTATCACATTGTCAGAATTTACCCCTGTGCCTGTAACATACTTAGTACAAAATAACACAACTTTTTGACAATTTGCCAACACTGAGTATACTATAGTGGAAAGGTGCTTATTATGCATTGTTTGTGCTCTCAGTATTTGTGTGAAGTGCTGATGGAAATTGATGTACAATGCAAAATGTAAAGTAAGTTGATGAAATACGCAAAACCTGAAAAAGGTTTAATAAACAAATCATGCAAGCCATATGGACTAATCCTAGGATTGTTATCTTTAATAAAATGCTGGTTATATGTTTCTGTTGTTGTTGTTTTTTAATCATCACTATCTAAAGTGAGATTGTTCTACAATGTTGTTTGCTTTGGCATTGTGATGTCTCATAACTGTACCAGTTAGTACACACAAAATAACACAGATACCCATACAGTATCTGTGCAAGTTTCCTGGGTGTTTTATAATTGGACTGTGTTCCATTTTTGTTACTGTTTTCAGTAGAATCCTAGAGACTACTTCTCAGAGCAAATATTTGGGTGATATTTGTCAGAACACAAAGTCAGCTATTTGAGTTTTACAAAAGAAACAGTATGGTTTACAGCAGTTGCTATCATTTAAGAGCTATTAAGAATACGTTTACTACACTATTAAGTGTGTTTATCTTTAAGTACCTGGCATGCAATGGAAATAAAAGTAAAAAATTACAGATTCCCCACCTCAGTCCCTCTCTCCCAAGTGGACCAGTCCTCCCCCACAGTGCCCCCTAGCTGCTCAGCTGACTTTAAAGAAGGCGTCCTCCAGCACCTCAGTGAAGCGCTCCTTCATCTGTTGCCTGAAGCCACTGTACCACTCCAGCAGCCTCCTCCTCCTCTCCTCTCTCTGTGCCTGGCTCATGCCCCTCTCGCTCTGCAGGATGGCCGGCAGCTCCTTCCAGTCCTTCACGAAGATGAAGGGTGCACCAGCTTCCTTGAGGAGCCGGAGAGGGGAGCTGCGTCCCTCCGTGCATCTGCCTTTGGTCTGAACGTCCTCCACCACGGGCAGTGAGCCATACGCACAGGCCTCGTAGATTCGGTAGCACTCGGCATTCACACCCACCGGGCACAGGGTGAGCTCACTCTGCGCCAACGCTGACTGGTACTGACGGAGGGACTCTGTGGTCTCCTGGGGTAACCACCTAATAAGGAAGGAAAGGGCACAGAGCAGGGATGTATGAGTGAGTGAGAGGCTGTCACACCGAGCCTTTACATAATAATATAGTTATAAAGACAACAAGAGAGACACAGATTTCATGAGGAGATACAGAGACTGAGCAGGGCTGAAAGAATCTACAACTAGCAGTTTTCTCAGACATCGTTTCAAATTATCATCATTAATCATATCAAGAGATTAGCTTTACAGCACAACTGGACAGGGTGGCAGTTCTTAGCTCAGATAAATGCTAAATAAAGGTTGTAAACTATGCCTATATTCCATTTCTACTTCCTATAAAAAAAAAACTTAATTTGATGGAAATTTGAATTTGTTAAACTAGTAATGTTAGCACTTAAAAACCTTAAGCAATCGGAGACATACTTCTCTCGAGCATTGGTGATGCACTCCTTCTCCAGGTTATACTGTTTCAGTATGTTCATAAGGATCTCTCGAGAAGAGTTCTTGTAGACTGTGCCCAGAAAATTGCAGAGGTACGGCCTATTGGTGTTCACCAGCTGTGCGGTTGGCATAATGACAGGGAATTGTCTGTACCTAAAAAGCAGAACACAAAGTGAGAGGCTACATTAACTGACATAATGATAATGATAGCATCTTTGACTCATAACATGACAGGGGCTGTATGATTTTAAATAATGTTAATCTATATAAACAGTGACTAAACAAAGACTTTTCAGTATTTCCAAACTGGAAACTAATATCAACAGTAAATGCAAGTTCAATAATAATAACCATCATCATTTCAGCTAAGTTTAGAGCACTAGCATGTATACATATTGATGTGCAGAGGCAAGGAAGACTGAGTTCTGTGGTAGGAACCCTTAATTATCAACATTCAGAAAATGCACAAGCAATAAGGGTAATGTGCATAGCTATTTTGGCCTCATGTTACATCTTATGTGATGTCCCCATGACCCCAACTGCATGGTTTATATTGAAAACACAGACAGAGAAAAGCAAAGAGTCCTTACGTTGCCACTCCTAAGGGCCACTGAAACACATCCTTGTCATTGACCCACGGGCTGTCATACACCAAGAAGAGCACATCGACAAAACCGCCATGGCGTCTGAGGTAAGGACTGATCCAGTCATTGGTGCACTGCTCGCTTCCCAGCAGGACCACAGCCACATGGGTCACGGTGTGGGCTTGTACCAGGGCGTGTGCATGCTGCAGCCACTGCGTAGAGTATGAGATCTTCTGCTGCTCACGGCCATTTAAAACCAGTACCACACTGTCTGTGTCCACAGGAATGTGCCCCTGAACCACAGCAGGTCCAGTATAAAAGCTGTGAAAGAGAGTGGCGAGTAGGACACACTTATCCCTTTTTGGATGACATACTTAGCCCTTTTTGGATGACACTCTTTTTAAGCTGTGTACATAAATGAACATTCCCTCTAGCAGAGCACACAGGCTCTGATTAGTTGAGTTGCTATACAACATAATATCTATATACTGCAAGCAACGATAATTGAATGGAACACACAATCTTGGTGGAACATTAAAGGATGAGAGGTAGTAAACTGTTTATACCTGAAATTGATTTTTCCTGACAGGATCTCTCCTTCTCTCCACTGGCCTGTTTTATCAGTAGGGTTCAGAGGACCGTCTAAGATATGCTCCCATAAATACAGCCCTGTGCAAATAAAAGAAAACACATTTTCACCTACACAGGAATAGTGGGAACAGGATAAAAACAGGCCCACATGTCTAAATACTGACTCCAACTGAAGTATTGGGTTGGGCACAACATTGTTTCAGTATGCTTTGATCAATTTCACACAAGAGGCCAGTATTACCTATGGCTGCTTTGCCCCAGATCTGTACTTTGTATCTCTTGGTTCTGCCTTTGGCGATCAAGTCTAACTGCCCCTTGAAGGCATCTCCGCGTTTCTGCTGAATGTTGATTTCTTTTGCCAACTCCTCCTCCCAAGGATTCCACTCCTTTTCCACTGTGGATGGAGCCTGTGCATGCTTGGGGTCAAGTTTAGCATCGCCTGTACACAAATGAAAAAAATGTAATTTCAAAAATTGAGCAAGTATGTTATCATTTTCCAATCGATTGCATGTTTATGAAGGACATGAATGTTAACAAACGTGTCAATCTGTTTCGGAAGACAATTTGCGGTAACCAAATGAAATGACCCAGTGCGCCCTGACCATGCGAATGATTTATCGGTAACAATAACCATTACACTGCCGAGCTCATTGCAAATATAAGTATCGCATCAGGTATATTTTGCTCATAAGCATACATTTGTAAGCAAGCTCACGTTAGCTGCCTGTGTTTGCATGAACCTACCAGCAGAAATCTTTTTCACCACTCTGTGGACGCGAGACATAATCCTTTTACTGAAGAATACATTATATGCCGCATACAATGAAAAAGCGACGTATGCAGCTACAACGAGAGCCACGATTTTTCGACGAAGAACTCTCATCATCTCATGTAACCATCATGCATACTAATTGCTTACAGTGAATCTAATGTTTACAATTGTCTCTCAAATCCTACTGACATAGGACCCATCAGGACCAAATACGTCATCATTTTTAGTGCGGCCACTAAATATGCCTGCAAGAAATTCCACAAAATATCGTTTTAGGAAGACAAAGGAAGGAAATATCAAGGAGTTAGGATTATATATTTGTGTACTCATAGACCTTTACCCCAACATGCATTTTAAATGTATTAATACTTAAGGAAGCTTGCATTTTCCAGAGAGGCATTCCTTGGATATCAACATCCGTGGCTTCTCTCGGTGTAGCGCCTGTTGTCACAGAATTGAACGAAAGCGCACTACGAAGGTCGAAGTCAACAAATCTGTGATTTTTTCTTTTGCGTGGACAATATGATGTCCTTAGCGTGTCGTTCTGGGGCTTTGACCCCACAGTTAAAGGCGACCAACGTCGCTGTAAGCGGGACGTTAAAAGCTTTAACACCAGGGATCTTTAACACAAGTGAAAATGTGAAGAAAGCCCTCAATTCCAAGACGAGGCCATCATGCGTCACAGGTATGGGTCAGTTAAGGATACGCCACCTAGGCTAACTAAATATGTTAGCTAATCGTTAAATAATGCTGTATGTTTGCACTTTTCGTGTAGTTGGTAGATTGAGTAATGTCACGTACTGTGACCTGGACAAAGGCGACACGTAGTATAGTTAATGTTATCAATATTTGGCTCATATTACTGACCTTGTTTGATCTCGAACGTCAATGTAATCTCAACAAGAAGGCGTTTGAACTGTGGGTTGTTGGCACACGAATGTTCAGACTAAAATATTTCAGTCCACAAAATGTAATTAATGACGATGGTGTAAATACTCCTTATTGTCTTTTAGTCACATATAGCTGTCACAGATAGCTGTCCAGTATGTAACGCTACCTACCTGCATGTAACTAATGTCAACATTTAACTGTCATCTAGCAGTAACGTAGGCTTATTATGCTTATATTTATGCATAATGTATTAGTTGTGAAAATGTACCCAATATCTTGATGATGCTATGCTTAAGGAACAGAGAAACGATAATGAACCATTATATCCCTCATTATGCCTTGCCATTGCCAGTATTTTCTTCATGTAGTTTTATGCATTGAGCACAAACCAGATACAATATAATGTTTGACATTGGGGAACATGATGCACAGAAATATTGGGAAATGCGTTTTGTTAACCAAGCCATTGAAACTACAATACATTATGGTTACAATATGCTCAATTTGGGCAAAAGTACTCTGAATATCACATAAGTGAAGATGGATAAGGACCCATTAGGGAGATCCAAGTAAATTCTTACGAAATGGGTCGGACACAATAGTTTTAACCTCCTCAGCAGCATCCATATTGTAGGTGGTCTGGCTTTACACAGGCCTCTGTCATTGTCATTACTTCAATCAACCCACATAGCTCACTGATCTCCAGTACAAACATATACTTACATGTATTTTGAATACTCCAGAATGTTTGTAAAACAGGACAAAAATCCTTATCCAAATCTTATCTTTCCCTAATGTCCCTACTCTCGGTGGGCAGGTTTCAAAATGAAGTCCAAATTCTCTATCTGTGTTAGATTGTAGGAACTGTCGTCTTGGTCTACTCACTTCATTGGGAGTTGGTTTGTCTGTGTCCATAATTGGAAGGAGGCCTGAAACCAGTAGATTACTTTTGCAATTTGGCTGTCATGTCAAAGAAACTGTACATTTGAATTGCTTGGCAGTTTGAATTGTTTGATGTAGATTTGTCAGGCTTGATCAGATGTCTGTTGCTTTTGTAGGTTGCGCTGGAGTCCGATTTGCCCATACAGACATCAAGATCCCAGACTTCTCAGATTACCGCCGGCCAGATGTGATGGACCCAAACAAGTCCTCACAGGACAGCAGCGAATCCAGGCGGGTCTTCTCCTACGTGCTGACAGGCTCCACAGCCGTTGTGGGCGTCTACGCAGCCAAGACAGTGGTGACTCAGTTTATCACCTCCATGAGTGCTTCAGCTGACGTGTTGGCCTTGTCCCAGATCGAGATCAAGCTGGCCGACATCCCTGAGGGCAAGAACGTGACCTTTAAGTGGCGTGGGAAACCACTGTTTGTCCGCCACCGCACCGAAAAGGAGGTCGCCGCCGAGCTTGCTGTGGATCTGTCACAGCTTCGCGACCCAGAGCATGACAACGACCGTGTCCAGAATCCCTCCTGGGTCATCGTTCTCGGAGTCTGCACCCACCTGGGCTGTGTGCCTATTGCTAACGCTGGAGACTATGGCGGCTACTACTGCCCCTGCCATGGCTCCCACTACGACGCGTCAGGCCGCATCCGCAAGGGACCCGCACCCCTCAACCTGGAGGTGCCTTACTATCAGTTCCCAGATGAGGACACAGTAGTCGTGGGCTAGACAGGCTAAGGCGAAAGACTAATACTCCTTCTGTTTGTGTTCCGAGTTAATGTGTCCGGCCAAATATAAAGTATAATAAATATTATTTTAACACTCGCTGGTAATGCATCTTGTCATACTTTGTGCAGCAAATACATACACTTAGTCTTTGCTTAGAGCCTTTGAAATTAAGTTTCACCTTAAATTAAGTTGACCATGTAAGATTAAGCATTACTTTCATTGAAAAGTACACTTAGACCTGTGGTGTGTTGTGTGAATGGGGATAACCACAGATTAGTTTGGATTTACAACTCAAGAGTCCAGGTTTAAATATCTCAGTTGAGTTTATTTCATGGACAATACAGGTAAGTGGTTGGTGCCACCCCACAAGAGATCAAGATTTGTTGATGTCTCTTCGTTCCTTATGCGCATGATAAAAAAAAGACAGTGTTTCACAATCCAGTTCAATAATTTGAAACAATTTTCATTTGTCACTCTAAAAAATGCAGACAAATGACGGTGAACAATCATTCATGATTTATCCATTGTCCTAATTTGCTCTTGTGGTGAAACTGCATTTACCATGTATGGCATGGAGCCCCTTTCTGACAAGGCTCTGGGTTCATCACATTCTATCAAGTCAACAGACACAGGATTTCTGATACTTGGATTTCACCAGAATTGAAGTAATTCACTCAGGTTATTGCAACTTAAATGTATTAAAAACACCTCAAACCATAGGTCTCAAAAGTAGTAATTTTGTGATTCTACTCTTTCTGTACATGATATATGGTATATTATCCTCTAAAAGGACAACATGTATTAATCATAAATATCAAAGATATCATTAGGTTATTTGCACAGACTATTTCTGAGAGAGTCATTTAAACTCATGCTTCTACATGTGTACCCCAGTGGGAGTCTGTCCTGCTCTGATGAGGTTTGGATCTGAATCACGTGATCGGATAATGATCAAAGGTTCCCCTTTCCAGCATTTCCAGCGTAGATCACTCCACCTGATAGTCTTGGCACATCGGTTTTTGTATTCACATTTTAATGGCGAGTTGAGATGCCATCCATTAAGCCTCTTCATACGCAAACTTCTGATCCCGACCAATATATCAGTTTTGCAGCTTGGTAGAAAAACAGGAGACATGTATGCATTTTAAGCACACAAATGTGTACTCACAGAGGCCAAAGATACAAGCATGGATAAGCTGTGGCTAGTCATGACTGTGTCCCCAGCCCTTGCTCAGTCCACGTAGTGTATCTCTGCCTGAAGTTCTCGATGCACATAGTTCAGTAAGGCAGCAGTCACCTGCTGTTTGAGAGAGGTATTGGCCATAACCATTGCCGTTAGCTGGGCCACATCTGTCCACTGGATACTGCCCAAGATGGACATCACATCTACACAGAGCTTCTGCTGCTGGTCAGAGGTCATCTCCATGATGACCTGAGGAAGTGGTTTGAATTGTCCGTTAGTCATCCAGCATCCCAGAAGCCCACCAACGGCACCGCCTGTTACAAAGAGTAGAGAAGGAAGAGGTGTAGTTGACTCTGCTGTTACTGGAAGGAAAGCTCTGAACAAAGCTGTGGCTTTTTAGATGTGCAACACTCCAAGTAGAGTGGTGGAAAGAGGCAGAATTCTGCAAGGTTGTACAACACCTACACCACATTCTCAATAACATCTAATCACTCTGACACAATTATTTTATCTTACATTTGTGCATGTATCTCAATGCATCTAGTCTGAGAGGCTTCTACTCACCCACAGCAATACCAAGGGGACCTCCTAGCAATCCTCCCGCAAAGGCCAAGCCTCCAGCTGCAGCTGCACCCTTCCCAGAGTGTTTCACTGCAGTTTTTATCTGCTGATTAGCAGACAGTTCACAGCACAGTCTCATAACGTCTCCCACCCGTTCAGACATCCTGAAAGACGTTTCAAGAAAAGTATGCACACATTAATTGCGCTCCACCTTCCCCTACAATATTTCTCGATGCGAGATGGCCACCTGGTGGCCAATGAGGAGTATTGTAGTTGAATGATTTAAAAATAGACCAGTATGATGACTGGAAATAAAGGGAACCATGAACCAAGCCTAGGGGAAAAGACGCATTAAAGCAGCGTCTCCTGTTGTTTAAACCGACTTATATGAATCTAATACCAAAGGATACTTCAAGTCAACTATTTACACGTCCTCAATTCATGTGCTCTTTGACATAAATACAACGAAAGATGTTTGACTGAAGTCACACTAGTTATTCCATCTTTTGCCCATTAGAACAGTTGTCTAATCAACATTAGAAAATGACCTACCCTTAGATGAAATAGATCCTCCGTTACTTAGACTTAATGTTAGAGCGCCTTTTGAGGTTTACATAGATCGGGCATATCATCCTTATTATCCTCCATGCATCAAAACCCACATGATCCCTCTGCTTCTTGTCCTGTCATGCTCGCAAAGCTTCATGGGAGATATCTTCGCTCACTTCCTGTATTTTTTTTCTGGTAATGTTGTTGCAAGATTAACATCATTTTATGAACAATGTAAGACAGTGTTTTAACATTCACACCAACATTGCCTGTCCACTGCAGACCATGTTCTTTAAAGTATTTCAATTTGGTTTAAATGAGTTTTAGGCCAGTCATCTAAGTTTATAATGAAACATGCACATTTTTACACGAGTAGCCGATTTAAAGTCAGTGTTTGGTTTGGTCCATGGAGGTTTGGTTATGTCCTACAGGAGTGTGTGTGGGGCAGGAGACGAATCACGTGTTCCCAGCGTTGTTGTGGTTTGGTTTATTTACCCAGAGTACACCAGGAGCAAACAGACGGATATGGCGCAGCGACAGGGGCAACGCTGAACATCTAAGGGGATTTAATTCCGTGGAAGTTTCTGAAAAGGTGTCGGGATACTAAAATGCGTGTGTGAAATGGTCTCACTTTCGGGATCTTGGAAGACTACTGCATCATTGATGAATACAACGTGGCTGGGGTTAAGGAATACCTTCCATTGCATTCATAAACATTTCTTTAGGACTCACAACCCTTGAGTTGTCTGTGATTCAGATAAACAGCAACTAATTCATTTTGTTCAACGCATAATAAGATGGCTGGAAGAATAACAAGGAATAGCGATTTAGCGCTAGATGTTGGCAGACTTCGAGATGAACACAAAAAGGTAAAACAAGCTTGCCTTCTCAAACGAACTTGGAACTGCTAATATTCGCTAGCTAGCTACTCTGTAGCAACCAACGAAAACCTTCCACGCTGCACGCGTCCCGTGCCATGCCTGCAAAATATGTCACTGAAGTTCGAATTTTGGAAATGCTATTTTTTAGTGTGTAGTCGACGTATGCATATGCATATTAGCTATAGGCCTATGTGGTTATAATCAGAGAGCTAAGGGAATACACTCAGTTGGAAAGGTTGTGTTTCTAGAAACTTCCTCATCACATGCTGCTCGCTGTTTATCTTGGAATTGCCAAAAGAAGTACATTTCAGTCTTTGATACCTATCTAGGTTTACGTTAGCGTAAGTCTTAACGAGAGTCGGCATGTGGACTGTATGCGAGTAGTTAAGTTAAAGGCCACCCCTTGAATACAATTATGTTATTCCACTCTGTATATTTGGCACGATTGAGCAGAACTGGAAAAAAAAAAAAAAAGTGAAAGCAAATGCTACCTTTAAGTCTGGTCCTTTGACTTGCACGCTTCTTATTTATCATAAATCTTCGATATAGGGTTTAGGTTAATATAATTTTACAACGATGTATGTATCTATCCGTAGACATTATATAAATGTTGTGTTTTGATTCATGCAAATTCACTATAGAAAAACTTTTTCTTGGAGAGCTACGGCGCAAAGAAAACTTCCATAATGTAGGCCAACTTATGCAACTGGATAATGCCTTTCGATTCTGTCTCCACTCCCTAAGTATGAACCCAGGAAGCACACAGTAAGTAAATAACCTGTCACTGTTCCACAACAGGTGGTGAAAGGCTGTGAGGTCCAGATTGAACACTGGTAAGTGTCACACCAAATGGCTTATCGCCTTGCCCTACAGAGAGGCCATCTTTCTGGAAAACCTGCTTCTTTAGTTAGTGTTTTAAGTAAACAAGCAGTCAAAGAAGGAATCATTCATTAGAAGGGGGTGGAGTGTTGTTATGAGGACCTGTCAATGGGTTGACCGAATGTGCTCTCTCTCCTAGGCAAAAAGTTGAGCAGGACTACGATTCTCTTCAGGAGCGCCTCAAAACCCTCCCTGAACAGCTGTCATATGACATTATGGTATGTGTTCTCCAAAGCATGGGTTAAAAACACTGAGCTATTCTTTACATGCAGACTTTTTGTAATCTGTCAGCTGCCATCCACATACCTTTGTGTTTACACACCCTGCAGCCACTAAGACAGTTAAAGGCTTCCCTTGCCTCGCTAAGTTCAGCAGCACTACTTAACAGACGGACACATGGGAAGTCCTTTTGTCTGTCTCCATGTCTTAATGTTTTTTACCCATCCTCACATTCCCTCTGTCTCCCCCAGGTTCCGTTTGGGCCTTTGGCCTGCATGCCAGGAAAGCTGGTTCACACCAATGAGGTGACTGTTCTGTTGGGTGACAACTGGTTTGCCAAGTGCTCTGCCAAGCAAGCTCAAAACATAGTGGAACATAGAAAGAAACGTGAGTGTCAGTCTTCACATTACTTGTGTGTGCGCTGTGGTTTAGCTGCAGATAGCACTTTCACCCTCAGATTGAACCAGGCCAAGGGTGTGTTCTGGAGCAATAGTCAAATACAGCAAATATTGCTTTAATGAAACATTTGAAATGTACTGGAAAGGCCTCCTGGGAAAAAATCCTGGAAAGGACTCAACATTCAGCATGTTTTTGATGCTGTTTTGACCAGTTTACAGCCCTCCGAGGCTCTCACGTAGTGATAAGAATGCCTCTGAAATGTCAAAGGGCAGGGTGTGCGGGGAAGGTCTGCAGTGTGACATGTCCAGCAAGACACATCTCTGAAATTAGATACTTCTGGAATACTTAGTATGCATGCTACAGTATGGGTCAGATAGGCTAGACTTTCACAGCAAACACCGGCTACACCAGCTGCCTCAAAATAGATCTGTACAGTACTAATAGTCTACTACTACATGTAGTGATGGGGAAACATATTTGGATTAGACCTCTGGAGATTAGGCTCATCATCATAGACTCATTATGGATTAAAAAAGCTATCTGATGTTGTTGCCCACAGAGGAATATTCAGATCAGATCAAGCCTCTGTCTTGAGTACCTTAGTATGTATAATTACAATTAGTACAATCCATAATAGTAAGAATGTGGTTCCTTTTACTTTTGTATGTTTGCTTTCACGGTTTTGCTTGTTTTTATGCCCTTAGCATGAAAGTGAAACAATGACCGAGGTTGAGGTTTTGGCCTGTAGGCTGATGTGACATGTTTAGAAATGGACTGTCATTTTTATACACTCAGAGGATTGCCATTCACACATTTCTGGACTTCAGGATTCTGTGTTGTGTGTATTGCATTGCTACTTATTACAAATAGGGAACAGATATTAATCCACCAAGTTGTACCACTTATATCGTGACTGTTTCTTTTGACCTCCTTCTTTGACAGATGTGAAGCACACTCTTGATGACTTGCACAAAACGATGAAAAACTTTGAAAACAAAGCCAGCTTCACAAAAGACCTGCAGAAGATCTCAGGGGTAGGTTTCCTTCTCAAAATGAAAACAACTGTACAACAAGTGTATCCAAATTTAAAACACGATTACTATTATTATTCAGAGACTGTAATCTCCGTCAGTTGAGTACATACTTATCAAGTTCCATGATGATATCTATCTGTCTGGACAAAAGTAAGAGAGGAAATGGGCAGTACCCCACATTCACAGATGCCGCCATATACTCACTAACTACACGCTAAGATTGAGCCAGAGCTCACTGTGGTTCATTGTGTTTGTTCAGGGTAAAGGGGACTATGTGGACATCAGAGAGGAGGTGGTGAATGAGAAAGCGTTGACCAAAGGTAACATCTCTATATGTGTTTGCAGAGTTGCTTATCGCTTCACGTCTATGCAGAGTTGCTCAGGCGGTCAATGTACAGTTGTACTAGCAGGAACTGCAGTAGAGGCCAATACAGTTGTTCTCTCCCCGACATACTTAATATGTTAAATGTAAGGGTTAAATTGTTAATAAATGGATCGAGAGCAAAGTAAATCCATGTCTTTAGTACTGAAGTTCAGAGTGGATGGTGGAAGCATACCATATCAGGATAGATCAGTGCTGATAGAGTGAGAATGCAGAGTGAGATCAGTGTTCTTAGAATCTTTCCACATTTCACAATCCGAGATCAACCCACACACAGATTATTATAATCCTAACCCAAGATATTGGAATGATGCAACATGTGACATTTACTTTAGGACCCTTTGCATTTTGCAAGTGGGCTATGAATACATTAAATGTTGTCAGTGATTCAGTAATAAGCTTGTTAATTATGAAAGCATGAAGGGCCTAGGCGGGAACGCAGTCGGGATCTTTTGTGTCTGATCTTTTTTTATTCTTTCAAGGCAACTATCTATCAGTGAGCTTTGCTTGCCTGGGAAGCAGGTTGTTGTAAACTTTAGATATCAGTGATGTGTTATGAGTTGACGCAGTCTTCTTTCACCAGGAAAGCAGCGTGTGGCCCACAAGCCGCACACCAAGCCGAAGAACGAGCACTTGTTGACCCTGGATGAGGAGGAGGAGCTGAAGAACGGGGGCGAAGCAGGAGGAGAAGAAGAAGGTGGAGACAGTGGTATTGGCTTTTTGTCAGAAGAAGAGCTATGGGCTCGGTTAGACGCGCTCGAGGCTCAGGAGGAGCATCAGGATGAACGTGACCGGTAAGAGGCCACACACACACACATACACACACATACTCTGTCTCCTAGTCTCTAAGTCCTTACTCCTTACTCATCTAACATCTCAAAACACTGACTGCACAAGCCTGTACAGCTACACCCAAAACAAGTGAATCGCTCCCCTTTAAGGCATGAATACAACATCTAAGATAGATGTGATGGTGTTCTGTCTTATTGTCTGGGCTCTACCCTCGGAGTAATTTATGAGTGACCGAAGTGGATTTACAAGATTATTCACAAAGCACTGCGGTAATTGCCTGAAACCAGTCAAAACATGTTTTCTCTATACACAACTTTGTTCTGATAGTCATACCAGACGTGCTGAGACCTTTCTGATTGTGAAACTCTCTCTGCTTTCTTTCTTCTGACAGGACGTGCGACAGCACTGACACAAACGGGGAGGACACCTCATCTTCCTCAGAGGAGGAGAAGGAGAGAGAGGGCACGGGGCAGACTAATGGCTGCACTGAAGAAGACCATATGACATCAGACACACACATCAGCCGGGTCAACGGAGTCACACACACACACCATGAGGAGGAGGATGGAGATGAGGAAGAGGAGGATCCTGACGCTCTTCCCACCATCTACTTCTCTCACACCGTGGAGCTCAAGAAGGTGAGGAGATTTTAAAATGTGCTGTCATGCAAAATGACACGAGTGACAATGGGCTTGGTTAAAGGATATCCTCACGGCTGTGATTTGGCTGTAGGCATGACTAATTGAGTTTGAAGACACCTCAACCACACCAAATTGATTGAGAGAAGCTAGTTGTACACGTCAATTTGTACCCTCACCTGTCTTTCCATATTCCATTTAATTTGTACATCCCCCTACTTGGCTCAATTTCCTCACTCAGTAATTGTCAAATGTAACGTTATAAAATCGTTGCCTGCCTAAATCTACTCGGTCAAAGCAATGTGTGTATCACATCAATATCCCTTTGGAAAGTATTTGGGCCCTTTTGCCAACAGTGAAGTTAGTTTTGAATGACCGTGCCATTGTCTAAGTGGTACATTAAAGGGAGGGGATGCATAAATAGCTTGAACTCTGAGACTTTTTTTGTAGTTCAGTAACGACGTGTCTTCTCCAGGTCTTCCTTATCCTAAAAAGAAATGTTCTAAAGCGTTCTTGTTCCGTCAATTCTAACCCGCAGGTGCGGATCAACACAGGAAAGAACACTATGCTGAAGTTCAGTGAGAGAAAGGAGCAGAAGGAACAGGCCAAGAAGAAGAAGAAGAATGGCAAATCTAACGGCCTCCACGAGCACCACAAGATCACTACACCAGCTGACATTTACAGGTAACCCAGCCTTCTGACCTACATTGCCTTGTGCCCTCCTCCATTTGTCTTAGTGTCTCAATGCAGTGCTCTCCAAGGTGCTGTGTTCTATTAATGTCACGCCGAACACCT
Organism: Sprattus sprattus; assembly: GCF_963457725.1. Classification (NCBI taxonomy): domain Eukaryota; kingdom Metazoa; phylum Chordata; class Actinopteri; order Clupeiformes; family Clupeidae; genus Sprattus; species Sprattus sprattus. The sequence continues at coordinate 18,532,587 of NC_137926.1, forward strand.
CACTTGTTAACCCTTTCTGAGACACCAGTCCTATCTGTGTCAGGTCATCTGGTCCAACGTTAGGCTTAAACCAGTGATCTTGGGAAGTGGAGGCAGGCATTCTGGCAATGAAACTAAAAGCCAGGGTTTGTGCCAGGGCAGCCAATGTAGGTGCTTGAGATCACCAGGGGTTTAGACAAGCCTTAGTAGCAGTACAATAACGGGGTTATGGATGTCCCTGTTACATTTTTAAGGAAGTGTACATTAATAGCGTGTCTGCTTGTGTGTGGGTGTGTTTTTTTGTTTTTGTTAAGCGATAACTTGCGTGTGTGTGTTTGTACGATCTCAGGTTGTTTGTGGACGTGGTGAACGGCGAGCTCATCCCACGGAAGTCCATCCTCAAGTCTCGGAGCCGGGAGAACAGCGTGTGCAGCGACACAAGCGAGAGCAGCGCCGCCGACTTCGAGGAGCGCCGCTCAACCCTGGGCCGCATGCTCAGCCACGACGACACCACACACAGCGACACCAGCGACTGCGTCACCGAGGAGGACAGCCCCCCAGGGATCCCACTGCATCCGGGGAGCCGCTTCGAGGTATGAGGATGGGGGGGAGGGGAGCTGTAGATGTAGATAGATGGTTCTCCTCTGTAGGAAGAGAACACAGTTATGTTTAAGTTATATTTTACATTTAGGGTGGAAACTTCAGGACCTCCTTAAGAATAGATCTTCTCCTCTCTCTTTGTTTGTTTTGAAGTACAGTAAATGCCTTGTATATTGAAATGCTGTACACAATATGCATTCATTGCTTGTACAGATAGTGGCTATGCTCCCTGTATACATGCAACACATTGGGGTACCCTTACTAGCCAGGGGGAAAATCGGCTTGGCTTGCTGTCAACTGTGTCTCTTTATTTATGCTTTCAAAGCATCGTCCAACAGATTAGTACCATACAGTAGCCATGGTGCAGCATAATGAGAAAGTAATCACTCATGTAATCAACAAACTCATGTAACTCAAGTAATCACTACATTGTTTGCATGTATTTCCAGGCGTTCTCTGGCACAGTGGTAGAGAAAGACCCCCTGCCCTCCTCTATGCCCCACCTGACCATTGCCCAACCCGCTTTACCCACAATCCTTGAGCGCAAGTCGGAGGAGTTGTGCACTGAGACGCCTCAGGAGCCGCCTAAGAGGGTGTCCAAATTCAAAGCTGCCCGGCTGCAGCAAAAATGAGGAGAGCTACACACACACACAATACTCTCTCACTTAAACACATTCTCTTACACACACACGCACACACTTTGACAACCCACACCTTTTTTTACGTAGCACTTCGCCCCCTGTCCTCCGGCTCTAAGACCAGTCTTCGATCCTTGTTTTCCACCTCACAAAGGCCCCTTTTCTTCACCTGCCTCACAGCCTTTTGTCATGTTCATCCTCCCAGATCATGTGAGCAGCCATGTTGCTGACTACCCAGACATATAGCAGACATATAGATGTTTCCAGTCTTATATTCTGATGCTCTGCTCCATCAGTTGCCTTGTAAGAGAGAGCGCAGTAACAAGGCAACAATGGTCAACGCCTCCCCACCACCCTCTCTCCCTCCTAATCTCCTTATAAAGTCCAACACTCCACATTTTATGATCACTGACCTCTATTGCTATTTTACTGCTCTGGCTCATAGTCTAATCTCTGGACCAGTGCATGCCTCCATCATTATCCAAATTACGATACTCTTATGTCATAATTCAATTCTGCGTTTGTGATCCCATGTTCAGAGAATGCGAGGAGCTGCGAATTAATTATTATCATTTGCCATCAGCCCCACAATCAGCCACTGGTTGTTCTCCTCAGGTGTGAAGCTTACAGAGGAAAAAAGTCTGCCTGGCCTCCTCGTAACTACCACCATCATTTTCTAAGGGCCTCTGTGTGTGTGAGAGAGAGCAGTGGTAGAAGACAGTAATGGTCTGCCTGTCAACCCCCCAAATCCTCTGCTTACAGCTTTTGTAGCTCTTCATGCAGCTTCTGTGCTAGTGACTGACATATGCAATGTGCTGCTTTCGCCTCGCTGCTACGCCCCCTGCCTTTTCAGCTCCTTATTTATATGGCCCTACTGTCTCTCCCAGCTAAAGAAGAGAAGGAGCTATTTTTGTATAGGTACCTATTTTTGTGCCCTGAAGTACTGAACCAGTATATTTACAATAAAAGCCAGAGGCCGATTATGAATTGGTCAAGCCACGGGATTTGTTAAACAATTTTGTTAGTTTGATTTAGATTCACAGTTTTGTTTTGTTGTTTGCTGCTGTTTTCCTTTTCTACACTACCTTTCTGCTGCAGGATTAGACAGTGGCTTCGACAGCAAACAGCCTCTTTGCACCCCTCTCTGCTTTCTCCGGGTCTTACTTTGTCATTTTGAATGTACTGTACACTGTTATGACTGAAAAAAATTGTTGCTGTGAACTGGAGAAGGACAGAAAATAAATCGGTTGTTCTTGCAAGATGATTTGATGGTTTTCATTTAAAGCAAAGCTACATGTAAACAATAGTGGAACTGCTGTTCAATTGTACAATTAGGGTTTATGAATTATGTTAAACAGTGACATGAACATCAGTTAGCAAAGATCGGATGCTAAGCAACGGCATTAAATAATTGGCTACTTAATGAGATGAATGACCAGTTGATGCATCAGTACATTAAGGATATTTGTCTGCTTGATAGCATGTGAGTAACGGTCACAAAAACGGTTGAACAATATCTTCCGAGATATCTTACAGAATGGTGCATGGTTTGTTTTTTGGCTCTCCTAGACCTAGTTAATGCTTAATTGTAATCTCATTCTTGTCAGTTCACTTTTGTTAATTACGCTGCAGTACATTTTAAAGACCACATGAGGGAGTTTGGAGATGGTAATATTTGAGAATGACAGAAAATGATACACATTAGCTAATTCATCGTTTTGCGAAACGCCTCCCGTGCTCCTCGCAAGAACGGCCAGAAGTTGAACATCATACAGTCCGTGAAAGAGGCCGGTGTCTGGCGTCGGAGATCTTCAGCCGGGATTTAGAGAATACACCAAATGAAAACTTGAAATTGTGAAATGTTTTGTCAGGAGCATCACTTTAAATTTCATTCGCAAGGTGAGTCTTGGACGACACGGACCAGTCTTTTTTCAAGTTCTGACGAAGTTTAAAGGAGCAGAAACAGACTTCCTTAGAGACGATCAATTTGAATAGATATGAAATGTATAGGAATGGGGATTTTTATGAAATGATGTTAGGTGGATATGGATCTGTATAATAGAGAACGCAGTATGCTCATTGTATACAGCATCTTGCTATTTTGACGAAAGAAATGCATGCACAATATCTGAATTACGCACTAGCCAATATTATGTATGGGATTAGGTTAGGTGTCCTTTGTAGTTGTAAAAGAAAGTATAACATCCTGTTGGTTGCAGGTATTGTATATCCTCAGTCAATGCTGTTCAACAAAAACAGATATGTTGATAGGTGTAGAATATAAAAAAAATAATAACATTCAATAATCGTATCAATCTGAGTTGAGTACATTGCAATATTAAGAAAGCTGTGAAGGTATGGTAGCCTAAATAAGTAAACTATTTAGTTTGAACTATTATTTTTTAACCTGAGACAAGGACAAAAGCAAGCTAAAAGCCAAAAACCATGATTCAACTATCACATAATAGTCATTAAACAGAAATGACATGCTATATCGCCATAAACGTCACACGTTTTGGGTACAGAAACTTGGGCTAATTGTTAACAACTATGAAAAGTACAATCTGTCCGATCAGCGTCTTCTTATCAATTTAATGATACTAAATGAAATCCTAGTTAAGAGTACTTTTCATTATACAGGGGTTGGTTGTCTAAAGCAGTGCGATCTGCTAGATAATGGATGATCTTTAGGGGTGTCATTAGGCATACCTTTCTTTCTCTCCATGACTGCTTGCAGGATTGGTTGTTGCGCATTGTTGTCCTTGGTTTTCATAAAGTCCGCATACTAATTACGATGGCGCTTTTAAGAAAAATTGCTGGTATTCAAATCTGACTCTGTGCTCTCTAAACCTTTTATGCATGGTGTCCACATATATATTTTAACTCTGTTTTGTTTTAGTTTTTTATGATCTCCAAAGGACTTAGGGGCAGAATCAGTAGATCTATAGCAATACAAAACAGTTACTTGTAAGTATAATGATTTGATTGCTGACACTCAATCCAAGATGGCGGACTGTGGTAGTCATACAAGAAATGCTTCAGTCAGACATATCTGTCAAAATCTATTCTTCTATTCAAAAAGGTCAACTCAGGTAAAAACAATAAATTAAAAAAAGCACAGAGTGTTTTGTAAATTGTAAGTAAAATGTAGTCTCTATACCAAACCAATATCCCATGCGTATGGACATCATGCAATAGTGGACTCTATAAGTCTTGTTTGTGTAATCTGCTATTATATCCATTATTTATTTCAAACATGATTTTTAAAAATGTCATATTATAATTAAACAAACAAATAACAACAATGATCATACGGAATAACACAGTATTCCATATAATTCCAACTTGACTCATGCATACTCAGACACATTTACAATTTACAATAACATGACATTCCTTACTGTAAACTGTGAATTTATAGCCTACTATTTACTCCTTTGTTGCATGGTGCCCACATGTGGACAGTTAAGCAACTTAGGAATTTTGAAGAAGAAAAAAATTAAATGGATTCAAATTTTAGCACAATTTTCAATAATAGTTAACTGTTTTGTCCTAATTCATGCTTGATCGAAGGCTTTTGCTGACAATGTTTTGACAACTCTGTGTTTTTATTTGTCGGAAATAACACGTTCGGGTAATTGAACAGTAGGTAAGATAGCTCATTGTTCAGGCAGTTGGTTTTTAGTCTGAGAGAATTCTCTATTCTGGCATGCAGTTTGGTTGCTACCTGACATGGTAGAAAAACTTTTTTCAATTGTATTCCTATCATGGTAGGCTATTGGTCCCTACACCTAGTATTTGTACAGAGTGTCTGGGTATATGAGTATCAGCTTATACCAGAAATGGTAGCTCACTTGTCGCACACATAAACAAGGAATGGGCTACAAATGGGTTACACCAAAACTATGTGGGCCTACTTCCTATGTCAACCAGGGCCTGCCAGTCTGCATCATGAATATATATATAAAAAAAAAACATTTTTAAAGCAGGTGGCAAAGCGGTGGGAGGGCATAAGAATAGAGGGGAACATCATTCTCCCGCTGTTCCTTCAGAATTACAAACAATTCGAGTGGATCTAGAGGCTTTGTTATTTTCTGGCAACATAACATAGCTAGTAAACAGAAACAGTTGAAATCCAAACAGATTTGAACTACTTTGTCTTTTATTTTGGGTTAAATCCACACGTAGACATCTGAACAACAAATTTTCTTTTGCCAACACAGCGGTTCCTTTCTATGATCATCTTAATGCACATTGAGCTGGCATCAGTTGTGTTAGACATGTTGCCATCAGCTGGATATAAGGAATAGCTATCCTTCCAGAATGTGGCAGAATAAGCTGTTCTGTTTACTGACATGAAATAGGTATCTTGTGTGACAGTCACAGTCTCTCTCTTCGGCCATTCTAGAATTTTGCTTTTGTGGGGAAAAAAATAGTTTTTTTATTTTTTTGTGTTGTGTTTATACGGGCCCACTCTCATCCACTGTTTCACTGTTTCCACGTGGGATGTACAGAAGGAGTGGAGTTGGAGTGGAGTCCCCTTGGGACGTCTGGGCTCTCTCGGTGCCTTTTCCTTTCACTTAAGTCAGAGCACAAAAGGACACTTGTGTGTGAACAGATGTTGCAACAACCTCAAAACACATGTAATGTGAAGATAGCTTGTCGTTTTCAGTGATGTGTCACAAACAGAGATGTGTAATTACTCAGGTTAAGTGATTTTGGCACAATGGTAAAGCAAGTAGGCTACTTCTGTACTTACACATTCTTTCTGTGTTCTGTGTTTTCATTCATGGAGTACCCCAATAAGCGGATTTAGAGCCAGGTGAGGAAACGATAAGCAACTCTCCGTCCCAGTGTGTGTGTGTGTGTGTGGGGGGGGGTGTGTGTGTTTGTGTTTGTGTTTGTGTGTGTGTGTGTGTGTGTGTGTGTGTGTGTGTGTGTGTGTGTGTGTGTGTGTGTGTGTGTGTGTGTGTGTGTGTGTGTGTGTGCCTGTGTGACCAAGCATCTGCACCTGTGCCAGTAATTACTCTGTATTTCTGTGAACCTGTGAACCTTTCGCCCCAACCTGATAATGGCATTTCAGCGAATAGCTCCTCAGAGAGTCTTTGGTGAGGTAGTATCAGAGCTATGCCAGTCCTGTTCTAGAGGGCTCCTGTTCTTTTGGCTCTGGGTACAGCCTGTTCTACCAAATAGTTTCATTCCAGAGTAGGACTCCTTCCGGAGTCATTTGCACATAGGTCTAGAGGACTGCTAAAAGGTCCTTAATGAATGCTAAACAAGCTATTAATTGCTTTGCAGGTTAGGATGCTACCAGGAATACCTCCTCAAAGTAGTACAGTGTTTAAAAAGAGACATCAGAAAGGATTTATTTGTAAAACAAATTCAAACAATACAAATCATCTGATCTGCTTAAGATACTATTTGATTCAGTTAATCTGTGCAAGGTCACAACAGTAAACACATTATCAAACCAACTTGTTTGACCTTTCTCATGTGACGACAATTGCTTTGTTTTCTCTGTGTTAGGCCTCAAAGTCAAATCATAAGTATGTGTAGAATGGAAATAATTACTCTTGGCAAGCTGGTTGCCTAGGTTTTTGTGCAAGTAAGGGAATCTCTAAATACAAAATTCTGATTTATGTTTCTTTCGATGTTAATTGTCAACCCTGCACACAATTATGTATGTTTCCGCTTATAAAGTCACAGAGCGTAGCCTCATTTTACATTTAGTCATAGCAGACACTTTTATCCAAAGCGACTTACAAGGATGTATAGACAATTAACATTTACACTTAGGAGCAATTCGGGGTTCAGTGTCTTGCTAAGGACGCTTTGACTAGCAACCTTCTGATTACTAAACGACTTCTCTACCTCCTGTACCACTGTCGCCCCGCAAAGTCTATAGACTTATAGAAGTCTAAATAGTCTTTCTGTCTCTACAAATCATCCAACCCACACTGAATATTTTCCATTGGTGTCATGACATCACGTTTGATGACCATAGCAACTGAGATTGTAGAGAAAGATATAAGAAAATTAGCAGAGGAGAATGACTGAGTCCCCACTCTGCCTGAAGCACAATGACACATGCCACTGTACTTTAATAGATTCCATATATAGATTAGTGTCAATGGCTATGTATCACCCCGTCTCTTAGTCCCATGGTGTAAGCCTACTGCATTCCTAAAACAGCTATTCCAAGGGAACACAGGTAGATATACCAGCATATTTCTCATAGATGTTTCTAAATGTATAAAACTGGTTTGGTCAGATAACAACAATAGACTTGTTTGTACAAGCGAGCAAAGAAGACTTATTTAAGGAACAATCTTCTAATTCCTTCCTTGGTACCTTGCTTTGGTGAAATGTTGATGACCTCAGGCTGAATAGATAACACTGCAGTGATGAACCTTTCTATGAATCTTTCTACCTTGTTTTGTTGTCATTCAAATGTAATATTTAAACACTGTCATGTTATACCAAACCTGCTGTGTGTTTTGGAAAGCAACTGTGCATTTGTTTTTTTTTTGGGGGGGGGGGGGGGGGGGGGGCAGCTCATCATTGTACCCACTGTTCCAGGAGAGTTTGCTCTGACATGCTTAGAACGTTGGTTACATGACATAAAAAATATTAAAGCAGCCTTCCAGTTGGTTTAATTTTTCCTAACTACTGACCTTCATAAAGAGAGGATGGGTTTAACTCAGAGATGATATGGGAACAGCGGAAATTTGTGGCTGTGCACATTCATCATGAGTGTTGAGTAAACATAAGGTCTACTCATTTGTGATTTTTTTGGTCCATTCATTTCCTGATATACACACAGTAATGTCGATACATCTCGGGCCCCAAGGTGGAGGCAGGAATCCAGATGATCTTGTAACGTAACACTTTGTTTATTCGGCTATTTTGCCCTGAATGTAAGGCTTCTTTGTTGAAGACAGTCACGGATAATAGATAAAACTCTGTGATCAGAGAGAAACAGTACTGAGTGGTGGGTTTGTACAGTTTGTGTGTGGTCTCTCAGAGCAGGGATTATAATCATACAAAGAGATGCTTGGATAAAACCCTTCGCCTGAGAGGAGGAGAACATACTTAATCTCGACTTGTGACAATAAACATCTGGTTGAAAGCAATACATCACAACAGACAGTGGATTTAAAGTGGATATGATATCTAAAGAATATTTAAAAGGGCTTTTACACCAGATGGAAATAATATTAGCTAGAGAGAGAAAGAAGGAAGGAGAGAAAGAATGAGAGTGAGAGAAACGGAGGACACTGAAACAAAGGCAGATGAATCAATCTGGTGGTGGTGTAATTGGGTTTCCATGTGTGAGACGGGAGTTGGTGAGTTTCCTGCAGTGATATGCCTATGCTGACAAGAGGAGCAGAATCTAATCAAAGCTCCATAATGAGCTGATTGGATGGAGAGAAGGGGAAACAAATTAGTGATGCCTAAGTCATATTTCTCAATTTCTCACTGATAGTCACTTAAATCTGTCACATTTGTCAGCACGTGAGGTGATAATGCATATCATTCCCCATCTAGACAAGAGTGTGGGTTTGCAACACATACACAAACCCGGGTAGAGGCTCACTTTACCTCATCTAGGCCAGAGTGTGGGCTTACAGTGCATTTAGCACAACTGCTAAAACACATAAATGCTAACATGTACACAACCCGGGTAGAAGCTCACTCTGGGAATGGATTCAGCTTTTTTTTTTCTGTGAAATCACTTAGTGTTTTTCATGTGTCTTCAGAAATCAATCAAGTTATTTAACTCCACTACCCTTGGTGACGTACCAGGACAAGTCAAAAATCAGTCAAAAATCTGAAAAACAGTATCAGCCTTCCGTTTACAAAACTATATGAATTAGGTGACACCATTGCGTGCACATGTGTAGAACAAAATAAAATAGTCTGGTAATCATCAAAGCATGCTAATAATAATCATTTTATAAAACTTGAAGTGGCGCTGACATTTAAATTAAATGAGGAAGGTCCCTGGCTGTACTGTTCAGAGCATTCGGCTGACAAGCAGCTCAAAGCACGGGGGCAGAATCAGCCCATGATTGAGATGCCGCAGCTCTCAAATGAGATGTGCTGCTGCTCTCAAAGTCATCAGGGAGTCGACTGGGGAGGATTAAATTGGGGCACACCTGCCTTTGACAGAGGATTACTCTCACCCACTGCTGTACCACCGGATCACACCGAGAACGAACACAGGCTTTGAGGGAACAGCTGCCTGATTTACCAAGGCTAACTAATATGGCTACATAATGTTAATGTAGGTGAAGTCCATGTACACTGACAGAGTAGGATCTCTGTAGTGTTCAACAGAGACAAAGTGGTGTCTGAATCTGATCTGAGGGCAAGGCTTGAAGAAAGAGGACTTGACTACAGAAGTTAGTTATTGTGTGGCAAATTTGCTGAAAACATTTGGTACCATATTTTTTTAGTGTTCTTATTACAGTGCTCCTACATACAATCAATATCTACAGTATGTAACTAACCCTAAGCCTAACCATAAGTTCTAGAATATGTAGTAACAAGATGTCCTAATGTACAAAAAAGTATTGTAGTTGCATATGCATATACTATGTGAAACAGATGCAGAGTTTTGTACTCTGTCTGGTTGCAGTCTGTGTCTCCTTCCCTCTAAATGACAGTAGAGAAGTATGATAGAAGGCAGGTAGAGACTGTAGACTACACTATAGAGACTGACCCCTGTCCAGAGAACTACAGCTATACTTAGAAGTTTAATAGAGGAACGCAGTGACCCTTTTCTGCTTTTATCAGGACCCATGAGATAATAATCCATTTATACACTCCCCCTCTTTCTCCTCCTTTTCACTCTCCCTCCTCCACCCTTTCTGTATCTCTCTTTCCTGTTAGTTTAGTTCATCTCATATTTCTGGCCTGATATGTGCTTTATACTTCAAACCCAAAGCAGTTCAGGGTGTAAGACCTTAAGATAATTATGATCAAAGCTCTTTGTATGATAAAGGAAAAGAAAAGAAAACAACTTCAAGAGGTTTCCAAATAGGGAGAAGAATGAGGATATTGGGTTTGTCTTTGCATGCCGATGTGTGTGTGAGTGGATGGGCCTGTATTCCAGCGAGTACTAGGTCACCTGTTTACCCACAGCAGGTGTCAAGCAGAGGCAAACTGCAGTGCTACACCATAATGTTCTTCAAACCCATCTTTGCTGTCTAAATTGTTAAATTGTCAATAGAGTATTTATCGCAAATATATCCCTTTACATTTGCTGGTAAAAAGTACATCTCTTTATTTTTATTTTGCTGGTGTTGCTTTCCCTTTCTGGACTGTTTCATATTATGTCTACCACATTCTTTTGCCAGCATTCTCTTGACACTTTCACACATTCTTCGTATCCTCTGTTTCTACTCTTCACTCTCAATCTTTATCACTGTCTCTGTTTCTCCTCTCTCTCTCTCTCTCTCTCTCTCTCTCTCTCTCTCTCTCTCTCTCCCTCTCTTTCTCTCTCTCTCTCTCTCTCTCTCTCCCTCTCTCTCTCCCTCTCTCTCTCTCTCGCTCTCTGTCATTATAAAGTTTAGAAGCCTCCAGCTGCATGAATACGGGTGATTTCATGGCCTCATCATAATCATAGTGAGAGTGGAGGGGTATGGCTGTGAGAGAGGCAGGTGGTCTAGTGCTGATTAACACAGAATCATTGCTGTACTGCACGAGCAAAGAGGCAGATATGATTCTGTGGCATGCCCTGTGTCACACACACCTGCACAAAGGATAAACCACTGAAAAGTCACAAAGGGCCAGTAAGATTTTTGGGGACTGGTTTGTCATTGAATGCAGTGTGACAACGTTTTAGGAAGTCTCCACCCATGAGGCGACAGCAGGGATTTTTTTTTTTTCAAAGCTCGAACCTTGAGTAATATAGAGTGATTTAATGTCCTTCATTGTTTGAAGCTTTGTCTCTGAATACTTGTGTCTCTGATTCTGTGGTACACAAATGTAAACACTGTGATAGATATATAAATAGATGGGTTTAAAATCAGACTATATCCTCCTCTGATTTGAATCACTTACCTCTTATTACATGCTTGACTTTGAGGTGATGGGGCTGAGGAGACAGTGGGCAGAGTCATTTCTTGATATTAATACTCTGATGTTTGCTGTCCCATTGCCTTTCTTTTCAGGATGGAGGAGTTGGGCATGTACATTGTTGAGACTTCCCCAATGAACCAAACTGTTTCCATTTCATCAGTCAGTGGAAACCCTCCTGCAATCATAAAGACGGACCCGTTCACCATCCTGGCCAGCCAACTCCACCCTAGCACATATAATAGGCCATCGCTCACAGAGGAAAAGAGAGGTTCACCATTGGATGGGAAAACTTGTTCACCTCAGACAAGTCAGCCAATCAACATCCAGATGGCACTTTTTGCCAATCACTTGAGTTCTGACAATGTGGGTACAAAGACATCGGAGACCTTTGGCAGGAAGCTCGAGTCACAACACAACTTGGGAGACGGACAACATCAAATGACTTCAGGAAGAAGCCAAGATTGCGATGACTCCCTGAGAAACAGGAAGTACCCTTGCCCTTTATGTGGGAAGCGCTTCCGGTTCAACAGTATCCTGTCCTTACACATGCGCACCCACACTGGAGAGAAGCCCTTCAAATGCCCATATTGTGACCACCGGGCAGCACAAAAAGGAAACTTAAAGATCCACCTGCGCACTCACAGGCTGGCTATCCAGGCTAAGAGCTTAGGCCGCAGTGGGGAAGAGAGCCATCTTCTCCATGAGCTAGAGCAACTCGCTATCATCAGAGAGAAGCAAGCAAACAGTACAAGCCCACCCAGCACTGACTCAAACTACATCTCCCAGAATTCTCTGCGAGTGCCCTGCGATGGCCTATCACAGCCCAGTTCAGAATTAGCTATGCCAGTCCAGGAACAGCCACACAACCTAATCCAGCAGCAGAGCTTTCGCTGTGGGTTTTGCAAGGGCAAGTTCCGGAAGAAGGAGGAGCTGGACCGGCACATCCGGATCCTGCACAAGCCTTACAAGTGCACCCTCTGTGAGTTCGCCGCTGCCTTGGAGCAAGACCTGCTTCAGCACGTGGGGAAGGTCCACGTCACCTCTGCATCCCCCCAAGTGGTACAAAAGGATCCTAGCAAGGAGCAGAGGCCCAATGCACCCTTCAAGTGTGAGGTGTGCGGACAGGTGTTCAAGCAGTCCTGGTTCCTCAAGGGTCACATGAGGAAGCACAAGGACTCATATGAGCACGGCTGTGGCGTCTGTGGCCGCCGCTTCAAGGAGTCCTGGTTCCTGAAGAACCATATGAAGGTGCACATCAATAAACTGGCTGTGAGAGGAACCCAGCTGGGCCATGGTCGAATGCATGCCACAAACAACAGCATCAGCCAAGAGATCCCCAGCAAACTACAGTCCCAGTTCATCTCTAGGCTGCACAACGAGGTTCTCCTAGCGGTTTTATCTGAGAGGCAGAAGGTTCTTGCAGAGGCTGGGATTGAACTTAACAGCAAAAAGGTGCTGGAGAAGCTGCTGTTGCCAGTGGCTGGACAGTACCACAGTGTAACGGCAGAGGGAATGCAGCTTTTAGCCACTGACAAAGCAGCAGAGAATTCCTCACACACACAACCTCCACACAACATGGACATTGGCAGTACACAGGGAGAGGAACAAGCACTAGGGTTATATTCATATGCAGAAAAGCTAAATGTGTTGCGCTGCCAAGCAAAAGACTCTGTAAACAATCAGATAGTGAATGGAAGCCCCAGTCCCGACAAAAGCAGCCGCAACACAGGCTTCAGGGGAGTGCTGTCTTATCACAGCTCTGGCCTTGAAGTTAATTATGCCCGCTGGACGGGGAGACCCAGCGAGTGCCCAGACTGCGGCCGAGTCTTCAGGACATACCACCAGCTGGTCCTCCATTCACGGGTACACAGGAAGCAACGACAGCTCAGGGGACAAGAGATGCCCTCTGCCTGGAAACCGAATGGAAGTGTTCATCCCCAAGACTACCCACACCTCCTGTCTGCCTTCAGCAGGCCAGGTGAATCCCAAGTGTGTAGCACAACAGAACCTAACCTCCCTACAGCAGACAAATCCAGCCAGGCTTCACCTCAGTCCTCCATACTATATTCAGGTAAATATCGCCACGTCTGATAGCTTGCCTGCAAATAATTTAGCAGTCATGAACCCATTTTGTATGAGAGATAACTTTTCAAAACCTGCTGGGGTAGCAAATCAATGACATTACTGTTACCGTATTCCATAGAAATGAAATTTATGGCCACGGTTGATGTGGGTATAACGGATCTGTGATGAGTGATGATGATATTGATTAATGTGTGCATGGCACAGGGATGCATATTTGTCAACCCTGAGGGAAATTCACTGCAGAAATTCCAGGCGGTCTGTGCTGTGAAACTAATTATCCATCTGCTTGTTTAGCACATAACTCAAACACACACACAAACACACACACACACACACATATATAAACGCACTAGCAGTTCAACACAGACATGACCATGAAAAACTATCTCCGTCTGAATGGCACAGCTGAGACGTTTCATCCCAGAGGACTTAGCATTTACTCTGTGCCATGCAGACTGCACTACGCTCCTTATGCTACAGGATATTATATTACACCTTCCATAGGAGTTTGGCTGTTTTTTTCTTCATTATCACGTCCCAATGATTTAGTTTTCCAGCAGTGATATGTACGTTATTGAATTGACCTTGACTGAAATCCCCACAGTATGCATTATGAGTGCCAGTGGGGGTCTCTGTAAGCACGTAATCCGTTAGCACCATCACCGTCAGGTAATCACTTCGAGGCTAGCAGTCCATTGCCTCCTCCACCTCTTGCTCACGGGCACAGCACTCGGCTAATGCTCCATCTGTTCCCCTGCTTTCACAGAATTGACAGGAGCCACCTGGTGATTGCTGTAATTGTTTGACTCGTACCACCTGGAGGTCCTTTAAATGATCATATTCTTCTGTCTCTTGTAGCGCCATGCTGGACACGCTCTGATTCTCACTCTTTTTCTGAGTTGCATTCTGTCCTGAAACTGATTTGGGGGTTAAAGGCCCCCACACCAAGGATGTATCAAAGGATGCTCAAATGTAGAAGGACTACTTACTTGATTTTAAAGATGTCACAGATGTATTTAACCTTTTGTGTACACCTTGTTCATTCAGTAAGCATTTGTAGCAATTGAGAATAAGTAAAAAAAAATGCATATACAAAAAACTAAAATCATACATGTCCATATGGTGTTTTTTATATGATACACAACATATCATGAACCAAATAAGCAGTCAACGCCATGGCTGAGTATTTCTGTTTTGGAACTGCAGTGTCCCAATGGCTCAAAAACTCAAAAACATGGAATCAGACAGCCTGGATTTCATATGTCACAAACCTAGGAAACCAATCCTTTAAACTTGTCTGTCAGGAGGGAGGGGTATCATAGGCCTACATATACTGTACATATAGTACGATATTACTTATGAGGAACTAGATGGCTTTATTCAGAGACTTTATATGGTGTACCAGATGTTTCTACCTAACAGCACATCAGGTTATTTATCATTTCAATCTAGCTAGGTCAGAGCTGGTGACCGGGACCCAACGTTTATTTACATTATTAACTGTTTGATAATGTAGTCAAGCCGAAGGCAAATAGGTTGATGCAGGGCTAATTTACATATTCATAGATCCGCGAATACTAAATGAGGCAAAGGTGAGCTTCATCCAAGCCATTTAAAGGCCACGAAGGGATTGCTTTCATCAAAAGAATTTATAAATATGTAATTCTGAGAAACAGAGATGAGTTTAGGGATTTGATCAATTCCAGGAGAAAAACATATATTTGTTGTTGGTGTTTGTGTGTGCGTGTCTGAGTGTGTTTCTGGCAAAGAGGGTAGAGGTCAAAACTTTGAGGGATTGAGTTAATTGAGACTTATAGAGGGGATGTCTTACCTATTACCATAAAAAGGGGTGATAGTCCCCCAACCTCAAGGGAAAAAAACTGAAGACACAGACACCATAAACCCTATTCATGCGCTGGCAAAACAAATACCCTCTGCAAAACCACTAATCCTAGAGAAAATGTGGTGAAAATGATAGCATCCTAAAGCTGAGGGGTGGCACCTACCCTGGAGAGGTAGGGATGGTTATGGATCACAAGTGGATCTCAGTGTAGCATTGTTTAGAATTAGCTGCTCAGTAATCCATGCCAGGATAGGATCACTTCAGCTGATCCCTCAATCAGAACGCACAATCCAAGCCGTCCACTTCCAAATAATGATTTGGGAAAATGATGCTAGACCGAGCATGCTTGTTTGATTTCTGTGTTATTTGATTAGTGTGTTATTAGTTAGATGCTCATGAACTTGTTTATAGTCAGCCGTCATGGATGAACCAGTAATCTGGTCTTTATTTGCTTGTTTTGGGCTTTTATTGGAAAGTTTCAGCTATTCATATTATTTGGAAATATTCTTTTTTAAGTACTGTGACATTTTGAGTTCTCTACTTACCCATCCTATCGAACCTGCTTTAGACTGTGATTTTTGAAACTGTGTGGATTTTCCACCTTATTTCTCTCCCTCTGTTATGGGTTTTTATTTCCCTTTTCTGAGCTGATCATGTCAAAGAGAGCACAAGTTAACTGACCGAAAAGGTTCCTGGGAAAAGGAACCTTTTGTTTCACTAAAATGTTCAGACTGGTGCACTCTGAAAGGGTTTGGTTGTATTCAAGGAACCCGAGCCACTAATTTCAGCGAGGTTGTTTTTTGCTTGTGCAAATGTTGTGCTTTGGGGAGTAGCAAACAACACCTGGCTTGAAACGTTATTTCATCATCTCCCGAATGTCATTTGCCTTAATTGACTTGGAGTCGGCCCAAATGCAGCTCCAAATGCGTAGTCTAATTAAAATAAATAATATACGCCATTATTAACATCAAAGAACATCTGGCACTCTGGTTCTGTATGCAAGCCTTGCATGTGACATACTTTGAAGTTGTTTTATCTCGTGGCAAGAAGTTGTCCACCATCACCCACTTGCTTTGTCCTTGCGGTTGTTGAAGTGGAAATATCCAGGTTTACCTTTGACGTTTGATGTTGAAACTAAGCCATAGGTGTCTTTTGCATTCTGCTTAACCTGTGTGTGCATGTGTGTTTGTGTTTGTGTTTGTGTGTGTGTATCTGTGTGTGTTTGCACGTGTGTGTGTGTGTCAGTTGAAGGTATTTAGTGTGCATCAGAGTAACCCCTGCATTATCAATCACTGCAAGCCTAATGTAACTCAAGAGCTTTGTGTCAAACAAAAAGGGCGTGGATAAAGTTTGATCGATCATATACACACATTACGAAATCACATTACTGCCAGTGCTAACGGCATACCATACTTTTCCCTGCAGTGAAACTGAATCTCTCGATGATTAGCTTGAATGAAGCAGCCATTCACAAAGATGGCACCCATCCAAGCAGAGAATAAAGAGAGAGCACCATCAGCCTGGGTAATAAGCCAGGCCCTGAGCATTGGGATCAGAGCATGTATGCCCATCTAAAAGTCTAATATCTCCAGATTACATCACATATGTGTCCAGGGAGGCTTAATATGCTCAACGAGTGCAATGAGAACAAGAGAGATGTATAGAGTTACTACACAATCTTCCTGGGAGATAGATGTATTGTTCGAATGTCATGCAGTTCATTAGATGTGGAGTAGAGTGGGATTTGGTGCTCTGTGTCATGTGCAAAAGTATGGGCATACATTTGTATTTGTTGATGAATATTTTATAGTGTACAAATGCAAACGCCATCCCCTCATATAGACACAGACACACAGTCACACACACAAACACACACTCACGTGTTTTCTGCTTCTTTCATTTAGAAATTGATCCTATTCAGCTCAGATCTGTTTATCTGTGCTCTGGGGGTCTTAATGCACTGATCAAATTGATGGTCATGCTCTGTCTTAGTGATGAATGAGCAAGGCTCGGCAGTCGGCACCATATGCTCTGCGCTGTTTTTAAACATGTTTGTGCCACATCTGCAGATGGGCCCACATTTAAACCAATATGGTTCCTCAGTATGAGAAAACGGGAGGTGGAGAACTTCCATTTTCTCCAAAAGCAGTGAACTGTCTGAAAACTGTTGTTTTTTGGGGGATTTTTTGCGGGTGAATTGGATGATTTAGCACCAAACATTTCACAATACGCTATATTTAAAAGGGAAAGACAAAAACAGAGAGTTCATTGTCGCTGGCAAATAAAAGAGTGCCCTCCTCAATATGATTTAAAAAAAAAAAAGAGAGATGCAAATGAGCCCATTTTTTACACTTATAATGTGCACTTAAGACTCACTCTAATTTGGAGTAGTTCTGCTCCTCTGAGTACCTTGAGCATTAAACCCCCTGCACCTGGCCTTCATGAATCATTCTGCTGTTGTATTCTTTTCATTGAGCAAGAACAAGAGCTCATTAGCATGCACTGGATTAAATTAATGTGCCCCGGTTTTATCTCATGCTCCCAGACACCTCCCTAAAAAACTGGGTGTAATATACAGCCTGACCTTCAAATGCCACGTGTGTGTTGTGCAGTAAAGCGCCATTATGTGTGGATAGTCTCCCCCGCATGACTTTTACTGTAATTGGAATGGCAGAGGAACAGCTGGCCTGATTAAGAACCAAACTCACAATAGTACCCCCTTTCCCTCTTTCTTTTCTTTCTGCCTTTCTTCTTCTCTGCCCTTCTCTCCCCCCCTTCTCCCTCTCCCTGTCTCTGCCTCCCCCCTCTCTCTCTATCTGTCTTGCTCCGTCTTTCTCTCCATCCTTGACATTCAAGAGGATTTAAATGGTTGGACTCGGTTCAAGACATGTATCTCAGATGACCTCTAGCACAATAGGCATAAACATGTCACAGCACGTCACAGCACGTCACATCTGAGACAGCTCTTGTCAGTGTGTGAAAAATGGCCTGGCCCACTGCTCTCCTTACACAATATACTCAAGGAGAGAAAAACTCTCAACAAGTAATGAATGCAAGGTGGAAGTCATCATGGAGGGGGAACTGGTGCTGTCTGAAAATGTGGCATACAGATTTGTTGGGCTAGATCCCGGTGCAAAACATTCAAGTACACAAACAGTCGACATTTTACATACCTCTTGGTGTATGTCAACTTATGTGTGTTGCTGAGCCACTTTGACCTTCATTAACTGTAGTGACTAGATGCCACCTCTCCCTTAATGACAAAGACCATCAGGGAAAACACTGACATGGTTCAGCTTGGGGGCCTTCATCAGAACCTATGAATACCTGTCTGGACGTACACTGAATACACAGTATGAAGACATAAGACACATCTCATGTAGTGGGAGAGACACTGGGTTGAAGGTTGTAAGGTAAGGTAAGACCCAGGGCTGAGGAGACCACAACAATGTACCTAGCCTTTATGGTCAGCAGTCACTCAGCTTCTTGTAGTTTATGGATAAATTAGGATAATTTTTTGTTCCAGTATACATAACATTTACATTTACATTTAGTCATTTAGCAGATGCTTTTATCCAAAACGACGAAACGAGGAGAAAACAATCAAGCTACAAGCAATTGAGACCTAGTGTAACAATACATACTACTTTACAGTAAACGACTGTTGGTGTAAAACATATGTATTTGTCCATCTGTTCCAGGGTAGTCAGCGTTCAGCAGGAGAAGGTCCTTGACATTTATGTGTGGTCCTCAACTCACCCCCTCTTCTGTGTATTTTGTGACACTATACATGGATATCAGCCCCATGTGTGTTCACATAAAACATTTGTTTGTTTGACATACAGGTGCTTAGAGGATCCTTTTGGGACATAGGGGAGAGGGAGACAAGACAAAATTAGGACAAGAATAAGAGATCATGGGAGAAGTTCCCTCTAAGCAGTTTGTCTGTCTGTCTGTGAGTGTGTGTGTGTGTGTGTGTGTGTGTGTGTGTGTGTGTGTGTGTGTGTGTGTGTGTGTGTGTGTGTGTGTGTGTGTGTGTGTGTGTGTGTGTGTGTGTGTGTGTGTGTGTGTGTGTGTGTTTGTGTGTGTGTGTGTGTGCGTGTGTGTGTGTGTGTGTGTGTGTGTGTGTGTGTGACAGATGGTCACCAGGTGTGGTCCTGGTGAACAATTTAATTTCATTTAGATTTTTGTTCTACTAGATCAAAGATAATTTGGATTTCCACCTCCTCTGTGGCTAGTTTGGCCTGTGGCTCTCTTGAGTAACCACATAAACGTGTCTGCATGCTTGTCTGTAAAAATATGAAAGTTTCCAGAGATTTCCGACTTACAGTACAGTTAAAACTCACTGAGCTTCCCTTGGCTTGAGTTCAGTCACTGGTGTGATGGCATATTCCCCATGGCCCTCTATGAGTTGGGTTCTTTTCTTTTCCAGGAATCTTTCCCTGCTGCTGTCAGACAAAGCTGTTTTGTTGAAAGCACTGTTATGACATTTTCTTTTCGTTTCAAATGTGCTGCAATGGCAGATCTGAATTGGTTTCTTTTACAGTTTTTGTAACTGCTTACACACGTTTTCTGAAACTTGGTCTGATTTTTTAAAACTCTACACACAGTTCACATAGCTACACACACAAAATGCAGAACATCTCATACCTCCTGCAAAATGAAATACAGCATCCCAAACTCAATCCCTTATCAAAATCAAATGTTTGCGTCAAACGGTAAACACAGCTATGCATATGGTAAGACTTTTTGGATCACTAAATATAAACTAGTGTGATTAATCTAAAACACCCCCATCTTTGTTAGGCTTATGCCTTTTATAAATTGTGTGATGTAAAAAAAAAAAAAAAAAAGCAGTTTTAAAAAACTATAAAATATTTTTTAGGTGTATGTCACCAGCCCAGCATGATCACCGGTTGTAAGGAGTGCTCAGTGTGTGGGAAGAGTTTTCGCACGACCCAACGCCTTAAGGTCCACAGCCGGATCCACACAGGTGAGAAAGGTCAGATGGGGCATGTAACAGTTCCTCCATTGGAGAGTTTGTGAGTTGATGTGTGATGTGTGTGATTCCTTATATCATATCATATGATCTGTGTCATATCCTTCATGATACATACTCTATAAATTCCTACTCTGTTGTATCCAATGTCTTCTGTAATATCCCACCCAACTGCCAATCACAAGGAGAGACCATGAGTAACAAAGTGAACCAGAAAGTGTGGTTGCTGTCATGACAAGCTCCCTCTGCATGGTCAGTCAGACAACCATAATGGAAATAGGATTTGTTTGTTTTATTGGTTTTAAATACATATTATTGTCTCTACTACCATTAACGTTTTCTAATAGTCCCTCCTAAATAAGGGGAAATAGGGCGTAATTCAAAAAGAAAAAACTACCTGTTTTCACAGTATGTCTCACAGTTTCCTGCTCACACTCTATCTGTACTTACAGTTGTATTCTTCTTTCAATCACATGTGTCATCAGTTACAAGTGGTTCATTTCGGTATGATAGTACTGCACCACAATCATTTTAGTCTTTAGTGACCACAATTAGTCACTTTTTGACTTTTTCTGTCTTCATTATTGTCAGTATGATTTGCAATTGCAACCATTTTGTATGACTTCCGCAAAGGGTTATTACTCCTTAAGAAGGTTAATGTCAAAACACTCTTGAGATGGATGCGTGAATGTGTATTATTTGGATGCTGGTATTGCAAACAGTGGTAAATTTAATTTAGTAGAATTGCATTAGCTAATGGTATCCATGATGTATGACAGAATTCTATGATTACCACTGAAAGCCTCTGAGGCAATTCGTTCAAGCACAGAAATGGATTCCATATGAATCTGTTAAACCTATCCCATGATGATATTTTATGTGTTTGTGATAAATGTCTTCTTTATCCTATTTAAAACACACAGGCATAAACACAAGCACAAACTCACACACACACACACAACCCTCATAGCCTCCATTGTCTGTGTGTGTCCCTCTGTGTGTGTGTGTGTGTGTGTGTGTGTGTGTGTGTGTGTGTGTGTGTGTGTGTGCGAGAGAGAGAGAGTAGGCGTAGATATTTTTTGTACTGGATATTTTTAAGTATGCATGTTAAATGTTTATATTCAACGTTTATCCTTATGCTCTACAATAATTTAGTATTTGTTCAATGTCTGGAGCTATATGTTCTAATGCATTAGTCTATTGAGAGGGAGAACTAAGAAATGAAGAAAGGCGTGTTATTGTTTATGTGATGCACATTTAATTAACATAATAAAACTCCACTGATAGTTATTAACAAAGTACCTCTAATTCTCACTCTGGCTTTAATTATCTTTCCTTGTTAGGTGAGAAACCATACAAGTGTCCTTTCTGTGAGTACGCCGGCAGTCAGTTCACCTCCCTCAAGTATCACCTGCAACGCCACCACAATCAGCTGCCAACCCCCCATGGAGATGACCCCTGTAAACCCTGGGCACCAGGGTCAGTCAGGGGATGTGATGAAGACCCGCCCCTGGAACCACAGCAGGAACCCCTGGACCTGTCCATCAAAGTGGAGGGCGGGACTGAGACTGATAGAACCCGACCAGCCTCTCGCAGCCTGCAGCTCTCCACCTCCTCAGCCTCCTCCTCCTCTCCACTCCGAGGCTCATCTTCACTTGCCTCTGCTCCTATCAGTTTCTCCACCTTCTCCTCCCTCCCCTGCTCCTCTACGACCTCTCTCACAACCCCTTCCAACTCCTCCTCCTCAGCAAACACCAGCTCTCCATTCAGTGCCTCTTCTTTGGTGTCATCCTCTCTTTTCAACCAATCAGCTCGTGTTCCTGCTGGGTTCCACCTGAGTTCCTGCTCTCCATTCGCCCCCTCTCTTATGTCCTCCTCTTCTTTCCCTTCTCTCTATGCTTCCCCTCCTTTAAGTGTCTCGTCTGTTGTGTCGTCGCCTCCTTTCTCTCCTCTCTATCCTAACTCTCCCTGCACTCTCTCAAACATCACTTCCTCCTCCTTTAGCAGTTTCTCACTCTTGCCTAACTCCTCGGTCATCACCTCCCACACAACAGCTGCTTCCTCAGCCTGTGACTCCTGGTCCGATGTCCCTTCCTCTGTCTGTACGCCCTCTCTCTGTACCCCCAACCAAACCAGCGCCCCCTCCTCTCTCTCTATCTCCCCCAAAATCAGCACCTTTTCCTCTCTTTCCACCTCCCCCCCAATCAGAACCTCTTCATCCCTCTCTGCCTTCACTCAGTTCAGCACCCCTTTCTCTGTGTGCGCCTCCTCTCCTGGTTTCACCTCCTCTTCCACTTACCTCTCCCTCTGCACCTCCTCAGTGGATCAGGAGGAGGTAAATGGGTATTGTGATCCTAAGATGGTGAAGATGGGCAGTGAGCGGGGGGGAATGGGGTACCTGAACACAGAGGAGAAAGAGGAATACAGCCTTTTAGAATTAATAAAGAGAGCTGCTGCTGGGTCTTCTACATGGCATCCTGAACTAGAGGCAAGCTCGTACTATGTCAAAGAAGCTGACCTGGAGCAACCAGGGAAGGAGGAAGATGTTGCTCGGTCCAGATGCAGAGAACTTGGCACAGTGGGGTTGTTTTCACAGAAGGCTGGCCAAAGCCTTCTGCCCTTCACTAATGTGGGAAGTCATGCTGTTGGGGTGATAGTCTCCACCCCTGGAGAGGCAGCTCCACTACAACACTGACACACCAAATGTGTATTCCGATCGAAAAAACTGAAGTCTGCAGGTACTTGTGAGAGTATACAGACATTACAGTGATGATGAAGTGTATGTTTATTATTACATTGATGATTATGAGGATTATGGTTGATGATGTTATGATACTGGTTGTACATAAGGTATTGATAGATAAGATATCTGGATAAAGGGTACACAACAACTCAAAGGCAAGAGATTCCAGAGACCAGCATGGCTATCAGGTAAAATGGTCACAGTGTCCCTCCTTTGTTTTGCAAATCAGAACCAGACAACCACTGGATGACTGTTTATAGACAAACTTGAGGCTTGTGATTGTGTATTTAATTTCTGCATAGATTTTGATGTGGGCATCGGTGCTTATATACTGTAAATGAGAGAAGACTGTGGCTTCTGTTCTGTGTTTATCAAGCTCAATAAAGAATTTCTGTGGGTGTTGCTCTGACTGTCTCCTGTATGTTTTTAAAGACTAGTCATATCCTCCATGTAAAGATGCGTAACAGACTGTTCTACGAAAGTATGTGGGCATTCTAAAAACATGAGACAACATTTCAAAGAACTTGAAGAACTTGCTACGCTTCCGATTCAAAGAATTTGACAACTATCCGACAGGGTATATACTGTATATGGCTCGCTCTGCCATTGTGAAACTACAGGGCAGTTTTCAGAGACCAGCACTGTCTTATAGATTCGGATAAAACCCAGCTGCTGTTCAGACACGTCTCTGGAACAGCAAGTAAACCACCACAAGAGTCCAGACATCAGACATTGAACAAGATTAAGCACATTTCAAGTGATTTAGATTAAGTACATTTCATACTCTAATATTCTCAGTGCAGTCAGTCAGTTAAACCTCCCTGCCAAGAAGCCCCTGTACCACCACCACTTATACATCCTGTTTGTTTGTGAAAAATATGGTATTATAAAATAAATATTTTTTGCATAAGTGTTGTTACAATTCATGATACAAATGCACAGAGAAATATACAATTACTGACAGATATTAAAAAAAAAAAAAATCATATATGTACCTATGAATTTTAAATCGGGTTATGAATTAAGGTTTGTTAACCTTTGAGAAATATGCTCATAGACCCATTACTATGAAGTGACAGTACACTGCCTCCTGGTGGACATAACATTTTCAAATGGGGGGGTGTGTGTGACCCCCTGAAACTCTTTGCCCTTTGTTAGAGCTCCGATGTCTTTCAGCCCACACCCATATGAACCCAGTGTGCTCTGACTGATCGGCAATAAAGATTGTGTTACCAGATTGCATCATCTTGTAACAAAGAAGGCTGGAATTGCAACCAGGCGTATCAGGCAGCGAGGAAAAAGTGGTTTATGTGGGAGAGAGTTACTCCCTCTGGAGTGTACTTTGGGCTTTGTAACTTTGCAGGCTGTTTACATCATAGATATATAGAATTACTATATATCTATGGTTTACATGACAAAAAAGCTATATAACACATTAAAGGAAAGGGAAAAACAGAAACCTTGTAGGTCCTATTTACTTTTATGTTTTTAGGTTCTGCCCTGAATCTAGCCCTTTGCACAATATCAGTATTTACTCTGACATAGAAATCTTATAAAATCAACTCAGGCCTCTATGTCTTCCAAACCGACCACTGCCAAAGTGTCTTCCTCAGTGAAGACTCAATGAGGTTGAATTGAGAGGCAGGCTGCACTACTTCAAATTACTAGTAGTTTCTTATTTGGACAGACTTGGATAGACTTCAGTAAGGGTGCTGACATTTTTCATCCTTGGCGTTTCACCTCCAGATTCACAGCAGAGTGAAGTGTGTGTGTATGTGAGGGTTGAGTCTGTGTAGTTAAGGTAGTAAATATATGAGTGTGTGTTTCTGTGTGTGTGTGTGTGCGTGCGTGCGTGCGTGTGTGCGTGCGTGTTTGCGTGCGTACGTGTGTGTGTGTATGTGTGTATGTGTGTGTGTGTGTGTGTGTGTGTGTGTTTGTGTGTGTGTGTGTGTGTGTGTGAGAGTGGGGGTGCCAGCATGTGTATGGCAGCACCAGCTGGTGACCTCTGGCTGAACCTCTCCCATGGACAGCCTTTCTTCTCTATTGCAATCTTTATGATCACCTGTACTGCTCATCAATGAACACTAGAGGTCGCCATATACCTAATCAAGAATCACATCTTTTGGCTTGGTAAAAGCTGTAACTGCTTTCGCCTTTACTGTTGGATGGACATAGATGGACATACTTGTTGTAACACCGTGTTCTATCACTATTTCTTTATTTCAGGTTATTTCAATTGAATTCAATAACATTTATTTTTTGTATCGTGCCAATAACAATTGTCTCAAGGCGCTTAACAGAGCATGCACCCCTAGAGCAAGCACTAAGGTTACGGTGGCACACCGTAGGTTACACACAATATTGACAGTGGATGGCAATGGAGAGAGAGCCAGAATTCAAAGCATTGGTTGTAGCATAGCTTAGTGGGTATACCGTATGCTCTTAATGTTACTATTGTCAGGATATGAAGCTGAAAATCAGTGATGGATGATGACGTTCGTTTATTACGGGTAAATAAGCCGGCACACAATACCTACATAACATGTATCGTAAAAAGAGTCAAAATTGCGCTGTCCGATGGAAATGGGAAACTGTAAGCAGATGGTTTCTGCACGTGAAAACCAAAATGTATCTCATCTATCTCATTTCTTGCATCTGTTTGTGTTCACATACAGGATGGTTCGTATGATTCTGTACTCTCATCTTAAACAAAGTCGACTGAACATCTAAATGGCAAAAGAAGGGTAAGAAACCCAGTGTCTGCGACGTAACGTTGACAGCATTAATTATTAAGCAGCACGGACGCCTGTTTTCAGACTGACGACGGGGTATTGAGTATCATTCAAATCAGACCGCGGCCTCTCTCATCAATCGCCCTGCCTGTCCGCCTGCTCATTGGCTGGGTGTCTCTGATTGC
The DNA here is from genome assembly GCF_963457725.1 of Sprattus sprattus. Lineage (NCBI taxonomy): Eukaryota > Metazoa > Chordata > Actinopteri > Clupeiformes > Clupeidae > Sprattus > Sprattus sprattus. The sequence goes on from NC_137926.1 coordinate 18,558,477, forward strand.
CGTTATAAATCAGCTGGATCACACATTGGCATCTCAGCACCTCTCTAAGCAGCCCAGCTTTCCCTACAGCTCTATGTGGCTGTATGCTGTCTGTCTGGCATGTTCACACAGGCCGCTTTCCTACAGGTAATGTCCATTAGACGGTAACAAAGCCTTGGTCTGTTGCATTTGTCCATAGTGTTCTAATCTGTTACCAGAGCATTGTTTTCTTCAAGAGATTGGTTCACTAAAAAGGTGGTGCCCTAATGTTTTTTGACACCATAACAAAAAAGTGACCTAAAACCTCTGTCATCTAAAAGGCCATAAAAAGAGACAAAGTGTCTGGTCAGTCACCTTGTTTCCTTCACTGTTTGAAATAGTGCCCAATGATGGAACCTCTCGATGTAGCATAATGGCGTCCGAGCAGATAGCTCAGCAGCCTTCTCAAGATGGCTGAGAACTTGATGGCCTGTGCACAGCTTTGGAAAAAAGATCAAGATCTCACGCAGCTTATCCTCACTCTCTCTAATATCCATCCATTCATTCATGCCTCAAACAATATTCTACTCTGTCAACCGTGTTGAACCTTCTAAATATTGTGTTAGGGGGCTGCATGAGTTCACCCCCACCCTAACCCCCTTCTCTCATCCCTCTCACTCTTGGATGTGGCTGTCAGTGGGATGCTGATTTCCTTAAATGATCCCACACACCCAGAGGACATGTTGTTGTGTGTCTGCGTGTGTGTGTGTGTCTGTGTGTGTGTGTGTCTGTGTGTGTGTGTGTGTGAGGCAGAGCGCCAGTCTGATCACTCAGCTCCATCATCCACATCAGCACATGGAAGTGCTTAACATCTGTGGGCCCCAGCAGTGGAACTGTCACACTTATAAACACACAGATGTGGACATACATTAAAAACACTTCTTACACACACAGCAACATACATGGTTTCTCATACATACACATCCATACATAAACAGCGATTCACATATACTGTACATGCACCCATTCACACAAAATCTTCACAATCGGTGATCCTGGGGTTCAGATCCTGAAACACACTAAGCTATTCTCCTCACAGATTTGTATTTGATAGTGCCATCTCTCAGCCATCAACAAACCATATAAATGTAATTATAAACCCGTAAGCTGAGTGTGTTTCACACACTGAACCGGGACAGATGGAGATATTCAGCTCAATTACTAATGAGGGTGCATCTGTTTATTAATTCATACTGCTTCAAGAAGAGGTGGTGTTGACAGTGATGTGGTTGTATGTGCAATAAGCCAGCATCAATAATGTCTTCCTTTCAGACAGCAAGTTAAGGAAAATATGCCCTTTGTAAGTGAACAGCTATGCCTTAGGTTTAGCTGCTTTCTTCCTCCACAGCGGGGATTTGGCAGGGCACCAGTGTGCGTGCTTAACCCCCTTTCCTGCATGTGAGCCTGAATGAGAGATCACCTTGGGCAGCTGTGCAGTCTGTTCTGTTTCCACGGCGCTGTGGAGCTGATTGACAGTCAACCTGACAACTCCATTCAGCCACCACCTGCTATCTGTCAATCAGACGAGTCATCCTGGGGCTATTGACAGTGCTGTCAGTTTGGTTGAGACGTGTCTGTCAGAACCGCCGCACACACACAGGGCAGCCAGACTCCACATCCCTCGTTCCACTGACTTCTTTCCCTTTTGTTTTCACCTGTAAAACTTTCTCATCCGTGAGAAAATGGAAGCAGCGGTAAGAGTACAGTTGTTCAACTGTATTTCTCAAGCTCAGAAACAGTTCAAAGTTGCCACATGTTTAAGGAAAATAGAAAAATGAAATAGAAATAAAGAAAGAGACTAAGAAAGAAAGAAACCAGAATAGAAGATTACACAGATCTAAGTGAAATAGTACTGCCATACAACAACAAGCAAACAAGTGTTCTTCAACTTTATAGTAAGTTATAGTAACACTACATATTACAGTCTCCTTGTTGCTGTGTCCTTATACCATTACAGTGTAATGCACTAAGAAGCAGAGTGTGATGTAGTGACTTTGTACTTTCATTATGTAACTGTGTGGACCTACTGGGTCTTAGTACATGTGTTACTTATTACAGTACTCTGCCAGGTTGAAGAAGCAGGAGGAAACACTTGATATGCTTAATCTACTGTACCAAATTGTAGCCGTGTAGAATATGTCAAAGGTCAGATATTCCCATTAGGTCTCACTAAAGCATTGTTAAATGTTGAACATGAATTACCCAACTAATTTGCTGAACGGTGTGTGACAACATAAATGCACCAAATCGTCTGGTTAATTTGCTGATGAAAAAGCCAAAAAGCCAATCAAAAAGTCACCACTTTTAAAGAAAGAATAGTAAAACAATGTTTTATTACACTTCATCCAGACCTGCTCTCTTGCACCCGTGGCTTCTGTAAGGCATTTTTAAGGCAGGCCCGAGAGGCCAAAGGGTGTCCATAGGCGTCCAGTCTGCAGAATGTCTATCTCTGCCAAAACGGTGCAACTGCACTTTAGAGGCTGTGTTAGGGCCTTGAGAACCAGCCGGGCCTTGTGGCAGGACGGGAGCTCAGCAGACTCCATAGTGAGACGCTCAGGCTCTTCTGTCTGGAGATGTTGTCATTGGAGAGTGCATGCCAACCACAACATGTGCCTCCCAGAATTACAAGGGTACCTTAGAGAGGCGTGTCAGGTCCTCCATTATAATCTTTTAAGCTTTGTCTGTTGAGTCTGTACCTAGTACCCACTGCTGTGTGTGTGATAGCGGAGCCCAGTGCAGGGTTCAGATACCCTGAGAGCATCAGGCACTGTAATAGATGGAGCCAAACACCTAGGGAATATGCAGAGCGAACACTTAGAACGGATTCAACAGATGACTCAGCACTGTAAGAGCAATGCAGTTAAACGCATGTCAACAACCATTTACCTGATTTTAAAGAATGTGTTCATCCTCATTAAACAGAATCAGTATTGTCATTTATCTACGCCCATATCACACTCTCTCTCTTTCACCTAGACACACACACCCACATAGACAAACACACTCACATAGACAAACACACTCACATAGACACACACACTCACATAGTTCCATCACCTCAGCTCCTGAGAATTTGACCTGCGTCAGCTACTGCAACGATAGACAATATCTGTTATTGATCTGATCAGCTGCACTTCGTTCTGGGCTCTAAGGGCTTAATTTTGGTAAAACACTGCTTGGTCTGTTGGGCTGATTGCATAGTCTTTCCAATGACATTTGTTGTCATACCAGAAATCTGGGACTTGTATTGTGATGATCAGCAGTAAGCCTCAGAAGGGCCATTAGTGTTAAGTGTTAAATGTTAATATTAGTGTTAAGTACTGTAGCTATAGTGTTCTTCTCCGATCCTATTGGTAGCAAAGATATGTGCACACTCATCCATACCTTCTTTTGTTCCTATTGTACTATTGAACTATTGTACACTCTGAAGTCTCACCTGTGAGGATCCTAATGAAACAACAGAGGCTTAAGTCATGAAAGACACTTTCGGAGGAGGACAGTGAGTATGTCAGTGTGCAGAGGGAACCGGTTTCTGTAGAACATATTCATGAAAGCATAGATCAGCTGACAGGAATGCAACCTCATGAGAAAGATAAAACCACGTGCTGAAAACTGTTTCCCTTGTTCAAATTCACAATGGCATACTGTACATATATGGAGAAATTAATAATTTCCACCAGAAATTGTACAACATTTTCTCAACGTTTTGCTCTATAAGGTTATTCACTATTTCAAAACACACACACTGACGGACAGTCCGAACTGAAAAAAAACAGGTTTGGATATACAGCCGCGGAAAAAATTAAGAGACCACTTCAAAATTATCAGTTTCTCTGGTTTTACTATTTATTGGTATGTGTTGAAGTAAAATGTACATTTTTGTTTTATTCTATAACCTACTGGCAACATTCCTACCAAATTTCAAATAAAAATATTGTCATTTAGATCATTTATTTGCAGAAAAATGACAATTGGTCAAAATAGCAAAAAAGATGCAGTGTCTTCAGATCTCGAATAATGCAAAGAAAACAAGCTCATATTCATTTTTATTCATTTTTATTCAATACGGGCTTGCAGCCTGATGGCAGTTGGTGTTTGTGTGATGACGATGGGGTGTGATGTGATAAGACAGTTCACCTCCGATCCATTAACGGTCTTTGCCCTTACACGCACAACTACTTCAAGTCATAGGGTTACAGACAGGGGTTGTTTCATCCAAATTAATGTATTACACAATATTCACATAAAGCAACTACTTTACCAGAGCAAAACGTACTAAAGATTACTGGCACAGGCTTTGTGAAAGTGGAACAGAGGGGGGATATAGATGTCTGTATAGTCATGCTGCTTTCATTCTGTCATTTTCTTTTCACACTTTCTCTCTCACACATCTTCTTTGTTAACTTTGTTACAGTTTCTATTGCTCTGTCCCTCTCTCTTTCTCTTTCTCTTTCTCTCTCTGTAGGTCTGTGTGTGTGCGTGTGTGTGTGTGTGTATGCGTGTTTCAATCTACTTCTGCCTGACAGGTGACTCGATCCAGCCCAGTGGGTGACTGGATAATCAAAGTGCTGTCAACCCTGTCAATATCCTGCTGTCACAGCAACAGCAGATGTGATTGATTTGAACTGAAGGTAAGGGATGGGTTTGGATGGGTGTCTCTAAATAAACACTGTGAATCACATGGACACACACACACAGACACACACACACACACAGACACACACACACACACACACACACACACACACACACACACACACATTTAAATTCACAATATATATACGTATATATATATATTACCCACCCTGCTCGTCCTGCGAAACTTTTCTATGTTCCAAATCAGAACTTATAGTAATAGTACAGAGTGAAATCCTTTTGATATATCCATTTATATTGTGGTATGGGGACAATGAAAGCGTTTGTTTGCCTTAACTGATCAGTAAATGAAGGCGGATGAGTTCAGGCTCCAGAGAGAAAGACAGAGAACTAGGCACACACACACACACACACACACACACACACACACACACACACACACACACACACACACACACACACACACACACACACACACACACACTCACACACACACACACGTATCAAAAGCTATACTGTGTATCAGAAACTGAGTCACAAGAGTATCACACACATTAAGGGAAGCTCTGCATGACGTGTTTGTTGCCTTTGCCCATGGTCAATGGCTGGGGCAACACAAGAGTCACGCTCATCTGTACCACCATGGATAGCAGCATTTATCTGCACTTAGATAGATGATCCTCCTCTCTCAAGATGATCATCAAGACTAAAGCTTTTCTCCCGCACTAAATCTCTTCTTGACTGACATTGGTCCCCAGCACTACTGTTGATCGTCTTCAGCACTAGAGCTGTTTGTCTCAACCCCCCGAGTCAGTCTTCTAGATTGAAGCTGTTCTTTTTGCCTTTCAAGCTATTTATCTCAACGAAGACTATTCATCAACAGACCATTTATCAGCGCCAAACTGACCTGTTATTTGTTACTTTTATACTACTATAAGATAATGCAGAATGGTGTCTAGTACAGGAAGGTATTTTGAAAAGAGCTAGCAAAATCAGCTTTTTTATAATAACAGATTGTTCAATTATATTATAGTCATTATATAAAAAAGACTTTGGCAGCATTTTTGCTGAATAAACTATGATAGATATATCAACAGTAAAAGACCACAACATCCAGCTGTCAAACGTGGCCTCCTCCCTCTCACCTGTGCCCTGAACCAGCGGCGCTCTGACAGAAAGTTGTTCTCCTGTGTTTAACCTCCAGCTGTCCTTCATGCTCTCCTGGTCGAGCGGGGAACTCTTGTGTTTCCTCTCATTCCTCAACACGCGTAGCGTCTGATGGGAAGAGACAGGCCCCATCCCTGACAAGTACACCTGTCACTGGGTCAAACTGGATCACGCCATCCGTCGCGTCACACAAACTCAGCTCCCTGTCACCACCCGGACATGTCAGGAACATGACAGAATGCAGGAAAAAAAGTAAATGATTTTGCTCAGTTCTGCATCTACCCCTTAAGCATAAGATGTTTATTTTTTTTGCCATTTTATTTTGATAACACATTGTGTTACCAGAGTTATCCAAATGTATCTGTTTACCCAGGTGAATGGGAACATGAAACTGATGCACAGCTCAAACTGACTGCTTTTGTCCTCCATTGACCATCGGAGTTCTACTAGCTCTCTCATACCTTGTGACATGACAACACTCTCTCTTCCTTCCTTCCTTCCTCCCTCCCTCCCTCTCTCTTTCTCTTTCTCTCTCTCTCTCTCTATCGCTCTCTCTCACATACAGACACACACACACACACACACACACACACACACACACACACACACACACACACACACACACACACACACACACACACACACACACACACACACACACACACACACACACACACACACACACACACATACACACACACACACACACACATACACACACACACACACACATACACACACACACACACACACACACAGACATTCTGTCTTTCTCTGTCTTCCTTTCTTGTTCTCTCCAATTAAACTCTGCAGGTGAGGCAGGGGGAGCATCCCATCCGGCACACACATCATCCACGCTTAATCTGTCATTACTGATGGCTTCATCGGCAGGCGGTAGGAATTAGATTCTGAGATCACCACTCTCTGTGCTATTGTAAACAGCAATGGACAAAATAGGTGCACACCCTTCACGAGAGACAGATTTTTATTTTATTTTAAGAGCATCAAATAATATTATTAATAAGTGTTGTTATTAATTGTTAATTGATCTAGCTTAATGATACACTGTAACAGTTTTACAAAGCAAATTGAACAAGGCAAACCTAAATAAATAATGTTGTAGAAGAGTGTGACAACCTGAGGGAATACATGGGCGTAAAACCTGAACATCATCGTAAAGCTCTCTAACAGAATACAAAAGACGGCTACTCCAATACTTCTACAACAGACTTGGACTCCTTGAAGGCTGAACTGGAGAAGCAGGGCTCTCTCCTTGGATATCACTATTGGTAGGTGGCTGAAGTTAACCAGGGACTGTTTTCTGTAGCGTAGACATTACAGAATCTTACCTCTCAGTTTAAGCAGCTTCAGGTCACCATCACACCTCCCAACCCACCACCGGCTGCTCCTGTGGCTCCGTCCTCTTCCTGTCAATCACGCCTTCCAGCTCAACAAGCGACGAACCAGGTACCTGTTGGTCGCTCCTGTCCCAGCGTACTCACTCAATGGAGCTACAAACATCTTCTTTTCCATCTGAATACTACTTACTTATGTTATCATTTTACTTACAGGAAGAGGTCCTGGATGGGGAACAGCAGCATGGGATACCAATGCTCAGTGTTGCTCTAGTTTCAAAGATTTTTTATGAGGAGATGCTCAGAGAAGATGCTTTGATCACTCTCCCCGGGGCAGGGAGGCAGCAAGAGAATTCATTAGACTGAGTCAGGAAAATCGATCTGTTAATGATTTTACTATTGAGGTTCACACAATTGCTGCAGCAGTCCATTTAAATCCCAGTGCTCTTTTTAACTGATGTGTGTTGGATAAAATGGCTTCTAAAGATCTCTCAGATGACCTGTATGGACTGACAGGATAAGTGAACTCTGGCTACATTTGAGGAGAGAAGACGACTTTGTGAAACCAACTCTTGCTTCTACTGTGGCAGGTCAGGCCATTTTTCTTCTCATTGCCCATTTAAGAGAGCCAGTAGTTGCAGGGGTGTAGGTGGTCGTCATGGGACACTCTTTCCGTGCTGAAAGTACCTTGGTGTTTGTTAGGCTGGTGCTTTGTGACAGATTCCACTTCATTCAGGATCTCTGACTCAGGGGTGGACTAGAACTTCAGTCAGACTTCAGAATTGGGAATTTATTTGCGTGAACTAAAGATCTTTCTAGTCACTAGAGCTTTAAATATCACCCAGCTTAGTTCTACTTCTCTTGTTACTGAGCACGTTACCTTGAGAGTGTTGGGGAATCATGTTGAGACAATGCCGTGATTTGTCATGGATAATTCTTGTGTGCCCCTTGTCTTCCCTGGATTTGTTTGCATGATCAATAGGAGTGACGGTACCATTCTTTCCTAGAGTGCTCACTGTTTAGCCAGTCCCTCAAGTTCTAGACCTGGACAGATATTCAGATTTCTCCAATGTTCCCCTGGAGTACCTGGATCTTCTTCTGTCTTCAGTAAGGCTCGAGCCACCTCTCTCCCACCACACTGACCATATGACTGTGCTATTGACCTGGCACCACAACACCCAAGGGTCGCATTTATTCCCTCTCTCCCCCGGAAAGGAAGGCCATGGATAAATACAATACTGAGTCCCTAGCAGCTGGCGTAATCTGCCCCTCTTCATCCCCAGCTGTGGCAGGGTTTTTTGTTGAGAACTACTAGCCTGCCATCTGGGAACTCCATCCTAAAGCAACGATTCTGGTGGCCCACGATACCATAAAAAAATCTAGATACCTGATGGCCTGCGATACCTGTACCAGGAATAAGACGAGAAACTGGCAGGGATTTTGATTTTTTGATTTGACATGTTTTTAGATTTGTCATGGTTTACCTACTGATATTGTGCCTGCTCATCTATGCCTTTGCCATTGACAATTGTGCAGTGGTGGTGAGATAAAGCTTCATGAAGCCTTGAAGCTTTCCAGCCAGGTGTGTTGAATGCACTGCAAGGAACAAGGGACACCTGCTGGTCAATGAAAAAAAGTCTTGGCACAGTGAACGTACCATAATGTGTGCTATACATGGTACGCAAAGGCCAGTTACATGAACTGAGTCCCTAGCAGCTGGCGTCATCTGCCCCTCTTCATCCTCAGCTGGGGCAGGGTGAAAGAAAGACACTCCATCCCTGTATGGATTACTGTGGCTTAAACGAGGCTACTCTCGAGAACCGTTACCCTCTTGCCCAATGTGTTTGAATTGTCACAAGGGGCTCAGATCGAACAGTCTTGCTATGCCTCTCTGTGTGTGAACACAGGTGCTTGAGTGGGGACAAACTTCCGTACTAGCCTGCCATCTGGGAACTCCTTCCTAAAGCAACGATTCTGGTGGCCCGCGATACAACAAAACATCCGAGCTCTGTGGCGGCCTGCGATACCTGTACCAGGAATAAGACGAGAAACTGCTCCCGTCTGCCTGGGAAACTTTTGATTTAACATGTTTTTAGATTTGTCATGGTTTACCTACTGATATTGTGCCTGCTCATCTGTGCCTCGCCATTGACAGATTTTTGCAGTGGTGGAGAGATTAAGCTTTATGAAGCCTTGAAAAAAAAATTCTTGGGACAGTGACCGTACCAAAATGTGTCCTATACATGGTGGGCAAAGGCTTCATATATGAACATGCATCAACACAAAAGTGTGGTTAAATAAATAGTCGAAGGAGCGAAATTGACTGAAAGAACTGAGGGCAGTGAAGCATCTTTTGTACAACTGGTCAGTGCTTTTGTAAAAGAAAATGCTAGTGAAAGTGCTCCTGTAAATGGTCAATGATTTTGTTAAACAGGGGCAGTGAAAGTACTTTTGTACAACTGTTCAGTACTGTTGTAAACATTGGGCAGTAATGGGATTTTTCAGATTGGATAAAGTGGGATGAAAGGGATTTTGTTGGATTTGACAGAAGGCAGTGGATGTGTAATGTGAGCTTGTGCAATGAGAGAGAGAAACTTTAATTGCAGTCAAAAATAGCATCTGCTCCACCACTGTCTGGCTTGAGCGGTTCCTTTTTCTCGTCCAGCCTTAGAAAACACCTGCTCGCAAGGAACACATGATGTTGGTGATGTGTGCAAGCACCTTCAAGTTTGGGTACAGAGATTTTTGTGTTGCCCAGTATTGCAGTGGACCGTCTGATCTTGGAATATGTGGCTAAGCCAACCTCCACCATGGCATATGCAGAGGAATTTTGTGATTTTTGTTGTCAGCTGGACACCGGCATTTAAATGGCGCCACAGTATTCCTCAGAAAAAAAAGTTATTAAATGTACAAATTAAATGTCAACTCAGTATACAGCATGGAGAGCATACCTGAGGAGGTTGAAAGTCCCTCAGCCTGACTAGTTGTTTGTACTGGCTGTCTACACACACTCATAGGTATGTCTTTTCACAGCTGACAAAACATAATTTCTGCTAGCTGCTGGGCCATCATTGTTGCCATTTCTTCCGACAACAAATGGTCCATTTTCAGAAGAAGTATTATCTGTTTCTTCTCTGAGACCTCCACTGGCGGCAACATTAAAAGGTACCAGCCCACCCAGGCACTCCCCGATGTAAAAATACTCCTTTGGTGCCCGTTGAGGGATATCAGTGTGGAATGATGCCACAGCTGCACCCACAGGCTCTCTCAAAGTTCAAAAAGCCTTTGAAACATATGGAACGTGCTGTTCCAGCGGGTGTCCACTTTAATTAATTTTAGATGCGTCCCAGGTTCATCTTCCCTTTACACAGGGCATAACAATTTCTCACAATGTTGTAAGAAGTACACCATACAAAAGGGAGGAATTAAAAAAGGGTCAATACATAATGATGGTGTGAATGATAAGAGTATTGTAAATCCCTTTATCAGTTAATGCATCATACCTTAACAGCGCTGCTGCATAGGAACAAACTCCTAAGCTCCCTTACCTTCTTAGCCCAGGAGTCTGAGCTTTTCTCCGCCATCAAGTTGAGGGGCATGTGTAATGCAGATCGAGTGCTTGGCGTTCAGCTCACTGGCAGAGGCAATCATTCTGGCGGTTGCATCTGTTACCAGATACGTGACCTTTTTGTGTGGTTCTCCATTCCTCCATAGTAGAATCCTCGGCTGCTGCCAAGTTTGTAGCAGTGTATGGGCTTTTGGGAATTTCTGCACTCCCAAAGGCACTGTGTTAAGTGCATGGCCTGCATTGATAAAATGACAAGTGATGGCAAGACATGCATCCATATTCATGGTTGTCCACATATCTGCTGTTAGGCTCACTGCAGCTGCTTTCTCAACTCAGGCCATGGCTTCCTCCTTGGCCTTTTTGAATTTGAACTCCCCCATGGCCTTTAAAGCCTGGAGAGATTAGAATAAGTGTTGAATAAAGCTGTGATGAAATTGCAAAATATTTTGATATCTCTCTCTCTCTCTCTCTCTCTCTCACACTCACACACACACACGCACACGCACACGCACACGCACACGCACACGCACACGCACACGCACACGCACAAGCACACGCACACGCACACGCACACGCACACGCACACGCACACGCACCAGCACACACACACACACACATACACACACACTCAATTCAAA
>NC_137926.1:18574818-18597318 GCF_963457725.1 Sprattus sprattus
ACTGGATGTCCTAAAATTTCCCTCTGGATTAATAAAGTATCCATCCATCCAAGATCAAGTTACTGCTTACTACTCATTTCAGAACAAATCACCCTTTATTAATAATTTACTAACCTTTATAACGGGCAAAACGGAGTCTTATTGTAAAGTGTGAAACACATGATCATCTAGAAATCAGTTACTTACCTTTATAACTGGCAAAACGGAGCCTTATTGTAAAGTGTGAAACAAATGACCCTTTATTAATCATTTACTAAACTTTATAACTGGCAAAACGGAGTCTTATTGTAAAGTGTGAAACAAATCACACTTTATTAATCATTTACTAACCTTTATAACTGGCAAAACGGAGTCTTATTGTAAAGTGTGAAACACATCATCATCTGGTAATCAGTTACTTACCTTTGTAACTGGCAAAACGGAGCCTTATTGTAAAGTGTGAAACAAATCACCCTTTATTAATCATTTACTAACCTTTATAACTGGCAAAACGGAGCCTTATTGTAAAGTGTGAAACAAATCACCCTTTATTTATCATTTACTAACCTTTATAACTTGCAAAACGGAGCCTTATTGTAAAGTGTGATACAAATCACCCTTTATATATCATTTACTAACCTTTATAACTGGCAAAACAGAGTCTTATTGTAAAGTGTGAAACACATCACCATATAGTAATCAGTTGCTTACCTTTATAACTGGAAAAAGGTAACCTTATTGTTAAGTGTGAAACACATCACCATCTACTAATGACTAAGTAAGCTTAAAACTTGCACAAAATGAACAGTATGACAAGAGAAATTAGGAAAACATATTTATTTGCACAAGAACAATATTGAAATGTAAACTGTCTGGCAATTCACATAAAAAAAAAATTCCTTCGGCTCTTAAAAAAAATAAAAACTATTTATCTGAGTTGAAGGGAGTGTGAGAGTGTGAGTGTGTGTGTGTGTGTGTGTGTGTGTGTGTGTGTGTGTGTGTGTGTGTGTGTGAACTCTACATTATAAAATCGAACAAATCAAACTAATGTAAGAATTCAAATTAAACAATTAAATTTTGTTTGGCACAGGCTTGCCTCTCCTAATGGGGAGCAGTGTCCCCCCAGCTTTCATCCCCTCTATTTTAAGTTTGGCAGCTTCATCCAGCTGAATGGCCGCATCGCACCTTTTGGCAAAGGCCAACACCGTTTCTCCACCTCCTGGCCTGTTGGACACCAGCTCCTGATATAAATCAGGAGCTGCTAAGGCCAGCTCACCTATTGCCGATGTAGAAACAACAGTATTGCGGTCAATTCTATGTTTTCTAAAGGCCCTGGTCATGGTCTTGGTCTTGCGCAACGTTTTCAGGATTGATTTGTACCGCCGTACGATTTCGTCTGGTGTTTGAACTGGAGAGGAAATAAAAAAAAAATTACACACATCTCAAAAACATACCGCTGCAAAGAATACCATACCAGACAATTGTACTTCAACACTATGGACTTGGTTGCTGTCGAACAATTCACACAAATGTATACATCTGTTCTACAATGTTTAACATTTACCAGCTGCATTGGCTATCCAAAAATCTATATCCAAAAACCCATATTTAGTATTTCTGAGGCAGCTAGTATTCTTTAGTGTGCCCACAAATCAAATTATATTCCAAAGCACTAGCATATCCATCTACCATTCTACACCAAAATCAAACTGTAAATCTAAACCAGAGAATGCAGCATGTTGTGTGATATTTACATTATCTACCAGTTCATACAGATGCATCTACAAAAAATGAATATTGTGGGAAAGTAAAAAAATAAAAAAAATCTAATTTAAATCATTAAGAGACACCTTAGAATCATTACACATAAAATGGCATGTTTCAAGCCTATGCCCATGTTTCAAGCCTATGCTCTTATCTTTTAACTTTTTTGATTAAATTACAATTTTTTGAGATGCAACTGTACACTTTCCTTTAACAATCAGCTAAAACTTACCACGCTGCCGAAACTTCTTCAGCTCCTTATTCTTTTTGGCTCCCTTGAGGTGCTTCTTGAGGTGCTTCTTCTTCTTCTTGCGCTTCTTAGGCGAAGAGGAGGATGAGGAGGATGAGGAGGATGAGGATGATGAGGATGAGGATGATGTGGATTGTGATTCGATTTCATCGACCACACCTATATCCCCAACTGGTTCTTCCTTCACTAAAAAAATAAAATATCAATGTGATATTTATATGGGCAAATACAGCCCATCAATCATGGCAGTGGCTAATGTACTAAAAATGAAGGCTAAAATATTTTTTTATACATATATTCCCCCAGCACATGGTATAAAGACAATGCCCATAAAACTAAATTCTTTGCTGATTTAAATCTAGCTATGTACCTCTGACGGAAGCCAGTTGTCCCCGGAGAAAGTCCCTCTCTTTCTCCAGGTCCTCTATCCTTTTTGTTTGCCATTCGAGTTTGTCTTTCAAATGACGAATCTCTAACTTGTCCTTTTGAAGAAGGACTGTTGCCGTTGGGGCTAGGTCAGAGGGAGAGCCTAAAAAAGAAATAGTTAGAATAACAATAAAGCTCAATACTGTATTGTATATATGGGAATCACTGGGGATTTTATGATTTAAGTCAGAATCCTTTACAAATCCATCAAAAAAAAATATTACTGTGCCCGTCTGTCTCTTTACTGGCCCAGTCCTGTACCACGCTCACGCAGCACGCTCTCACGTGCACCCCGAATGACAGGCACACAGAGCCTGTCAGTCGGTGTGCACGTGAGAGCGTGCTGCGTGCGTGGTACAGGACTGGGCTCACTAGCCACTTACAATATGTAAACCCTCAACGACCATTACCCGTTATTGTTTTCCACTGCGTGGCACTTAATATATCGTTCAGTTATTTATTTGTCTTAAAGTACTTGGCAATTAAAAATATTTGCAGTGGATCACGTTATGTACTTAATATAAGAACCCCCCTAGTCAGCTACAGCCAAGGATATAATCTATAACTGAAATGTATCTTTAGGTGGCCACCGAAATAACTCCAATGCAGACAACTCCCTACTAATAGCTTGTTTTAGCTGGATAGCAACTTGGTTTAAAATTAACTTTTATGTCCACCTGCAAATGTCTAGTGAATGTTCAAATTTGACCACTCTGTTAATTTCCAACCCTGGTTAGCAACCTCATAATTGATAAACTACCGTTATGTGGCGGGCTGGTAATGTTAGGTAGCTATCTAGGTAGGTAGATTGCTAGCTAGGTAGCTAGCTACCGAGTAGCTTAATAAACTGGCTAGATAGTAAAATAACAATGAAAACTTACTATGTCGTTTATCCGGCACCTTACGTTTTTGTGTCCTCTTGGGACGGGAACTAGCTGAAGTTCCAGCGGAACATGACTCTTTCGCTTTGGGCTCCATTCTCACATAAGGGGAAAGACGGTTCTTGGGGACGTGTGCTCTATATATACAGGTGGATGGGACTGGTACAGGCAGCTGCAACTGTCTGTGATTGGATGTTTCTATATAATTGTCTGTGGTTGGATATTTTACTTTACCTCGCTCTGGCGCCCAAATCTTTTTTGGTTCGTTTTTTTGCCTAATGTAAAACGACCATAAATCGATTGCCCCAACACAAACATATTTTTAAGGGATTCATTTTATTCTCATTGTCTGTCTGCTGAATTCTAGGGGCACACTTAGAACTGCCCCTCAACCCAAAGAACATTTTGGGATGTCTTGATAGCGCTCGTGTATTGTTTCCATAGCAGCAGTCTTAAGTTTGTAACGCTGCCCCAGAGGGTAAGCATTGCTTCAGATCAGGGGTTAAAAAAAAATAAAAAATCTCCCGCTCATCGAGTCCATCGCATCTGCGCGCCACAAGAGGGGCTCACCCATCCCACACACCAGACAGAAGAAGTTTGCCTCTCTGCGGTAGGTTCACTTTATAAACTTTCAAATTGGTAAATGCAAGAATGTCTATAACATATGACATGTATTTTATATGATAGTATGTATTGTGTTGGTGGTGATGCAGTTTTGTCAATGGGCAAAACGTTATATTTTTCACCTGACCACGAGGTTCTGTATGCGTAGGGTACTGTGATTAGATGTGAATTTCGCTAGGAACTTTCCAGGCTTCAAATGCATTGTTTAATTTGACAGCGGCTGAGGCTATTTATTGATACGTCTTTTAATCTTTAATCTTTGTATAGTGCGGGGGTCGGAAATAGGCGGACAGGACCGAGACACAATTGCAAAAAATAAATACAAAATTATAATAATATATATATATAGGCCTATATATAATAATTTTGACCAAGCGGTTTTAGCAACTGATGTTTGCGTGACTTTTATAAACCCTTTAAATACATTAAATTAACCATAACTTTATGGCAGGCTATGTTTTTGTTTAAACTTTATAATGCCAGTAGCCAATCAGATGATAGCCTACACTACGCAGCACGGGCTCGCTGTTAAAGCTGCGAGCTGTGGGACTGGTCGCACGAGCTGCAGACAAATTGACTGAAGAAAAGCCTGCGTGTGAGTTGAGAGGGAAAGTAAAGCAAGATTCATTGCAGTACGCGGTTGAAGAGAAAGATGGCATGCTCTAAAAAGCGTCACTGCCCAACAACGAGCAAACGAGTGCATGAGTGCTGTAGCTGAAACTTTGCTAGGGAATATGCTGGTCACTATGTTTAATGTTAATATGGAAAACGACAATACACACTGTTGAAATATTATTGAAATGTAGACCTTCATTTGATCTGATAGTAAGTTGTTGACCAAACAGACACTGATACTATTAGCGCCTAAAGTACTTATATTGGCTAAATATGCCCCTGAATCATAATGCACACCTTGACTGTTGGTACATAAAACACATGCAGTCCTATATCAGTGAAATCAACGGTCATAAAAAAAATGTTTGATAGACCTCCGGACCCAAGCTTGAGGACATTTTTTTAAACTGGACCCCTTAGAATTTTAATTGGATACCCCTGGTATAGTGGGCTCATATCAATAGAAACAAATGGTAGGTGTTAAATGTATCCCTATCGAAATGCTAACTAGGCTACTCATTCAATTCCTCCAGCTAGCTAGTAATCATTAAAAAAATATTATAAAAAAACACAAGGCAGGCTATGTTAATAATTTTGTTATATAAAAAAACCTTTTTGTGTTGTGATGGAAATGATTATTTTTTTTCTTAATGTTAGAATAAAATGACAAAAATGATATAATGTTTAAATTATTTTGTCACACGTTTCTCTGGATTCTGTTGAACTGTCTTGCAATATCTACTTCATCTAGTCTGAGTTTTGTTTGTCCATGTAAATTATACCAAAAGTAAAAATGTGTTATCATAAAGGTATGTCAGAGATCTTGTTAATTGTCGGTGTCTACTCCCTCAGTAAAATGTCTCTGAAAAAGAAGTTGTTGGCCCGGATTGAGGGAAAACAAACAAAACGCAGGACACTGAAATTGATAAAGTGGATGCAGAAGAAACATCTTCTGAAGAAAAAGCTCAGATGCACTCTCTGCCACCACAAGATGAGAATGGTATCTGTGATGAAGACAGACCAATACATCTGGTATGTGATATGGCGTAACAATGTCAGTGAATGGAACAACATGACACTATGATTATCATCAACGTGATCATTCTTCTTTCATCTAATTATTATTATTCTTTCTACTACTGTATAGATTAATACATTGAAAGGCACGTCTAAGTCATTTCATTAAAAGTAATGCATTGTGACGTGTGTACAATATATCACTACAATAATATACACACACACACACACACACACATACAGTATGTATAATTATTATATATGAATTGTATATTTAAAAAGAAATGTGGTATGTTCTCAGGTACTGTCAAAGAGCAGGTCATGGGAAAGTCTCCAGAACGATCAGAGCTGGCTCCTTTTTTGAAAGATCAAAATCATCGCTTTTCAGTTGGATGAAATTCATTTACAGGTGCTGTGCTGTGATTTTGTGTCAACAAAAATAACTTGCTGTAAACATTAGGGAGGTCGCTGATTAACACTTGCATCTCAGTGTTGCGATGGTTTTTAAAAAATCAGAAAGTAGTAAAAAAGGTATTAAAAAGGTATTAAATGTAGCTTAAGGCTTGCTGTATATACCCTGTTACAGTACACATATGGCTACAGAAATCTTATCAATGTTTTAAATATTATTCCTCCCTACCACAGATTCTCACAAGGGCTCAGGCTCAGGCAGATTGACATGGTCGATGATGGTATTGCTGGCAGCTCCAGAACCCTGACTAATATGGCAAGACGCATACGAGGGGTCTGTATTTGCGCAATGGACAGACACAGAAGGAAGAGCAGACAGTGTCTTGGTGGTCACAAAGAATTTGTTGTGATAGATGAGAGCTGCTTCCGCCATCAGCGAAAGGTTTGTATCTTTCCAGTTTGATTAAAATGTGAGCTCCTTAAAGACACCACTATTTTGTGCTAACCAAATAACCAACCATCTGTCAGATGCACATTTATCACCCAAGCCTGCACATGGACATGCACACACACACACAAACACATACAAGTTAGAAATAAGGTTTTTATTTGTGACCTTCTTCAATGTAATATAAGTAAACTATTTGTATTGAGTATTTGTGTCTGGGAGCTTCTTGGCGATTCATGTTCGGCAGTTAAATGAAAATCTGTTTAATGGGAACTATTTAATAATTTATATATTTTAAAAATCTTGTCTGTATTATACACTGGGCTCTGTTGTACAAGATAATCAAACATTTGTATTGCTGGAGTTATCAATATGGACAATTTTTGTATAATCATCAATAAAGGATGTTATACAATGCCCCTGATAACTAGTATGGCATTTTGTACAAAGATTTTTGGTGTAATTTGTGTACATTTTTTTGATTAAAATTATGTTGTGATTTTTTTTTTTTTTTTTAGTATGCACGGGGACGATTTGGCAGAACCTGGAGAAGGAAGAAATGGGTTTTTGGAATGGTGGGAGTTAGAGACAAAAGGCGGAGACTAGTGTTGAAACTAGTTGAAAAAAGGTCAAGACGCCACCTTGTCCCTGTGATAAGACAGCATGTGAAGTCAGGAAGTAGAATTATTAGTGATGAGTGGAGGGCATACAAAAACGTGCTAGGAAACCTGGGGTACAAACACTACACTGTAAACCACAGCAGGTGGTTTGTGAATCCCCAGTCTGGCAGTCATACCCAACATGTGGAAAGAGCTTGGGTGACCATCAAAGGGCAAGTGCGTAGACTTAGGGGAAATCGCACAGAGAGTTTGTTGGAGGAACACCTCAAGGTCCTTGAATGGTCATCATGGCTTGGCTCTGGTCACCCTGATGGGCCACTAGGACGCCTGCTGAAAGATATGAGAAAAGCCTTTCCAGTGTGAATGAGTTTATTTATGTCTGACACACACACTCTTTCAAACTCCATGTGTATGCCCTTCCCCTCTGTCATACAGATTGTTTATTTATTTTTTAAGAGCCCAAGGACATTTTGTTTTTTGTTAATTACCATAGAGTAGGGCTACGCAGTTTTAGTTAAGACAGTTTAAATGAATGGTGTAAATAAATGTGATTTCATAATATCTTTGTTGTTGTCTTACTGTTCATTTTGTGAATGTGTTATTAGGGAAGTTATAAAGCTTACTTACACATTAGTAAATGGTGATGTGTTTCACACTTTACAATAAGTCTCCGTTTGGCCAGTTATAAAGGTTAGTAACTGATTACTAGATGATGATGTGTTTCACACTTTACAATAAGACTCTGTTTTGCCAGTTATAAAGGTTAGTAAATGATATATAAAGGGTGATTTGTATCACACTTTACAATAAGGCTCCGTTTTGCCAGTTATAAAGGTTAGTAAATGATAAATAAAGGGTGATTTGTTTCACATTTTACAATAAGGCTCCGTTTTGCCAGTTATAAAGGTTAGTAAATGATTAATAAAGGGTGATTTGTTTCACACTTTACAATAAGGCTCCGTTTTGCCAGTTACAAAGGTAAGTAACTGATTACCAGATGATGATGTGTTTCACACTTTACAATAAGACTCCGTTTTGCCAGTTATAAAGGTTAGTAAATGATTAATAAAGTGTGATTTGTTTCACACTTTACAATAAGACTCCGTTTTGCCAGTTATAAAGTTTAGTAAATGATTAATAAAGGGTCATTTGTTTCACACTTTACAATAAGGCTCCGTTTTGCCAGTTATAAAGGTAAGTAACTGATTTCTAGATGATCATGTGTTTCACACTTTACAATAAGACTCCGTTTTGCCCGTTATAAAGGTTAGTAAATTATTAATAAAGGGTGATTTGTTCTGAAATGAGTAGTAAGCAGTAACTTGATCTTGGATGGATGGATACTTTATTAATCCAGAGGGAAATTTTAGGACATCCAGTAGCATCCAGACACAACATAGCAAATAACATGTTGTTCTACTTCAGCTCTGGAAACCCAGATAAGACCATAGTGTGCGTCCCATGTTACTAAAAAAAAACAAAAATGTTGGGGGGGGGGGGGCACACGTTGTCACCCCCCACCCCCCCTCCTGAGGGCTAATACCAAGAATGGTAGGGAATGTGCAATTGGGCTAGTAGAGGAGCCAGTTAAGGGATAGACAGTGGGTTGCCAAGATGGGGATCTTCCGAAATAGTGAGCCCGCATCGATGTATAAAAATTGTGATTATAACTCATTTATAAGGGCTTATTAATGACTTACAAAGGGTTTACAACCTCATTAATAACATATTTATAACCTATTTATAAACCATTTATAATGGAGTCTTATTGTAAAGTGGTACCAACATTTTTAAAAAGCCAATCAAAAACATGTCAGGATAAAATAAGGCCAACTACATAATTGACATTCAGACCCCATCAGACCTAACATCCCCTCCCTCCATCCCTCCCTCCCTCCCTCCTGTTCAGACAATTAACACCTTCTTCATGAGTCTGTGTACCACAGGCCCCCAACAAGCAGCTCCAAACATGTTGGCATATTATGATTACATGATGACATGTAACATCACATGCCGTCAGCGCCTGTTACAGTAATATCAGATAGCAAATGCCTCTGAGATGGACCCATATTCCATATACCCAATTGGGGAAATCTCAGGGAGATTGTGTTCACAGCATGAAGCCCTTTCAACATGAAGAACCAATGTGTTTCACTTCTTACCTCCATCTATTGGAAAATCAAACACATTACTGAAAGATAAAGTCATAATTTACTTTCAATGGCTCTTTTGACGGTGCAGACAATCGTTGTTGTGCAACGAATCATTGCTTTCCATCAGAAAGCCAGCATGTCACCCATGGTTTGGAGGCTGGGCTTTCAGACCACAGCAGTTGCTATTGCAGCTAGAACGTTAAGACAGTACAGGGTCTGTTTGTATCAGATTCATGCTCCAGACACAAAGATAAGATTGATTGTTTACTGACTGACTATAAACAACGTTTTGGTGAGGGTTTTAATACATAAAATCAAATGTCTAGCTGATATGCCATTCAATTTGAATCAATTGTTTTGTATTCCTCTGGGGTAAATAAGTATGCTGATAACTGGACCTTGAAAAACACTGAACGGTGGAAACACAGAGACATGTAATCAGATCAAAGATAAAAAGAAGAGACATTTTGTTCCAACTCCGATAATGATGTCCTTTATTTCCTTGCCCCAGCCACTCTCTCTCTCTCTCTCTCTCTAGCTCTCTCTCTCTCTCTCTCTTTCTCTCTCTCTCTTTCTCTCTCTCTATGTCTTCACGATCCCCTTGATTAAAGCTGGCACTGATGTTGAGTGAGCTTCTCTTGTTGGCGGCGGCAGCGCCAGTTGGAGCGTTGTGGGCCGGATGGGCAGACAGATGTCTGTTTGGCGATCTTCAGACGTCCGAGCAGAAGCCCCCGCCGTACGTGGGTAAAGAGGACACAAAGTGGCAGTTTGGCAGCTCCAACCAGGAGTGTCACTCCGTATCGTGTCCCCTGCCAGCAGAAGGCGCGTCGTTAAACGGAGGAGGTCGCAGGAACGGGAGCTTCCTGGGCTTTTTTTTCCCTTCATGGGACAGGGCATGCGGCGTGCCACCTAGGCACACGCTTCTCCCTGCGTGAGACGGACGAGATGTTTGATGAGCAGTGGAGACAAGGGCGCGAGACTGACGCGACGTCCTCCCGACATTCTGACGGGGACGTGAAGGGACGTCACGTCAGATCATCCAAATGCACCAACGTCAAAAAAAAAAAAGGGAACAAAAAATGTGGGCGGACATGTCAGACTGCAGCGGTGCTGGGCGAATAGCTGACATCTCGACAGCTTTAAATCTTCCTGAAGTTTCAAAAAATTAGACTTGGATATGATATTCTGTCTACAGCTCTCATGGCATGTCATCCTCAAATCTGACACATGTGCAGAGTCTAGAGTTAAGCACCAGACAAACAAAAAACTAGGCCTACTGTCATTAAATAATAACAACAAATGATTTGGTTTTCTGATTTTCAGATGTTCCTTTGGCCTTATTCCAGTGTAATAATAAAGTTTATTTTGACAGGTAAGCCTTGTTGACATCGTGAGGCTCGTCTAACTGTGAACTGATAAAGTGGCCTTAACTTTAAGACAAGGCAGCTCTGTGCTCCACACAAAGACACGGGAGTTTAATGAATTCGTCCAGGAATGACAGTGAATGAATTCAAAAGAGATTCTTGGACGTGCACAGGCATGTCTCTGCCAACCAGATGGGCATATAAATGAATTTTGTTCAGTCCTCTCAGACACAGCCGATGCATTTGACACATATCAAATTCGCAGTGACCCACCATAGCATGTCATCTAATGACGGGAGACACACAACGTGTCAGTCACATCCATTAAACCGCACTGACAGCCACCCTGCCAATTTCCAGCTGTAGACGCAACTATTTTCCCAACCAATAAGAGCAAGAAAAAAAAAGCTTACTTTGAGGAAAAATCTCTCCGTGAGAGATGCTGTCAGGATAGAGGAAGGTGTTTTTTTTTTATAAGCAGCATGGCGGCCTTTTTGGTGGCACTAGCAGGCGTGGTGGCCAGGCGATGTGCCAAGGCATGGTGCCAGTCTGCCCAGGGTTCCTGTACTGTGTGCCTCTGCCCCCGGGGGCGATGTCCTCATCGGAGGGACAGGAAGGGCACCAACTGCCGGCCGCTCCAAATCAGTCACTCACCCAAAACGCGAGCCAGCAGGCCAGCTGTCAGAACAGAACAGAGGAGAAGAGGAAAGAGGGGAAGGGCGGGAGGGAGGGAGGGGGGAGAGAAAGGGTGGAGATGGAAATGAGAGATGAGAAACTGAGAGACACGCTATGAAGCAGGGCCTGTTAGTGAGATTCTATAATCCAACCATCACTTGACTTCTCACTCATTGTTCTATTTATGTGTGGGGCCTCCAAGATGGCACTCTCAATTCCAGTGCATTTTATGTTTTTTTTTTTGTCCTTTGCGAAGAGCGCCTTTGACAGTGTCAGTTGAAGCACTGACTGCAGCTGTGTGTGCTGTCAATCCACACGACAGTTTGGACAGTTTGGCATGAGGGCCATTACTCTGCTTGAGAACAGAGATATTCAGCTGGCATAGTACTGAAGCCAGCAGTCATCAAAGATGCTCTAGCTTTTACATGCATGTATTCAACGTTGTGTGTGGCGGGCTCTGAAGGAGAATTGTGTTTTGAATTGAGTGTGTATGTGTGTGTGTGTGTGTGTGTGTGTGTGTGTGTGTGTGTCTGTGTGTGTGTGTGTGTGAGAGAGAGAGAGAGAGAGAGAGAGAGAGAGGGAGAGAGAGCGAGAGAGTGTGTGTGTGTGTGTGTGTATTGTAGTGTGTATTTGTATGTCAGTGAGTGTGTGTCAACAACATCCTGGCAGGATGGCATTTCTCTGATCGACTGCGAGATGAGCTAACACAGAGTTTTGTCTCCGTCAGCATGTTTCCTCCACGCTTCCTGTAGGAGATATAGCTTAAGGTAGCACTTAACATGCTGCGAGACAGGATCTAATGGATTGATACACAGCTTTTGACATGCTATTTGAGCATGTAGCTCACAGTAATTGGCCATGTCATCATGCATTAAATTAACGATATACGGAGCGGAGCCCTGGAACGAGTGTCTTTAGCAAATCTGTCAGGGCTCAGGCTAAAATGTTTCTGACAGCTATCTCTGGGAGGGGCGGCCAACTGCAAGTCAGCTGTGTGAGACCCACTTCCTGTCCAGCTGCTGAGATTTTGGCATTTGGTGCATTTGCTCTTTGCCCACCTTTGATTTTTAGTTGATTTTGTTCTGTTGACAGAATAAATTATGTTAAGATAAAAAATAATCATCTGATATCTGCATGGCAGAGAGAGACGCCTTAAGAAGTAAAAGCAAGTGGTTCTTTTCTCAAAGAAACTAGCTGCATACTTTTTTTCAAAGTACTCACCAGCTGTCAGTGTGGTAGATTTACCTTCAGGCACTGGTGGTTTGACCTTCAGCGTAGCACACATCAGGGGAAGGCAGGTAACCAGTCACTTCTCTAACCTCCTCTCGTTTACTCCCCTGTCATTTCCTTTCTCTCCTCTCCTACAGTCCCTCATCCACTTCATCCCCCTCTTTTCCTCTTGTGTCTTCCCTCTTTCCCGTCTCCTCTCCCCCTTCACCCCTCCATCTCAATCCTGCTTCCCTGTGCGCTTCTTTATTCTCCTCCTCTTCTCCTTTCCTCTCATCTCCTCTTACTCCCGTCCTCCGTGTACCCCTTACCTCTCACCCCCCTCTTCATCTGTTTCCTCCACTCCTTCCCTCTCCCATCTTCTCCCCTCCTCTCAGTCCTCTCCTCTCCTCTCCTGTGGTGCGGTCACTCCCTGTCACATCACATTACGTCTCAGCCCGATCTAAGCCGACAGGAGCCGTCACAAAAGGCAGGCACCCCTGAAGTTGGACTGGACCTATTCATGAGCGTGACCATCAACCAATTTGTTTGATATTTTCATTTGAGAGGATGCTTATTTGAAAGTATGGCTCAGAATTATAATGAGTTTTATATTTTGAAGAGGATTAGATATAGCAAGAAGTGCTTAACAATTCATTTTAAGAAATGGTCATAGCCTTAAAGGTTCAAATACACCCATTAAAATCGGGGAAACTGTTTTCAATTCTGTCATACCTACACAATTTTGTGCTTATCCATCTCCCCTTTTTCATGATCATATCTTTTTTTGGTCTTAATTGGCATGTCGGTGACCTTGCGTTAACCTGTGTGTGCATGCGGTGTGTAATGTGTGTGTGTGCGAGAGAGAGAGAGCTTTCAGACACTCATCACTCTGTCAGACCCTGTTCTCCTTTCATTAGTCAGAGCTCTGTCCTCAGCCTACACCACTGATTAGATTGACACACGAAATCCTCCCAAATACAGACCAATTTAAACGATATTCATTAGGCCAATGACAAGGTATGATGGGAGCCCCTGGAGAACACTCTCTCCATCCAGTCATCTAGTTCTCATTCCTTTTCTATCTCTCTCCCTCTTTTTCCATCAGCTCCTGTCATTGTATTTTTTTCCTGATTTGGTAAGAGGTGACAGAGAGCAAATGAAACAATAAATAAACCGTGCAAACAGCACCAAACCATATAATACTGGGATATTACTGAGTGTGTCTCCGCTTCGCTGTTCGCGTTTGAAAATCCCTTTCCATTTAACTCAGTAGATGAACAGCGCTGCCTGTGCAAATGCAGCAGTCGCCCCAAAGGCTAATATCCAGATCATGCCTAATGATCCAGAAACACACTCACAAACAGCAGACAGTCATTAGATATTTAATGTAAGTCATATCCGGCCAAAAGGCACAGCTATGCACCCATCCTTCAGAGGCCATACAGCTGTTAGCACTTTGTGTTTGCTCATTTAAAATACCATTGAATGTGTACTTAAAAACAGTTCTTAATATATTCATCTAAATGGAGTCTACAGTATATTTAATGAATCTGAAATGGTCTTAGTGTTTTATGATAATGAGCTGCTGTGTGAGTGATGGCTGTCAGCACATCGTGGGGTAATTAATCTGCTTCTGCAAAAGAGCAACTCAACCATACTAACAGGATTTAACAGAACACAAGACAATGAGAGTGAAAGACGGAGACACGGAGGTGCGGAACAAATATAGACCAGGGGACACTGACAAGTATCCGCAAAGCCACTAAAAAAAGCATGTATCTGTGATGGGATGTGTGCGTAGAAATGTTCATATTATTAAGGGAATACTCTGTGTTCAATTTTTGCCATTACAGTTAAGGTATGTTATGCAAAGAGCAAAGACTTTTAAAAATGGTTTTAATGGTTTGATTGTTTGGTGAGCTTTTATTGTATGTTTTTTTTTAAGTGTGTTATGTCTGAAAAGTTGTCTTATCAACATGGTATTGATACATTGTGTAAGTAACAAGTAATGTTAATAATTTATTATTTAATATAATAAAATACAAGGACAAAGAAAAAAATATTTAAAGACATCTAATCTTATGACAAAAGAGGCCTTTTTAATAATTATCAAAGTGGTATTAACAACAGATACAATGTTTAAACATTTATAACATTCGTGGTTGATAGTAAAGGTAATCATTTAAACAGAAAATTGTATAATTGTGATTTTTTCAATCATCCATTAACTGACAATTGTCTACAATGTCGACAATCAGCCTTACAACAAAAAACACTCTTATTTTTATTATCTTATGTATTTTAAAGTAAGACAAATCGAAAGATCTTAACAAAATATTCTGTACTGTGCAAAACAACATAGGTGCTTTTCAGCTGAAATTTGCTAAATCTTCTATGGTTATGAAAAACATTACTCTTTGAAAGTGCACTGATCCATCCAGTAATACTTTGTTTGTATATACATTAACTTAAACCTTCAAGCTTTAGCTTATACAGGATCTCATAATGTGAAAAATAATACAACATATACTCTGTAGGCGATGGTAAGCAGTTCTTGAATATGGCATAACTTTTTCTCATTGAAGAAGATTTCCATTCCAGGTTGACATTGACGTTTAGCTTCTTAACAATAAAAAAAAAGTTTAACATAGCATTTTAAGATACTTCATTCACATGTACAAATAATATTTTGGAAATAATAATTTTGGAAAAATATTGAAATATATATATATATAATATCAAAATAGAACTATTCAGCACAGTCCTAAGTTGTCTGTTTTGAAATGGACAATGACATTTAAATAAGATTTTTTTGTTTGTTTTGTTTGTTTTACATTGCCAGATTCCAGCTGAAGCCTTGATTCCAGAATTAAATCTACGTCTCCATTTCGAGACCTTTAGGCAGAAGGCCCTCTGTTCTCCTTCCATGTGTTTTGCACATATGGAGTCTAACTGCATGCTTGCTTGTGAAAGTCTGCTTGCAAAACTTGCACCCAAGCAGCACACACTTCCCCTCCTCAAACTGTGCAGGCAAAGGAGACGCTGTCTGCTGATCAGAGGGGGCTTTGTCAGACTGCCCAGCCTGCTTTCTGAGTTTCTCTCCCGATATCTTAGCCAGGTCCTTGAGACTGAAGCCCAAGTGGGACTCCAGGTGTCCGACGTAGGCCGACGGCGTTTGGATCTGCGAAGAGCACTGGCTGCAGAAGAATACGGGCTGGCCTGAGTCAAGGTTCTTCAGGAACTTGGTGCGGCCCGACCGCCTCAGCTGGTACTTGACGTTGGCCAGCCAGTGGCTGATGGTTGTCATGGAGAGGCCCGTGATGTGGGAGATGTTTGTGCGCTCCTTCAGGCTCAGGTCCGGTGGGACGTACTTGCCCTCCGTCGAGCGTCGCAGGCTTGCCGTGAACTGTGCCTGGAGGATAAGGAGGTGCTGGGGGTTCCAGCTGGACTGCCGGCCTTTGCGCCTGTGAGACGCATCCTCCTCTGTAACCTCCGGAGTCACGGCTCTCTCACCATTGGTCTTCTCCAGCCGGCTGCTGTGCTTTGGCGTCTTGGAAACACTGTGGGATTGGGTTAGGTTGCGTACCATGTCTGAGATGTCTGCCAGAGCATTCTCCTGGAATACATCACTCATGGGGAGAGGTGTGTCTATAGGTGCGTTTATAGAGGCCACGCTAGGTAGGACAGGTGGAGATGTGTTGGCTTTGAGTGTGGCTGATGTTTTAGTCAAAGAACCCCAAGGTCTGTCGCTTTTACCCTTAGACAAGTCAATTGGCTGGTCTTTGTCAACATCCTGGAAACTTTCAGTGCACCGTTCTGTCTTCTTGCTCTTCACAGGAAGGGGCGTTGCTACAGCAACCTTGTCAGCCATGCTGTTACTCATCTTGAAAAGCATGCTAATAGGGTCTGTGTCTCGCTTGGCAGGCTTGGCCGCTTTGCCAAGATGCAGATTCATCACTGACTGTAGTGCACTTAAGGGACTGACAAAAGGCTGCTCTTGCACCAAATGGTTCATAATAATGGCAGTGCTAGCATCCAAAGCAAGTTTGGGAGATTTCACTCGATCTGTCTTCTGGTTCTCTGTCTCTGTCTTCTCTTCTGCTACACTACTGTCAGTGTTAGAGGCCTGCTCTGAGCCAGAAGATTCCACTGGGGTTTTATGTGCCTGGTCTTTGGGTGAGCCCTGATCTGCAGACTCAACAGACTTACTTCTGTGAGGAGAGGGACTTTCCTTTTTCACTGGAGCTGCATTATCTTCCCCAGGCTTCATCTGTTTCTCCACCTTAGCCATTTTCTCAGTCACTCTCTTCACCAGCTCCTGCATGGCCTGCAGGTTGACCGGGTGAGAAGAAGGCAAGACAAGAGCGGAGGGACTATATGTATTGGTTTCTGAAGTCAGTAATTGACGTGCAGGAGACATGGGGCAGTGGGTGGTGGCAGGTGAAGTCAGCGCTTGGTTCTTGGCAAGGGGGAGGCTTTCTCTGCTAGCTACCAGACACCTTAGGGCAGCACTTCTGCCAGGAATGACCTGGGCTTGACTAACACTGCCGGGCAGCTGGTAGGCAGCATGAATGCTGGGGTAGCCACCCCAGGTGGGTGCCCCGGTCTGTGCTTTGTGAATGGCTGACGAGACAGCGTTCTCCAGAGACTTCAAAATGTCTGAGCCCACCTTGGGGCTTTCTTTCAGGTCTTCCTCAGTCAGGTAGTCATACTTGGAGGATTTCTTGGCTTTCTGGTCCTCAGATGAAAGTGGTTTGCTGTGTTTGCTGTCTGAGTCCTCTTGTTTGACGTGAGCACTAGTGTTGGAGGGGGACATGCAGGGGGATGAGAGAGGGGCTGGAGAGGATGAGAGTGAGGATGGTGGGAGTAGCACAGACTGGGTCTTCTCTTCTGTTGGGGATGTTGGTCCTGACAAAGGTGCAAGCTCTGATTTTTTCATGGCAATGTTGCTGCTGTTAATGAAATGCCCAGTGACAAGCATATGGGCAGTCAGTTCCTGCAAGGAATCATGGGAAATCCCACATTCAATGCATTTCAGGATCTGGGATTTGTGAGACTCAAATTGCCATGAGCTGGTGCTCCCATTGTTCTGGTTCCCATGGTGACTGTTTGAGACATCACCGACGTCAGGGAGCTTCTCTTTGTGATTCTTACTGACGCCTGACTCTTTCTGAGTCCTTTCTTTGGACTGAGGAATGAGAAGATCCAGGTCAACTGGCAGTCTTTTTCTAGACTGGGCTACCATCTTTGCTGCCATGGATGGCATGGGTTCCTTCAAGGGAACCTTCTGGTAGTGCTTGGTCTTGATCATGTGCACACTGAGGTCCTGCAGTGACTCGAACGAGTGCCCACAGTACATGCACCTCAGGACCTTCTGGGCGTCCTCCTTCCCTTCCATCTCCAGCAGGGAGCGCTTGCGAGGCTTGGACCAGCACTTAGCACCGCTGCCATCCTTGGCGTGGTTGTCGTCACGGTAATGACCCGTTTCATTCATGTGCACAGTCAGCTCTACCAGGGTCTCATAGGCTGAGCTGCAGCCTTTACAGCGGAACCTACTGGCGCCGGAAAAGATGGAGCCGTACAGTTTGGTGCTCTGGCGTTGGAGGTGGATAGTGCTGATCAGGCCTGGATCCACAGCCAGATGCAGAGGGTTTGGAGGGGTCTGCTGAAGAGTCTTGGCCATGGCCGACTGGTGCCAGTCAAATGCACTGGTGCTACCACAGGTGCTGCTACTGCTGTTTATACTGGTGTTGCCACTGCTGTTGTTAGTGCATGGAAGGTTCTCAGCGCCGGGCTGTTGTAGGCTAAGACCCAGGGAGGACCAGTATGAATTGGTGAGGAAACTGCTATAAATGGCCTTCATCTGTTCTAGGCTACCTGGACTGATGCTTCCAGAATCTTCCGTCTCCAGCCGGAGCTTCGGTGATCCTCGACTGGCCACCTCTTCGTTTTTCACACAGTCAAAATCAGACATGCGGTCGCTTGGCTCGCTCAGGTGAGACTCACTGTCCATGTCATGAGAGGAAAGGTCGGAGAGGCAGGCCGCCTGGTCGCTCTCGGGGCCCGAAGGAAGTGGGGCTGAGCTGTCTGTCTGCGGTCTCTGCCCAGTGGCAGGGGCCTCATCCTCCATCACTTCTCCTCCTTCATCTGTCTGCTCTGGTGCATCTTCTGAGGAGTAGGCTGGAGAAGGACAGAAAAACATTCAGAATTAAGGTGAGAATTCACATCACAGCATAGAGCACAGTATGTTTATGACAATAAAATGGAATACAGCTTCTGTTTGAAAACTGATTGAAAATATATAGATCAGTTATTAGTTAGTGATTTTCTGGAGGTCTCAATGAAAAAAAGATCTAAACAGGCCATAACATAAACCATGGCTTCTAACATCCTTAACACTTTTTAAAGTACAACATTTTTAAACGCTGCAAAAATCTGCCAGTAAAGAGTCGGAGTGTAGAGATGGCATTATACAATAGCTGTGCTCATGTCAGCGTACCACTGTCAGCTCCTTGTGTCTCTAACACTCCAGAGAACCTCTCATAAACCCCCTATTACTGACGCTTCTAGAGTCTTCTACTTGTCCTCGCTGAAGCACAGGAGAAAGGACGTCTGAATAAGACTGTGACATGAAGTACATTTCCCCAGTGATGCATGGAATGATTGGTGGGAATACAAACCACTTAGGTTCCAGAGTGTATTCTGAAGTCAGGATATAGATAGATGAGGAGGAGGTTGGAGGAGACAGACAGAAAACAAGGCAATGACAGCGTTTTCCAGTGTGATGGAAACCCATGAATGTTTACACACGGACAGACACACACACACACACACACACACACACACACACACACAGAGACAGACAGACACACACACACACACACACAGACAGACAGACAGCGGCAGAGGTTAAAGAGGAAGATGGGAGACAGAGTCACATAAGCAGCCTGTCACTTCACATCACCAGCAACACGGATGCACCTCAGACAGGTGATGTGTGTGTATGTATCTGTGTGCATGTGTGTGTGTGTGTGTGTGTGTGTGTGTGTGTGTGTGTGTGTGTGTGTGTGTGTGTGTGTGTGTGTGTGTGTGTGTGTGTGTGTGTGTGTGTGTGTGTGTGTGTGTGTGTGTGTGTGTGTGTGTGTGTGTGTGTGATTCTGCCGGGGCACCTCTGACTGACACATTCACAGGGACAAAGCAACCCCTGTCTCCCTTTCTTTCTACTTTTCTTTCTCCACCCTCCTTGTCTCTCCCATTCTTTCTCTCCTTCCTCTTGTCTCTCCCTCTTCTGCCCCTCCTGTCTCACCCTCCCTTTCTCACACTTGTTCTCCCATCTCTCTATCTGTCTCCCCTCCTTCCCTCTCTCTGTGCATGCTTCACCCTTTGAGCCTAAGTATACTCCAAAATGTCTGCGTTCGCGTGGCATGGATGTGTATGTGCGCATTTGTGTCTCCAAAGTATACTAGTTGTTACTTGCTGTGCAGACATGTCAAATAGTCCCACAAGTGCAATCACTTCGTCACAGTGCCTCTGGTATTCTCTGCACTTCTATTTTATTATTTTAACTATTTACTCCTCTATCTAAATAGTGATAGCTAATCTAATCGGCTACGATTTATTCCCAGAGAGCAAACATACTGATGAAAATGTGCATCTGTACTGTAAGTCATTTTGGATTAAAGCTTGCATTCCCTTGCGCAGTCATCGCAATGGATGTGCACCAAATAGCCAATGCAACCAAAATGTTGTGTCCACGTGGACTTATGCGCATTGACTGCACATGTGCATGCTAGTTTTTATCCTGGTCCATCCTGGTGACAAAAACTGCATCACCTTTACGGACCTAAATGTAGCCACTTTCGCTTCTCCCAGAGGACTCAGGCTTCCTCTTCCTGACAGCTGAGCCCCTGTGTCTTAACACTCAAGGCTCCTCAGAGGAAGAGCCACAAACAGCTTCTTAGAGGAACACCTTCTGAACACACACCAACACACACTTTCAGAGACACCTCATGAACACACACTAACGGACATTTCACCTCAAAACGCTGAAACTCTGAAACACACACCTCATCAACTATACATCTCTATATACCTCACTATACCTTTCTGTGCACTCGCTGACATCCGCCATCCACAGACCGACCCCATCATCACACAACTCACCAACTCATCTGAACATTGTCATTAACACACACTTAATCAAACACCTCATCAACAAATAACTTATCATCTTTCCCTATTGAATACCTTCATGCTCTCTCTCGCTCTATCTCCTCCTCTCTCCGACTCCCTCTCATCACCTCCCTCTCATGACTACAACTAACAAGCATATACAAGTTTGTTCAAAATCAATTCAAGTCAGCATGCCTGCAGGTCCTGTAAGATGCAATTAGATCTGTAATTAGATCTGTAATATACAAGTGTGATTGATAAGTTCAATAATAAACGTATCCTTTGAAAATGTTGCATTCAAGCAGATGTACACACACACACACACAAACACACACACACACACACACACACACACACACACACACACACACACACACACACACACACACACACACACACACACACACACACACACACACACACACATATGTACACACATACACACACATACACACACACTATATGAACACACACACATACGTATGTACACACGACATGCACACACACACAAACTGAAATAGATTCTTGCTCCCACAAGCTTGACAGGAGACATTAGAGCCCAAACAGCTTCCATTTACACAGCGACTCCTCCTCGCCCGTGCTCATCTCGTTTGTTCCTGCGGTGGTGGTGTCAGGCCACCGGGCAGGAAGGCAAAAAGGGGCCATAATAGTTGAATGACAGGCGGAGGGGGTGGGGGGGATGCAGCCATACCCCCCTCGGAGATTGGGGTTGTCACAGGGGATCCATTACCTGCCAGTCTCCCGTGATCAGGCCCGACAGGCCTGATCAGAGGCTGTCAGTCAGGGCCGGCTCGCCTGGCAATGCTCCCCCGCTTGGCTCGTAAAAGAGGGCCAGCCAGGTGTAAATAAAACGACATCATCACTTCCCCGTCCGCTCGTGTCGTCCCGGAGACAATTACCAATTGCCAAAGTTACGGCCGTCTGGAGCGCCAAATTGCTCATGCTCGGACAAATACGCACAATAGCCAACTCGCCCCCCAACCACCACCACCACCATCACCCTCTCTCTTCCCTCATCTCTGCATGTCTGTGCCATCTACAGCTAGCAAAAAAGGACACAAAGGAGGAATAAGAGAGGGATCATTTCATCCTTTCTTGGCCACATGCTCAAATACAAGAGACAGCAATGGCCACCCTCCGTCTCACAAACGAGTGGATCAGTGGGGCAGAAATGCTTAACGGCTCTCTGTTCTTTTCCAGACTTTCAACTGGACTGAGATGATGACCAGAGCCTCTGTCTCTCTAGGCCTTTGACTAAAACGACAAGTGATTGATTTTCTCTTCTATTACATTAAATCTCTTCCTTCACGCGTCTGCTTTTGCTCTGATGACTCATATCAGGCCTCTTTCCTTTAAGACAAAAAAAACTCTGCAGAGATTTAGTTCTGTAATGAGTGGACTGTCTACGTTTTTAACTTGTTCCTTTACTCAGTACCCATTCCTACAATATGGCTCACCACAGCCCATGGGAAGACCATGAAAGGGAACACTGCCCTGGGCCTCGTTTAATCTACAGTATAAATCTTCGGTGTGTGTGTGGGGAGGGTAAATGTATGGAGCATTAATGTCCATTGAGGGGATGAGAATGACTGGCCGTAAACCAGTGACAAGAGCTTAAGGGCAACTCAGGAAGGGCTTCACAGGGGCACCAGAGTTCAGACTGTATCTTTTAATTCAGTCCTGACTGATTTACTGACCCAGGCAGGAGGCACCACCCAAATCCAATTATTGTGCATGGCTTGATTGACAACCCCTCTGATTTAGTAAGGTAATAAAACAGTAATGTGGGTGTTTGGTTTCTTTCTGATGAAAAACAAAACTAGCCAGAGGGGGCTCTGACACACACACACACACACACACACACAAACACA
>NC_137926.1:18599818-18624818 GCF_963457725.1 Sprattus sprattus
CACCCACATTACACACAAGGTAAATGTGTGGACACACATATTTATATCTTTATTTATGTCCACATGGAAAAGATTAACTAAGCAATTTAAGTAGAGCAGAATGTACTTTTGGATAGTGGTTTCATCAGTCCACAGCTAGTGATCAGGCTACTAGAGAAGACAGTCTCTCAAATTCAAATATGGAAAGGCTTTATTGGCATGACTGTGCTAAGGCAAAGCCAGTGTAATGGCCATGTGAAAATAATAAATAGAAATACATATGCGTTCTCTCATTCACTCATGCAGAAACACACACACACGCACACAGAAATCCATAAAAACAGCAAGTGCCACTGCTACCCACATCCCATTTCTGATGTTCATCATTTAAAGCAACATTATGTAAAAATGTTACCTTAAAATAACAGCTTCAAAAAGATTTTGGTGATACACTGATTTGTACTACAGAGAATGGCGCCTGTACCACTGCCACAAGACACACACGAGAACTACGTAATGCTTTATTGCACCACCTCACAATACAACAACTAGACCATTCTGCTAGCTATTAGAAGAAGCTAGCGCAGAATCCTCTGTATGGACATCATGGCAGAGGCAACGAAGAAACCGAGGAAGAAATTGTCGGAGAAGGCAAGCAAGATAAAATAAAGAGTAACTGAGCAAGACACCGAACAAAAGTCAGTCTCGAACTGGCTTTTACTCAGAATCAGATGCCTAGCTGGCCTTCCTTCTGTTGGACTAGATTATTAACCGTCTTGCTATGTCTTGCGTTTGCTATATGTTTGGTTGTGTTAGGAAAGGTGTTGACTCGCTACATTTTTTTTATCACATTCAAAGCTTAGAAAGCAATGTATATAGGCTGAAAATGTGGGCAGTATTTCAGCTAAACTAAATTGTCATAATTTTTTTGTTATTTCTAGTTATCTCCAATGTCACTATAACACACAACAAAACAATGCAGACTCATATTTGTGTAAACCTTGTAATATTACTCTACCTTGTCAGTCAACGTGCTTCTTTGTTTTGTGGTGTTGGTGAACTACACTCCGCAACACTAAATGAAGCTCAGTAGCAAAAAATACAAATTCTCAGATAATGGGGCTTTAACGTCATTCTGCTGCAACACAAACATACTACCTGCTGTTACAAACTCACAATGGTTATGGTATTTACCTTCGGTCCAAAGCAACTTACAAAACATTAGAAAAAGACAAACACACAATGCTAAAAGCAAACACTGCTAATCTTCTCCCCCTTTTGTCTACACCTCTACAAACTCTTCTGCCACTCCTTCCTTCACATCAGCACTCAATCTCTCACTCACTCAGAACACCTGTTTTTTCTTATTTTATCTCTCTTTACTCGGCCTGTATCTCACACGTTTTCTCTCTCTCACCCTCAATCAAATCTTGGCTCGCATATGTTCACGTCTCCCCGCACTCACTCAGTTATTTCTCTCTTTCTCACTCATCTGTTTTTCTCACGCTCTTCTGGATGGTATAGACACCTTGTGTGCTCTCTCGGCTTCTCTCGGTCTCACCTGGCACCTTGTCAGTCAATTCGCTAATCAAGAACATCTTGATTCCCTGCTCTTAATTTCTACACCCCTTTTCTATTGTCTCTCTCTCCCTCCCTTTCTCTCTCTCTCTCTCTCTGTCTGCTTCTCTGCTCCCTCCCCTCTGGTCTGGGAAAGTTTGTGAAAGTGTATTTGATGGATGACACACATCATGGTGTCCTGAGGAACGTGGCGCTGCCTGATGAACGACTCCGATGAAAAGGAAATTGAGCATTTGGCTCGGCTCCTCTCCTCCTCCCCCCCTCCCAGCTCAGGTTTCGGTGGACCCTGTGGACCCTGGCGGTTCTGTTACCCCACAAACATCACGCCGCCCATGGGGACAGCCCCCGGGAGCACTAGACAGGGGTATGTCCCCTTCCAGAAAAGGCAATTGTCTTCACCGGGGCCTCAATCCATCATAAGCCCCCGTCCAAGGCAACACCATTATCTCACATGTCCATGCTGTGGACAGCTATTTCTGTGTGTGTGTGTGTGTGTGGGAGGGGGGGCAATAGCCTGTACTAGTGTGTCATTTGTGGTGTTATGTTTCTCCTCCAGGTCATTCCCACAACCTGCTATCTAGACAGTTTATGGAAAGCGAGAGAGCAGTCGATGTTGATGATCTGCTCTCTCTCTCTTTCTGTTTTTTCTCTCTTTGTCTCTCTTTTTCTCTTGCAACATTGTCTCTCTATTGAGCTCTCTTACACTGTCATATCAGTTCAACGCATCTTAGTCAGATTAAGGTTACATAATCACTATTGTAAAGCGAATTTATTGTTGCACACTTTGTGAAAACACTTAGTAATGATAAAGGGCCTTCTTTACTACACACACACACACACACACACACACACACACACACACACACACACACACACACAGTGAGAGAGAGGGAGAGAGAGAAAGAGAAAGAGAGAGACACACATAAGTAAATAAAAGAATCTATGTGTGTCATTGCCATGGTGACAAACTGACAGAATCTCTCTTGCACCTGCCAAATATTCCCCAACTGTTCAAAACACAGAAACGCAATCCAAGAATAACACAGATACTTCATTCTGTATGTGTATGTGTGTGTGTGTGTGTGTGTGTGTGTGTGTGTTTCTGTTTGTCACATCTGTAAGTCTCAGAATATGTATGTTTGTACCAGAGTTCATAAGTATATGGTTGCTGTCTGTGTAGGCCTACATGTCTTTGTCTTTGATTGTGACAAATGTGTGTGTGTGTGTGTGATTGTGAAATATAAGTATGCATGTTGTGTGTAGGGTCATAAAGATGTGTCATAAAGAAAGTGTGTTCATTCATCCTGGGTGTTTAAGTGTGCCCCAGTGGTGTAAGTGAGACCTCAGTGGGATGCAGAATGCCTCGGGCATCCACACAGAGGCATGCCAACACTGGGAGCTATGCTGACGCAGAGCGAGTCCCACACCATCTACTATTTCATACACTTTCATCTTCACAGACATCAAAAAGTAGGCTTACACTCACCAACACCCCTACACACTCCCCTGCATACATACAAACACACACACAGACACACATATTCACACACACAGACATGACTGATGGCTGCCAGTTGCACAACCCCCACTGCAGCAGAAAACATCAGTCAAATATAGTCCTCATCTCATGGAGAGTTCAAAAGCAACGCTTGGAATCAGGCCTTAAACTAACCCCCTGCTCACTTTCTCTCTCACACACACAAACACACACACACACACACACACACACACACACACACACACACACACACACACACACACACACACACACACACACACACACACACACACACACACACACACACACACACACACACACACTTCACCCCATTCTGCCTCTGCTCACTCTCTCATCCTCCTGTGTGTGTCAGCTTGGTGTGTTCTGGCCATGTGTGTGTGTGTGTGTATGTGTGTGTGTGTGTGTGTGTGTGTGTGTGTGTGTGTGTGCGCGTGCGTAGGGGTGAGAGAGATAGAGAGAGAAAGAGAAATGACATCCAATGAAAATATAGCCTATAACTTCCCCCTACCACCCGTCATTCACTTTTTGTTTAATTTTGAGGAATTATAAAACATAGATGCGGAATATCAGTGAGGTTTTAGTGCCTCGGTTGCTGTTCGTCATCGGTTGTCCCGAGGTTTGAGCTCTGTCGGGCGACTGAAGTTATTTCCATCGGATGACATCAGCGACAGTAGAGGCTCTAATTGGCCGGGTTGACGGAGAGCTCGCGGACTGTCATCTACGATCATTCCGGCTGTCAGTGATTCATCAAGTTTACGGCTAATTAGGTGAGCGCTAATGAAGCTGGCAAAACAACTGCACTTTTTACGTGGCTGAGCAAATCTCTGAGAGAGAGAGGGAGAGAGATAGAGAGAGAGAGAGAGTGCAACTTGGAAAATCTAGTGATAGTCAGTAATCCATCTTCCAAATCCTCCAACAAAAATGCCTCACTTTTATTATTTTTTTAATAAGAAGACTGCATGTCTACACTTTAGCATGTATTTTTGAGAATGTACTGTGTGGGGCGTAGTCTAGTATAGCCTACAACAAGTTGCCGCGCAGAGGGTCCAATTTAACTGCTAAACCCCTGACAGCGTCATTCGTCAAGGCCTTCCCGGCCAAGCCCGTGTACACTCATGCGGATACTCCCACACTGTTTGTCCAGATGCTGGACTTGGCTTAAGCTCCAGATTTATTGCCAAAATTGTCTGACTTTACCCTCAGTCGTCAGACACGTAAAAGGAAAGCATGACTGACTCACAGGAAATAGCACGACGCTGACAAACAGTGAATGTTCTCGTTGTCTTTCATGTCAGTTTTATAGAATTGATTTCTCCACTTCTTGCTCCTCCTGCCCTGGGACCCTCAGCTTTAGATAGCAACCTACGAGGCTCGTGGAGGTCTACAGAGTCAGACTGACGTCAGGAGTAGGCGTGACAGAATGAAGTAAGTCCTCCGGAGAGCATAACACAGGAAGGAGGGAAGGAAGGAATGCATCAAAGCGCTAAATGACAACCAATCAATCAACGTCGGCGTCAAAACAGGGGAGGCCATCAGTTATCAGGCTTTTACCCCATCTGCGTGTTTTCTACGTCGGAGTAAAATAATTAGCCTACAAACGCGGAATAAAGACACGCTAACTCGGAAGGTGTAGGCTACATGTTAAAAGTTGACACAAAACGGACCACAGTCAAGACTTATTCCTGTTAGGGAAACCTTATTCCTGTTAGTTAAAACCTTAATTGCCTGACAGTGTTTGATCTGCGAAGTTAGTTTTTGTTCAGTTTTATATACGCTATTGAATGTCCGTCGGCGACCATCCTTATTAGACGATATACAGTTTTTACAAATGACAAATTATTACCTTTTACAATGTTCAAACAGATATAATAGTGCGTGACAACCGGGGTAGTATTCGCTGCTTCGTCAACATACCTTCTGCGCGCTTCGGCGCTTGCTGTTTTCTCCGTGGCATGTTTGATTGAAGCCCAAAACTAAATTCTTTGTCAGCTACCGTTTGTGTAAATCTGTCCGCTGAACTCGCAATATGATGCTTTCATTTATAAAGCACTGGACATCCTGGGAAGGGAAAAAAACTAAACCAAACGTCAGTGGTAGTGCATTCGCAACAGAAACAATCTTCTGTTTCGGGCTCGTGTCGGTGGTAAGATCCTCTGTCCGGTAACGGGGCGGAAGGCTGTATGAGATCCCGCTCGGTACCCTCCCCAGGCGGCGGCACAGCAGACAAGCGGCAGGAAAATGAGCTGATCACGTCACTCAAAGTGGCAGACTAGAGTACTGCTCGCTATCCTATTAACCCTTTCCATCGCCTGCGCTCCTGTGACTAGTCACGCCCCTTTCCCTCCTTCGGAGACACTCAGCAAGAGCATGTCATCAATCACTGTCCAGAAACGTTGTTGAGAAAACAAAAGAACTCTGGCGCATCAGGATGAAAAATATGTGTCTTGGAAGAGTTCAGTAGACCCATGGAGTTAATCAAGGTATCAGGGAAGTAGTATTTCTCAAGAGGAACGGTTTTTGGTGTAACTGAAATGGATAAGGGAAAATCGAAAATGTTTAAATATAGTCATGCTTGTCACAGCACGTTAGAACATAATGCCTTTCTATTGCTTTGCTAGCTCCTGATATTTTAATGCCATCACATCCTGAAGAAATGACCAAGTAATTAATGTCAAGAACGCTTGTCTGGCATCCCCACTGCAATTTCATCTCATCAGGACCCTGCCTTCCTCTGACTGCGCTACAAAAGTAGAAATAAAATAACAAAAGCAATGCGTCCAGATCATCAATCACTCACTGTGTTTTTTTTTGTTCACACTGCACATATAAAGTGGATAAGAACAGTTTTTATATGTGTGTTGAGTTGTTGTAATAATATGTAATAAATGGTCCACGATCAGATGCTGCCTCTGCAGAATCTAAGCCTGTTTAATCTCTGCATGAACAATAGACAGTAGAGTTATGATGACAGTTGATATAAGATCAGCATGATTCGTGCCAAACACTGAAGAACACATTACAGCAATAAAGTGTCATTCCATTTTGATTCCCAAATTGCTTATTAGGTCATTTCCCTGCCAACGTTTTGAGTTTCAAGAACTTAACTGTTCCATTTTTTTCTGTAATCTGTACAGTATGTTATTGAGTAACTGCTTCGAAGTGCCCTACTGTAAATCACAGATACATTATGGGAAATTGTACATCAATGAAATAGTATTTTTGGAGAACAGATTTCCTGCACAGTAGGTGTATCCCACAATTGCATTGTGGAAAAACAACCTTTTACTGTAAAAAGCTTGCTGCTTTGCATAGGAATGTAATTGATTTGAATTGAAATAAATACAAAAAGAGTTAGCTATTTAAGTTAATGAATCAGGTGCTGACGTGTGTATGACAGGTGTATGATGTGTAGACTTTGCATTCTCAAGAAGCTATAGTGCTCACATTTCCGTTTATGAGCTTAGCAGTCTATTTTATTGAACAAAGTATATGTACAAGTATCATTCTAAATGTATTTGTATGCATCTCTCAGCAATCAAACCTGTGCTATGACCTCAGTGCTGCTAACATGCTGTTGATTTGCCCTACCTGTTTAATTACAGAATGACTTACAGATTGCTATTCCAATATATTCTGATTCATTTGAAATACAAAACAAAAATGAGATTGATAACCTCCTCACTACAACTGCCATGTCCGTGAGGTGAGTGCACTGAACAAATAGGAGGTCTTAAGGTCTGCGGTCCAATCATTCTCAGCCTTTATATATATTACAGTAATCTTATTGGTACTTCAATATGTTAAACAGTGGATCACTGTAAAACAACATTACAATAATTCACTGGCCAATAGCTGCTAATAACATACTGCTGCTAGTTTTTACAGTAGGCTTATTCCTAATGTTTCCTAACTGATTCAAAAACAATAAAATGCTGGGGAAACCATTACAGTGACTTATTGTTGACTTTCTTTTGGTCAATTAATGGACACAATGTGATTTTTAAAATATTTTTTACTGCAGACATCTTGTAACGGTGAATACTATCTTGGTTAAATACTTGAAAAGAACTACACTATGTTACTGGTCAATACCTGCCAGGGACTTACTGGTCAATACCTGCCAGGGACAGAGGGGCTCTAGATTGGATCTTTTGACAATTTCTGTGGAGTCAAGCTGCTGGTCCCAGCTCTTTAACAGCAAACATACATATCTGGAGTGTGTGGCTAGCTGGTCACAGCAAACATACATATCTGGAGTGTGGCTAACTGGTCCCTCCTGTGTAACAGCAAATAAATATCTGAAGTGTGTCGCTAACTGGTCCCAGCTGTGTAACAGCAAACTTACATATCTAGAGTGTGTGGCTAACTGGTCCCAGCTGTGTAACAGCAAACATACATATCTGGAGTGTGTGGCTAACTGGTCTGAGACTCCAAAGGTAGCACTGACTTTCCACCTCTGGCAGGGGGATATTAAGTCCTGAAAGCTTTGCTGTCAGGGGTCGCTTTGACTGACAGGCAGCCAGCTGGGTTCAAAGCTGCCAGCTGTCTCTCTCTCTCTCTCCTTCTCCCTCTCCCTCTCCCTCTCCCTCTCTTTCTTTCTCTCTTTCTCTCTCTCTCTCGCTCTTTCTCTTTGTCTCCCTCTCTCTCTCTCCCTCTCTCTCTTTGTGTCTCGCACACATACACACTCACACCAATTCTGTTTCCCCTGTGCCAGACTTGCACGTACACACACAGACTCGCGTGCACACAAACACACACACACACACACACACACACACACACACACACACACACACACACACACACACACACACACACACACACACACACACACACACACACACACACACACACACACACACACACACACACACACACACACACACACACACACATGCTTCCCCTAACCCTAGAGACCTGGTGGAGGAGGCACAGAGAGGGGTGCCTGAGATCTGGACTCTGGACTCTGGACTGAGTGACAGTTCTGGCTTCCCTCTTACCATTTGCCTGTCACGTAACTGTAAAGCATCAAAACCAAGACAGACGAACAGATAGAGCCTCCTCAGCAAAGGGCCTGAATCCCCCCCCCCCCCCAACTGCTGCCCCCCTGGTCCCCCTGCCATCTCTCCCTTTCCCTGACAGGCTCTGAATGCCAGGTGTCACTGAGTACATGCTGTTTGAGTCACCAGTGCTGACTGATCTCAGCAGTAACGTGCACCTCACAGCAAACAAGGTGAAGTCTGGGGATGGATCTGTTGACACCAGATGGTCGTGATCAGCAGCGCCTCCTAAGAGAGAGGCCCATGTCAGGCACCGTAGAGGGAGGCATCTGCTCAAAGGCAGAATGACCCATTTGCTCACTTCAGAAGAAAGTTGATGGCTGCCACGCTATGGCAATGACTGGAAGTGGAATGCAATTTTGCTTGTCATTCAGGTTGATTACTAAACATTTAAAGATGCAGTCTTTGATTGTAACCTTTTTGTTGCACTCCTGCACAGTCCGGGCTCTTCCAGTAGGAAAGTGGTTTGGACCAAGTCATTGACTATTCCAGCCATTCAACAACATTGCCTCAGGAGCACGCAAGGGAGGCTCGATGGATTAGCTGTTTGCATATGTCAACAACTCTCAGCCGGGATCGAGGAATCCACCTTTAACCGACTGTTATACCTAACTACCTACCTACCTCTTTATTTTCCTCTCCTAGTCACTATCTTCGCTATGGGACGTGGCTGTAGGCTCTCCAGCTGATCTACCTGAAGAAAACCCTCCCACATGCACTCATCGCCACCGTACTGCCGTAAATGTACTCTACCCCATATCCTATGCTAGCATTTCTATGCAATATATACTATTGCCACCAAAGACATGTTTTTCTGGTCCTTCTCTCAAGCAGATGGGTCCCCCCTTATGTGGCGTGGTTCTGCTTAAGGTTCCTTCCTCATTAATAGGGAGTTTTTCCTTGCCCCTGTTGCCATTGTGCTTGCTCTAAGGGGGTCCAGGCTCTGGGCTCTGTTAAGTGCTTTGAGAAAATGTTATTGTTCTGGCGCGATATAAATAAAATTGAATTTAATTGAATTTTATGAAAGGCAAGTACAGTGTCCAGATACCCAGCTCCTCTGATATCTCTCTCTCTCTTTCTCTCTCTCTCTCTCTCTCTGTCTGTCTCTTTCTCTCTCTTTCTCTTTGTCTTCCTTTCCTTCTCTCTTGTATTGGGGATGCTGAGTGATCATTATGTCCTAACTGACTCCTCCCAGTGACTCTGAGTGATCCATTGCCTAATTTCGACCTGGTTATCAGCCTAATTGCTGCCCCTCTGCCAAAACTCACTGGCTATGGCATGTCTGAGTCCTGTGATAAATGACGTGTCATAGGAGCACAGTGGAAAACTTTCACCTCCCAGCGTCTGAGAAAGTGCTGCGCTAACACCAATGCCCGCACCGCCATGACGGATGGACACCTCTGGTGATATTTCACCTGCTAAGTAATGTCATATGGCCCAGACTGAGGAGGACTCAGACAGGGGGTGTTTGTGTACTCACAGGCTGGAGCTGATCTGCAGAGTCAGGCTCAGGGCCTGGCTCCTGACGACCACTAAAAGCAAGATCTGTGAGTAAGTGTCAGTCAGAAACATGAGAGGGTGGCTTCTCTCTCTCTCTCTATTTATCTCTCTACCGCTCTCTATCTGTCTCTCTCTAGCTCTATCTCTCTCTCCTCCCTCTCTATCTCTCTCTTTCTTTATCTATTTTCTCGTCTCTTATGTTGAGGTTTACCCAAATTGCCTTGAAAATCGTACTTCAAGGGTTTGTGTGTGTTCTGCAATGAACAATAAATGAAACAGACCTCATTTAAGGGGTGTCCAGAATTATTAAAACATGTAATCTTCCTTTGACTCGAAACAGTCTGTGTGTTAAAGCCATTCATTGAAAAGTGTAATCCGCCTGGATTCTTAAGTACCAAAAATATATCTAAAAATATTTTTCATAAATTGTTATATTTAATGCTGTGAAAATTAATTCCTGTGAAATACATGCTACACAGGTCAGGGAATATACCCAAATGTGCTGTGGCAGCAGCATCATCCCCTTGCCACATGCACCACCAAAAAGGCCAATTTTGTTGTATCTTAACAATAACCATGAAACCTGTCACCACCCTACAGTCCTTAAGAAAATAAGCTGCCATGCGTGTTTTGACCCCATGATCCATGTGATCTACTCTGACCCATGTTAAAGTGATGTTCATTCTCCCTGCTCTCATCTGAGAGAATGTGGTCTGACCTTGCTGGTCTCTCCGTGGCTTCAGACCATGCTTGTCACCCCATTAGGAAAATGAGGAGAGACGGTTGCCGGCGTGGCGTCTGTCCCGTCCCGCGGTTCACAGGAGGAGGCGCCACTGCCATGTGTCCATCACTGTAGTCCCCA
Source organism: Sprattus sprattus (assembly GCF_963457725.1). NCBI lineage: Eukaryota > Metazoa > Chordata > Actinopteri > Clupeiformes > Clupeidae > Sprattus > Sprattus sprattus. The sequence goes on from NC_137926.1 coordinate 18,610,317, forward strand.
TTCCGGCTCTGGCCTTCCAGTTTCCGCTGTTTTGAGTCTTCCTGTCCAGGACTTTGATCCTCCAGAAGCCGGCTGACCTTTTCCGTGAGCCGGACGTCAGAGCATGTTATATCGCAGCGCTGCAGTGAGTGTCACAACGGCAGGCCTCGATTCTGCTGACACGCCTGACGACAGACGTGTCACCATAGAGATGGAGTAACCTGATTGGAGGTGACTGAGGGTAGGGGGGTCAAGATAGACATCATCCCCCAACCAGGAGGAGGTGAGAAGGGGTGAGATGGACTGTGGGCCCAGCTGAGATTGGTGAATGAATGGAGCCAGTGTCAGGGCGGTGGCTCTCCCTGAGTCTGGACGCTCTGTGCTGTTACAGAGGAAGGGACTACAAAGGACTTCTGCACTGATGCAACACTGCACCTGACGGTGTCCATAGCTTATACGTTTTATCAGCTCCTAACGTTTAGCTTTAAAACCTAGCATTTCATCATGGCTGTACTTTTAATTCACGTAGTTGGACTTCTGTCTAAGGTCATCATTCCAAGGCCTAAGACATTCCCCTGACTGAAGGTAAATGCTGGATCTATCAACGCTGAAAGATAATGGAATATAACAAGAGAAAAACATGGGATATGTTTCAGTTTTAATTTACGGTGTAATGTCTTGCCAACATGTCAGTATTAAAAGCATTGCATGGATGTTATGTAAACAAAGAGGTGGTGTCACTCAGGATTCTGTGGCTCAGGTGCGGTGATTAGAGCCTTATGGTGAGGCTCAATGCTGGGACAAGCCGTCACCACGGTGACGGCCATGTGCCTGTCTCTTACTGTCTGTGTTTGTCCATCATCGTTTGTACCTGACTGTCTCTATGTGTGTGTTTGTGTTTGTGTGTATGTTTATGTGTGTGTGTGTGTTCTTCTCAAGCTGAGGGAATATCCTTTCTCAGCACACACCTATCCCCATGCTGAAGTCATCCGGTTTGGAAGAACAATAGAGCGAGTATGAGAGAGAGAGTGTATGTGTAATCATGATGTAGTGATGAGGGGTTCAGAAGTATGGGACAAGACTAATGACATGCTGTAGGGTGTGGCAGAGACCAGGAATAAGGGGCAAAGAGAAAGAGAGAAAGGATGCACTAGGGTAAAGCTTAGGATATCTAATAGGGGAAAGTATGCAAAGAAAACAACCTCCTGTCCCTGGCATGGAGGCCACGTGTTTGAGACATGTGTGTCCTTCGGTGGCTTGCTAAGAAAAACAGAGATCTGTTTTGTGTTTGGGCAGTGTTGACAGGTGTTGTGTTTAATGAGGGAGTGAAAGAAAGAGAGAGAAAGAGACCCACAGAGACACACACACACACACACACACACACACACCCATCAATCAATACAGTTTTATTATTAAGTGTCCTTCCTGATGAGGTCATCTGTGTTGATTTGTGGCAGTTTTGGAGGAGAAAACATCTATTAACATCATATAAAAGCCTGCATTCATCACGCAGCTTCCCAAATGCTCTTGTGAAGGGCCATTTCTCAGGGCAGAATGATGTAGACGGGTTGGCCAAGGGCATGTGACACACTTATGTTTCTAATAAATGACAGGAAGACTCTCAGGAGAAAGGCATGCCTCTCTGCAGTGTCAATTGCCTGATCCTGGTTAGCATTAGCTTTACTCTGACAGCAGCTATAATAATGCTAACAATAATAATCATAATAATACTACTTCTACTACTACTAATAATAATACAAATAAAGACTCAATTTCAGGTGGATGAGGCACAAATAATTTGTACACACACAAAAAGAAGAACAACAACAAGAAGAAGAAGAGGGAATATAAACTGAAGAAAAAAGCTTCTGTGTTATTACTGTGTTATAAGTATTGATCATTGACTTTAGTAAAAATTACATAATGAAAAGCAAAATTATGTAAATGTTGGAAAACAAGAAATTTCTCTTGAGTGCTATATGCAGACCGTTTTTATTATCAAAGACTATCAAACACTCGCAGACATGGGTAGTGTTTGATCAGGGCCTACATCGCAGCCACCTCTTGAAATCCTGATGATTACACAGTAGTTTTTTGGTTTTTGGTTAAAAAGCCAAGGTGTGAGCTGAGTTAACACATGATGTACTGAGTGCGCAAGTGGATACACAGCCCGGGGTCCCGCGCTAATCCGTCATGAACACAGTGATATGGAAAGGCTGAGATTCCTTAGGCCTCGCAGTTTAACTCTTTAAAATCTTTCACTGTGTTAAAAACCTAAAACAAAAGCGGTATTATGGTTTGATTTACACAACAACATATATTTTCTGGAATGTCGAGAACACCCTTCGACCCCTACACACTCACAAATCCACGGTAGGATCCCCGTTGATGATATCCCACTGCTCAGACGTGCATGCTTCCATGTCTCGCATTTGCGCTGGAGATCACCAGACTATCAAACGAGCGCGTTTGTCACGGAAGATGACACGCGTGCCACTTAACAGGGGGGCTGATGGAGGATTGCGCGCTCATGTCACGTCCCCAACATATAGCCAGCGGCAATAGATGCGCTCTCTCTCGGCTGCGGTGACAAGCGGGTAAACTAGAGGCTCGGTCCGTGGGAGTGATGGAGTGACTGACGGCCTGACGGAGTGACACGGGGCCGAGTCTGTGTCGCTCCTCATTCTGGCGATCTCCAACTGCCACATCAAACAACGCCTCCGCGCACGCGTCCGTGATTCGTTCTGAACTGCAATCATCTTGATGGACCAGATTCAGCCCAGCGCCTCGCCTCTCAAAACGACAAAAGTTATTGTGGCGCCATTTACTCAACAGCATCACCACACTGAAACAAATGTCCTTCTGCTTAAGAACAGATACAGTAGATGACAGCGAGACAGTTGTTTACCTCACAACTTCCGATGATTTAAAATGGAACAGATATGAATTCGGACATTAAAATACAACACAAAACATAAATATTTTCTGTCAGTCGAGAATATCTCAGGATTGAACCAGAGGTCACAAACCTACTTGCTTTGAAATAGGCCAGATCATAGTTAGCAGCTACCAGAACGACTAGAGGAAGATGCAGGTGGAGTAATGGTGGGCTCATGGAAACTAGCATGAAGACCCCAGAGGTCTTCTAGATTTGGATGCATGACCTCACTAACTATCCATAACAGAACTACTATAACCATCTATTATGACTTGTGATATTTTTTAGCTTATAAAATGCTTACAAGCTAAACAATGAAGTTGCTGTAAAATCAGACTGCCTCATTCGACTAATGTAGTGGAGTGCAGAAGTGAAGGTGTAGTTCTCTAACAAACAGACGCTTAGTTAAACCGTGTGATCTGTCTTGTGCATTATTGCTGACTGAAGCAGAACTAGCCCAGTGTAGGGCTCAATCAGTTACTAAATCAGCTGCTGATGAATCCACACCTATACCAGTTCGTCAAAAGCATTGAGCTTTCTGTAACATGGCTGAAGAGCATTGGAGTAGGGCTAAGTCTAAGAGGGAGCATTTGTACAAGCCACCTGAAGAAAAGTAGGTTGAGGCCACACTCTTTGGGTCCATACAGATCAAAGAACAACCTCACCACAACATCTGTAAATATTGAAAATCATTTTTTTCATTCATGTAATAGTTACAAGGAGCAACTGAATGACCTACCTAAGGAAGAGGACCCCAGAAACAGGACGAGATGATGGAGAAGAGAAATGGCCAATGCCCAATGTCTTTCAGTTCTCTAGCACCATCTTGTGTTGTATGTGAACACTGCAGCTTCATCTGACCAAATCATGTGTGTGACTGACATGATGCTGTGTCCCTGTTTCAAATGATAAATAATGCCAGTGTTTGGTGAGGTGCTAAGGCAAAACATTGCCACCTTCTGGTTCCTTTTGAGAAAAATACACAATCTATGATTGTTATCATATTTACACAATCAGGGGAAAAAGTAATCCAGAACCCTTTAAAGATCAGCATATTTTCATTAAATCAGTTGGAGGTTGCTATTACATATTATTACTATTATAGATAACAAAAACTAGCCATCGAGAGTTTCATTGAATTAGAAATATAATTGTTACCTTACTCAATAAGCAAGAAAAGAAAACAAGAAACACAACAATATGGCTTGTTATTTTATTTGACATGCATTTCCATCTTTTCAACAGCTAGTGGTTTACCATGAGTTCTGGTACTCACCAAGAGTACGTATAAGTAGGGAAGTAACTTGGAGCAACTTGCAAATGGGAAACCCGTCCCATCTAATTTCTCTTCTCTCACCCTGCTCCACTAATACTACAACCAATATAAGACAAAAATAAATGACATACACTACGTAGTAGAAAAAAAAAAAACGAACGGAAATGAAAAACATTTATACTTTCCCCAAAGGACTAGATAAAAGACAGTACATACTGTAAAGGGAATAAGACATCAAGCCGATCATTTGGCAGTGTTAAGTTATGAGGCTCACCTCTAGGGTCCATTCTACTGAGGAAAGCTTCAGTGAGTGCTGTGGAGTCGGCTATTTTGTGCTTAATGTATTTAAAGGTTAAAGAACAAAATGCTTTGGCGTTTTTTTTCTTGTTTTTCTGTTTTGTTATTGTTGTTGCTTTAGTTTAACATAGTTGTCAGCAGAGACATATGTGATATACCTGTGAATCCCGACACATCACATGTACACACTTCCACAGGCAAGGGACTCATGACATCATAGTCTCTGACATCATAACTTCATTGAAAGCATTGACATCAAAAGCATTGAGCTCTCTGGCAGTGTCCACCTTCAGCAGTCAACTCTTGCAATGTGCCAAAATAAAAGTCTCTGGCAATCTGGATCTACTGAAGAACATTCCACGGGTAAATCTCTTTCCATTCATGTCCATATATATACAGCATATATGTGGAGATTACAGTGACGATGGTCATTCAGTGGTTATTTGTCAGTTTAATTAAGCTGTTACTCTTGTTAATTATAGCGAACTCTCATATTATATTTCTAAAAAGCATTTCACTGAGGTGTTTGCCATAAGGAAAGAATGGCATCTCTGTTACAAATGGATCAGTGTGGGTATGCAGGTTTTAGCTATCACCTTCCACCTCCTGTCAAGGCCCAGAAAGTCAAATGGAAATCCTCTCTGACCACTGAGTTTATCTATGTCAGTCCAGTAAGAGCTGAGATGCCCTGAAAAACCTATATAACCTTTCGTCCCATATTTGAGACAGAGGCAACCTATCCCCAGCCTTTGTTTGTGGTTAAGAGCCAAAGGCATATAGTGTTGCGTGATTGGGTCTAGGGCGTGATCCGTGGTGCCGAGCGGTCGTTGCACTCCGACTTCCGCAACCTCACGCCCCTGCGGATGGTCTTCAGCATATCCTCCCCGTCTGGGACCAGCATCTTCTCCCTGGGACTCTGGTTCTGGCTCGCCGCTGCCACCTCAGTCTGCGAGGGGAACAGGAAATGCCCATCGCCAAGCGCATGGGCGCTGGCCACCAGCTCTCCGATCTGCTCCACCAGGGTGTGGCGGTTGGCGGCCAGCAGCAGGTCCTCGTGTTGCTGCTGCTGGAGATCCAAACTGGAGGGTTGCGGGGGGTACAGGCTTTGGTCATACCCACCAGCAGAGCCAGCAGAGCCCCACGGCTGGGTGGGCAGGCTGAGGCGCTTGGGCGAGGCCTTCATGTAGTCCAGGGCTCCCGGGGGGAGGTCATCCACGTAGAGGCTCTCCTGACTGCCGTTGGTCTCGGGGGGCGGAGGGGGGAACCCTGGGGAGTCTGGGACTGTGGGGGTCTTGACCGGGACGATCGGGGGCCGGATAGGGATGGGGCCAACATTCGACGGGGTGCGCCTCACCCCTGTTTTAGACGATGGGGTTCGACGAATGGTGGCCGTCCCTGATGAAATGATACCATGGCCCCCTGATGAAATTCCACCATGGCCCCCGGCCCCGTTGGTCTCGGACGGGCTGTGGGGGTGGGAGTGGGTGCCGTGAGGAGGTGTGCCCACTTTGAGGCCCATGCCAGCAGGGAGACCCGCCGTGCTGGCAGGCCTCTTGGTCTGGATCATACGGCGGTAGTTCTGAGCCAGGTTGCTATGGCGAGGGACCGTGCAGGACTTGTCGAAGTCTGTATGAGGGTCGACGTCTGCGTCACCATTCATGGAGTAGCTGTCATAGTCTGAGCCTGAGGAGAGAGGAGAGAGGAAGAATAAGAGAAAAGTGTAGTAACGTTAAAGCATTTTACTAAGTAGGATACCCTATTTTGTGTGTTTAACTGCGTTATATGTGTGTTTGGGAGAAGGGGATTGTGTAGTATTTTCAGTGCTCTGTGTGTATGTGTGTATGTTTGTATTACCATGTGATGGTATGGTATCTTCTGAGCATGATGGCGTGGTGTTTTGAGTACTGTATCCACTGGAGTACTGCAGAGAGTCCCGACTGCTCTTCTGTTGGTCCACACTCAAGCCGCGTGTCAACACCATGGCTAACTCACTCGCATATGAGGGTTTCATATGCTGGGAACATACACAAACCCACAAAACACACAAAAACACACGCACAAAAACACACACACACCCACAGACACATGGGAATATACATTAATACACTGTGAAGGGCACATACAAAAATGTATTTACCGATATGGGCCGAAACAAGTGGCCATGTATATGTATACCTGCAGTTATACACAAACATTACCATTGTATATTATAAAGTTATTAATAATACTGCACATATAAATATAATGGTATACATGAATATACACTGGTCACTTGTACAGACAATCAAAGCTATTAGTGAAATAATGCCTTTGTTGGATTACCTTGGGTGCCACAGTAATAGGGCTCATCCTCGCCCTTTGTGGGTCCTCCTGGTGTATCCCAGCATTCCCTCTTGTCATATACGGGCTCTCTGCGTCCCTGAGTCTCTCCAGCGGGTCATGTCTTCGAGGTTGAGAGGCAGCTCGAGTCTCGTAGGCATTTGACAAGTCATAAGAATTTGCCTTTGCCCAATCCTGGAGGAGTGAAGGAAGTGTTACTGAGTAACCAGTGCAGAAATGCACTGTGGGAGTTCGAGTTTTTGGAGGCATCTTTGAACACTTGTTTTCAAAACCGATTAAGGATCTTCAATACAATCCAAAGTGTTTAAGAGGGGTGAATTGCATTTTGAAGTGCTAATGCTGGATTTAATACAGCTGAAACTAAAGATACATGTAAAATGAAAAGAAAAAAAACAAATGTTAACAAAAGCTAAAAGGATGCTGAGTGTTAGGCAGAAAATGATAAAATCAGACAGAAAGCTAATTAAAAGCATGAGAGACAAAAGCCAAAACCAGGGCTAGAACTGAAATGGTCAAAATAAAAACAAACCTTCCAGCAAGGAACCTTTGATGTGGGTGAGGGGGTGTTTGATCCAGGGGAATAGTTATGAGGGGACACAGGAAGTATGAAAGAGAGTGGCCTCATGGAGCCAGTGAGTGAGTGAGCAGGGCGGAAGGTAGCAAAGGATGAGCCAAACTGTGGGATGGATAGATATCATGGTCACAAAGAGAGTCTCAACACAGAAGCAAAGCAGTAGCACTGGCAGCTTTAGCCTTCCCAACCCCACTCTAACACATATTTGTTCTACCCCAGGACTACACCACTATTATCTCGCTGTCATTAAAAAGTACACCAATTGTGGTAGGGTTGCAATCATATTTTAAAAAGGCTTTATGAGAAACTTTAAGGATTACAGCTTTATAGGATCACAGCTACGGCCCTTTAGAATCAGGGACATCATCTGGCCTGTGATTTCAGGGCTTAATCCTCAAACTTTCTTTTGCCTGGCCCAGAATAGTTTTAGCAAGTTCATTTGCTGAATGTAATCCCACATTAGAATATGATTTTTTATCAGAATGTAGAAAGCTAAGCTCTGTTGTGTATCTTATTAAGTCCACTTTCTGTGCATGCTATGCACGTATGCTAACATCATGAACAGAGTAAAAGAGATCTGATTATGTAAGTGTGGTGGTGTAGCATGAGGTTTTGAACAAATACATTCTGTCTTTAGGAGCCGAGGTTAGCATAGAGGTCACGTTAACATTTACTTATGGGGGAAAAAACAACAGCTGAGAAAAAATGACATATCTCATCATGTGTGATAAAGAGTCTGAAAATGTTAAAGAATATGCAATAGACTGACACAGTTTCAAAAGGTTTACCATTGTCAGTAGTACAATGTCAAATGATTTGATACTGTCCGGCACAATAGGACAAAATTTGCCACAATCAGACACAATAGCAAATGACACAATTATGTTGTGTGTGTGTGTGTGTGTGTGTGTGTGTGTGTGTGTGTGTGTGTGTGTGTGTCTGGTGTGCGTGTGCGTGTGATACTCACCGCAGTGGGGGAGTTGCACTCACTCACAGACTGACACACCTCAGACGCCTCAGATGAGGCAGAGCTGGAGGACTTCTGTGGTAGGGAAGAGGAGAGGGAGCCAGAATAAGACAGTCAGTAGAGGGAGGAAGGCACACAGGGGTGAGGGGATGGGGAGGGCCAAACAGACAGTGGGATAAAGTGGTAGTGAGGATGTGTATCTTTGCAGTTGAGTCTGTAAACCTTGATGTATTGATGTATACTCTAGATAGGATCTGTTGGAGCATTGTGTCCTACCTGGCTGGTGATATCGGAGGGCATGGGAGAGGGAGGTTTGGAGTGGTTGTTGGCATCCTGGGAGATGAAGCCAGAGTCATGAGATGACACACTGCTGAGGCGGTGGGCTCCACCTGGTGGCAGGTGGGCCAAACTGCAGAAAGAATGAAGGATTTGCAGAGAGAGGACATAAACATGCTGACAGCAGTGGCTGACTCTTACATGACAAAATGAAACCGAAATAGCCTTATTTGATCATAATACATTATTTGGATGAGAAAGGGACTCTAGTAGGTCTTAAAACGTAAAAACGTAAAAACAATGTTATTTTAAAAGTTAATGAAGAACAAAATGTCCTTCAAGTGCAAGAGTCAATGCAAGAACAGTAGCAGCAATAGAAAGAACAAAGGCACAAATGTTTCAGTGGTGTCTGTTTAATGTATATACCTGCATAAGCTGCTCTTACGGGAGCCCAGGCTGCTGGGGGAGGATGGGGGAGTCTGGTAAGACCAGTTATAATCAGAACCCTTCAGATCCACTATCACCTACACACAGAACACAATAGGTTAGACGTTTACATGGTGTTATTATAAAGCATTGATGTATACAGTGCAAGATGTGCAAGTGTGTGTGTGTGTGTGTGTGTGTGTGTGTGTGTGTGTGTGTGTGTGTGTACCTGTTCACTAGCAGCAGGCAGTTTGTGTGGATCGGTGGTCAGCACTGTGAGGTCATCAATAATGGCCTGAAGGTGGGTGACCTCTCCCAACATGGCAATCTCTCCATTCTTATTGCACAGAGAAAGAAAGAAGCTCTTACTTGTGAACCAGAGCACTCTCCACTTTCCTATCACCTGGCTTCCTCTCTTTGTCTGTTTACCCACTACACACTCTCTCTCATTTCTCCTGTTGACCACGTTCCCCTCTTCCTCTCCCTCACTCTCCATGTATCTCTCACCCCTCACTCAACCTTTTTATCATTTTCCCTTTACTATCTTTTTCCACACTCCTTCCCTCTCTCACTCGCACTTGCACTCTCTTCCTCTTACCCTCTCTTTTCTTCTCCTTCCCTCTCTCCCTCCCACTCACCCTCTCCCTGTCTTACCACCACAGGCACCAGCATGCTGATGAAGTTGCAGTAGCGCCCCCTCTCCTCCAGGAGGGCCCGTCGCACCGCCTGCTTCTCCGTCTCCTCCATCAGCAGGTACATGTCGCTCACATCCTGCATGGCACTGTTCAGCTGTGGCTGCAGCCCTCCTCTTCCTGGGAGAGAGAAAGAGAGAGACAGAGACAGAGAGAAAGAGAGGGAGAGAGAGATAGAGATAGAGAGAGAGAGAGAGAGAGGGCAGGGATAGAGAGGTTGGGGGACAATGATAAGGACAAAAAGATAAAGAGAAGAGAAAAAGAAGAGAAAGAAGTATGGAAGGGATAGAGATTATGAGAACATGATATCTGATAGCTGCTCAGTCTCCATTTGGATGCAACAGCACTGATGATGAGCAGATGAGTCACCCACACCTAAGATCACGGAACTGGATGGGTCATGAGCGACGAATGAGAACATAGTGAAAGTGTGATGTGTTTTGTATGCTGGAGACACAACATGATGAATGAACAGTTACTAACAGTTCAAGAAACAGATATGAAAAAGCGTGGCGTTGAAATGGAGGTTAAGTGGAAGGCGGGCAATGCTGAGTTAAAACATTTAAAGCTAGCAGGAAAAGCATACATACCCGGGATTTCTAGACAGAGATCACAGGCCAAGAGAGAGAGAGGGAGACAGAGTAGGACAGAGAAAAAGAGAGGGAAGAGGCAGGTACCAAAGTTAGCTTTTTTTTAGGGGAGTACTGAAACAAGCCCAAAACCTGATTCAGATCAGCCTAAGCAAAAGCAAGCACTACAGCCATATTTGTAAATACAGCCGCGGAAAAAATTAAGAGACCACTTCAAAATTATCAGTTTCTCTGGTTTTACTATTTATTGGTATGTGTTAAAGTAAAATGTACATTATAGTTTTATTCTATAACCTACTGGCAACATTCCTACCAAATTTCAAATAAAAATATTGTCATTTAGATCATTTATTTGCAGAAAAATGACAATTGGTCAAAATAGCAAAAAAGATGCAGTGTCTTCAGATCTCGAATAATGCAAAGAAAACAAGCTCATATTCTTTTTTAAACTACACAATACTAATGCTTTAACTTAGGAAGAGTTCAGAAATCAATATTTGGTGGAATAACCTTGATTTAAAATCACAACTTTCATGTGTCTTGGCATGCTCTCCACCAGTCTTTCACATTGCCGTTGGGTGACTTTATGCTACTCCTGGCGCAAGAATTCAAGCAGCTCGGCTTCTTTTCATGGCTTGTGACCATCCATCTTCCTCTTGATCACATTTCAGAGTTTTTTTTATGGGATTCAGGTCTCGAAATTGGGCTGGCCATGACAGGGTCCTGATCTGGTGATACTCCATCCACACCTTTACTGGCCTGGCTGTGTGGCATGGAGCATTGCCCTGCTGGAAAAAACACTTCTCAGAGTTGGGGAACATTGTCAGAGCAAAAGGAAGCAAGTTTTTCTTCCGGGACAACGTTGTACTTTGCCTGGCTGAGGTTTGTAAAAGACCATAAGGATTGAACCAAAGCGGACTGGAGGGTCTCCTAGTTCGTCTTCTCTGATGAGTCCAATTTTCAGCTTTGCCCAACACATGGTCGTCTGATGGTTAGACGGAGACCTGGAGAGGCCTACAAGCCACAGAGTCTTGCACCTACTGTGAAATTGGACTCGTCAGAGAAGACGAACTAGGAGACCCTCCAGTCGGCTTTGGTTCAATCCTTTCCCCAACTCTGAGAAGTGTTTTTTCCAGCAGGGCAATGCTCCATGCCACACAGCCAGGCCAGTAAAGGTGTGGATGGAGTATCACCAGCTCAGGACCCTGTCATGGCCAGCCCAATTTCGAGACCTGAATCCCATAAAAAAAACTCTGAAATGTGATCAAGAGGAAGATGGATGGTCACAAGCCATGAAAAGAAGCCGAGCTGCTTGAATTCTTGCGCCAGGAGTAGCATAAAGTCACCCAACGGCAATGTGAAAGACTGGTGGAGAGCATGCCAAGACACATGAAAGTTGTGATTTTAAATCAAGGTTATTCCACCAAATATTGATTTCTGAACTCTTCCTAAGTTAAAGCATTAGTATTGTGTAGTTTAAAAATGAATATGAGCTTGTTTTCTTTGCATTATTCAAGATCTGAAGACACTGCATCTTTTTTGCTATTTTGACCAATTGTCATTTTTCTGCAAATAAATGATCTAAATGACAATATTTTTATTTTAAATTTGGTAGGAATGTTGCCAGTAGGTTATAGAATAAAACAAAAATGTACATTTTACTTTAACACATACCAATAAATAGTAAAACCAGAGAAACTGATAATTTTGAAGTGGTCTCTTAATTTTTTCCGCGGCTGTATGTCATGGAAATTCTGCCATGCATGTGTGTGTGTGTGTGTGTGTGTGTGTGTGTGCGCGTGTGCGTGTGTGTGTGTGTGTGTGTTGACAGATTGGCCACTAGATAGCCGTGTTCTGTGACAGGCATCCTCCATGTCTAATTCTCAGAAAAACCCTTCTGAGGACACAGGGACTCACTCAACAGGAGAGCAGTCATCTTATCATCTGGTCCCTCATATCTACAGTATGTCCAACCCTAAGAGGCCAGTCAGAGTTCACGGTTTTGGTCAGTTGGATTAGCACCGAGCACCTAACAGACCTAGTAATCCACCTAGCAGGAGGATCAAGGCCATCAAGCCTGTCTGGTCAGTGACCACAACAGCTCATTACTGACATCTAAAATACTTTGCTTTTCTGGTTGTTAGTATTGACCAAAAATATTTGACCATTTGCCAGGTAGAGATACCTTCAGATTTTGGATCCAATCATCACCAAAATATTCAGTGATGGCAAAATGAGGATAATACTTGGATATGCATAACAATCTCTGCCGATGCTGCCGTGAGCGTAATGCAGCAGGATAATTGTGTCATGCACCAGGCAGTGCTCATGTGTGTATGTGTGTGTGTGTGTGTGTGTGTGTGTGTGTGTGTGTGTGTGTGTGTGTGTGTGTGTGTGTAATGAATCTGGCAGTCAGCTGAGGTTTCTTAGGGATGCAGAGGTGGAGAGGAAATCCACTAGGGTAGCAAGGCAAGACAAGCACATTAGGAACATACCTTTTCTGGCTTTCTTCTGAAGCTTTAAGGTGTCTGAGGATTTCTTCTTAATTTCCTGCCTGGATCGCTTGTACTCTGCAGACAGAGGACAGAATTTGAAAAAACACATACAAAAGAATTTTTGTTGTTGTTGTTCTTCAGTGAACCAACTTGATACTTGAAACTGCAATCTGGTTGACCAACATTAGGCTTATCATTTCTGGAGATGCAGGTAATTGACCTACACATAACCTGTCCATAAAGCCTCAGAATACCAGTGCATTTTTACTGGGGTGAGGTGCTGAAGGCTGAGGCTGAGGCAGAGAGGTGACCGTTGCACCTGTATCATGCGCTGAGACCTTGCCTGTACCCTCAGCCTTTCCCAGAGTTCCTGCATGGCTTTCCTTCTCAAATCTCCCCTTTCTCAGTACCACTGATTTCACAAGCACTGGATGGGAGACAGCAACAAGGCGGCCATCCAATGCCCTCCTTAGTTCTATTCACTTTGTGTGTAAATCAGCGTCCATGAGGTGAAGATGAGGAGAGGGAAGCTCATTGGGGGTTGAGGTTCTCTAGGGGCTGTGACTGGTTCGGGGCCAGAGTCCGGAGTCTGTGGCTGTACGGAACCACATCGCCATCTTCCTGCTCTGATTCCCTTAGACACTGACCTTTGGCATGGTCTTTGTCCAGCAGGGCGGCAGTCTTCTTCCACTCCTCGATCCTGTCCTGGAGAGGGCCGATGAGTTTCTCCATAAGAGCACTGGTGAGAAGGAAGAGACAACATTAAGAGAGATAGACAGACAGACAGACAGACAGACAGATAAATATATGTATATATACATATATACTACATATATGTATATATATATATATAGAGAGAGAGAGAGAGAGAGAGAGAGAGAAAGAGAGAGAGAGAGAGAGAGAGAGAGAGAGAGGGAGAGAGAGAGAGAGTCACAGTGAACATGAAAATGGACATGACTTAGCTGTATAAATGCCACTGGTCTCATATTGTCAATCAACCATATACCCATTTCTCTTCACTCATAAACTACTGTTCATTTAGCAGGCTAAACCTCCTGACAGTGTTCTGAGTCAGTAATACCCTAAGAGATCAGGGTCATGACTATGCAATGACACATACATCTGAAACAGATGACCAGCAGGACACACACTAAAAACGACACAACTTGATCTCCTAAAGCGGCACAAAGCCACACACATGACACGCTGACACTCGCCAGACCAGTTCCTAGTCCACACAGATGATCTGCTAGTGCTAACATTAGCCACACTGGCTCTCTGTGCTAGTTCTGCTCAGTGACTCAGTAAAACGCCCGTGTGAGAGAGAGCGATGTGATGGGAGTGGGCTGTGACTGTGGGGACTCTTACTTGGTGAAGTGTCGCATCCGGGCCTCGATGCTGCGGTGGCGCATGCACATACGCGTCAGGGCCGAGCCCACGTCCCTGGTAGCACCTGGAGGGAGGAGAGGGAGGAGAGGGAGGGAGGGAAGGAGGGAGGAAAGGAGGGAGGAAGGAGAGGGAGGGAAGGAGGGAGAGAAGAAAGGTGAATACTGGAGGAAGATCAGAGAAACAGTTGCCAACTCTGGCACAGATCTGGCCTTGATCTGGCACATTTCATCGGGGTGACCACAGTAACCACAGTAACTTCAGTG
>NC_137926.1:18629818-18662318 GCF_963457725.1 Sprattus sprattus
ACACACACACACACAAGAAAGACATTGTTTCATGCATAGAAACATGAAAGCAATAAGGAATTAACAACACCCACACACATTGTTCAACAAAAAGAACCATGGTGAGTAACACACACACACAAACACACACACACACACACACACACACACACACACACACACACACACACACACACACACACACACACACCTGCCAGCGTCTTTTTCTCCTTCCCCTCTGGGGGGAGATCAGCTGACAGCCTCATCCTGAAGACCTCAGAAACTTCCTGCAGCCAGCTCTATTCCTCATCAGACACACACACACACATACACACACACAAACAGGCACGCACACACACACACACAGACACACACACACCCACACCCACACACACAATGTCATAGGCTACCAGTTCTGGACAGTATTTGCGTGCCTCTGAGAAAGTGTTGAGAAAGTGTGAGAGAGCTTCAGGTGTATGAGGCATAATAGGAAAGCTTTATAACTGATACTTTATAACTAAAACTGTGTAATCATCCTCACAGTAGCATGTGTGCTAATGTATTCTGCATCTGTAGCAAAGGGAGAGTACTCCGCTATGCTGTGAGGGATGCTAAAAGATCTACCACCACAGTGTTAATTATTCACACCATGTCTCTGTTTGTCTTTCTCTCTCTCTCTGGCACACACATATACACACACATACGTGTGTGGAGACACACGCGCAGCACGCGCGCCCACACACACACACACACACACACACACTCCACTTTGAGCTGAGTGAGTGAGACACTGAGCTCTTTCAGGAAGAGAGGATTAGAAGCAATCTGAGGAATAAAATAAACCCTTCTCTCACTTTTTGGGTGCGTGTGTGTGTGTGTGTGTGTGTGTGTGTGTGTGTGTGTGTGTGTGTTTGGGTGTGTGTGTGCATTTGGGGGAGAGGGTGCAGGTGCAGGGGATGTGTGGTTGCTTCAGGGCATCAGTGTTTCAGTGTGTGTGAAGTCACCCCCCTCATTCTTTTTCTACCTCTCTTCTCTTTTCCTCTTCCTCTCCCCCTCTGTCTCTCTTCTCAAGTCGCCTTTGCTCTTTCCTTCACTTCTCTCTCTCACTCCTTCCCTCCATTTATTAAATCAACTGTGTTACAGAGAATTTCACTCCCGGCTCAGTCCTCGCTGTGGTTTAGTTGTGTTATGCTTGTGTGTATACTGAAAATAATATTTTACTTGTGTGTTTCGGTTGTGTGTAGTGTGTGTAGTTGATAATCTGTGGTCATATCACAGTCTTCATTTGCATAATTGCAGCTGGAATTTCCGTCCAAAAGGGATTCCAATATAATATCCCTTATCACCTCTAAACGAACTCAGTAGTTACAAACACACACACACACCCTTAGATGAACCCTTATACATTCTCTTCTCTCAACCAAAAGCTGTCTTTGCGAGTGGAGATTTCTGGAGCTTTAGAATAAACAGACCCCGATCAGTGTCAGCAGAAATACAGAGACAAACCATGTGTACACGCAAGGACACAGACACATTCAAGATCCTGACATGCTTAAGGTCACGGTCATAGGTAAAGGCACATGCACATTCACATTCACACGCACACGCATAAGACATAGCATTCACAGTCAGGAATAGATACACACACACACACTTGCATACACGCAAACACACACACACACACAAACTCACATACATACACACACACACAGACACACACACACACACACACACACACACACACACACACACACACACACACACACACATATACACAGGCACACATACATGCACACACACATACACACATACACACATACACACGCACACACACATACAGACACACACACACAATCTTGCTCAAACCCATGCTGAGCAGCAACATGAGCTATTTGACTCAAGTCTCAGAGCTGACTGGATTCAGCTGTGCTGCGACTCACCCGTGTCTGCTGTGAATTACTATGTGTGTGTCTCTGTGTGTGTGTGTGTGTGTGTGTGTGTGTGTGTGTGTGTGTGCTGCTGTGTCTTGTATGTGCTGGATTTCAAAGCCACCTGGATATATTTGTGGATACCACTTTCTATGTTATATGTTCTATGTTTCTATGTTCTATGGTGTGTGTGCCTATGTATGCTTTGTGTCTGTATGTGAGCTTTAAGTGTACGTATAAGGACAATATGCATGTGTGTGCATCTGTGATTGTGTGGCTGTTTGTGGATGTACAATGTATAGATTGTTCAAGTGTAGTGTATGTGTGTGCGTGGGTGTTTGTGTGTGTGGGTGGGTGCATATGTGTGTGTGTGTTTGTTTCTTTGTGAAAACCTTTGTTTTTGCATAAAAGTGCGGGGGTACATGTGTGTGTGTGTGTGTGTGTGTGTGTGTGTGTGTGTGTTTACGGCCTCTCCTCTGAGACTTCCTGCCAGGGGATAGCACTGAGGCTAAAAATACTTGTCTGTCCCGTCATTCTCCAGATGTGTTTTTCATTAGCTACCACAAGCAGAGAGGCAAGAGAGAGGAGCAGTCAAAAAGACCTCTACAACTCATGTGTGTGTGTATAAATGTGTGTGTGTGTGTGTGCGTGCGTGTGTGTGAGTGTTGGAGTATGTGTGTAAGTATGTGGGTGTATGTTACTCAATCATGGCTCTCACATACTATCACATACTAAGTCAGTCAATAAAAATCTACAGAGCCTTTTTTTACAGAGACTTCTTCTTCAGTAAGGAGGTCCATACACAGGAAGTCGTCTATTGTCTAGGCCTTTGCCCTTTTCAAGCACAACGTCTGACTTTCAAACGATCTACATCGACAGACCTGTGTGTGAAGGGTGAGGTAACTGTCAGGTTGTGTGTGAGATCAGACTGTGGTAAAGGTGGAGTGTGAGACTGAGGCTCATTCTTACCAGTGCCCTAGAGTCCAGATGGCTGATACAAATGCACACTCAAAAACACACACACACACACACACACACACACACACACACACACACACACACACACACACACACACACTCACACACACACACACACACACACACAAGCACCATCTGCCAGCCTAGAGAAGATTAGTAGCACTCTGCACCCACTGATACACACACCCACCCACGCCCACATACAGATCAGTGGAATCTGAGTCTTTGTGTCAGGATGAGGTAAAGAGGCTTACATGCCTTGGCCTCTACACTGCACAAGCTGAGGAAATCCCACGCAGTCTGCCTGTCACACTCCCTCACCTACATACATACAAACACACACACACAAACACACACACACACACACACACACACACTCTCCCTCACCTACATACATACAAACACACACACACTGATATCACTGACTGATGCTCTTTTGCACACATGCATACACAATCACACACACTCACTCACCTACAGACACACAAACACACTCTCATTGACTCATTAGTGAACACACAAGCATACACAGAAGCACACACACACACACACACACACACACACACACACACACACACACACACACACACATTTCATGAAGACTCATGATAAAGGCCCTAATACATCATCATTAGGTCTTTCATCAGGAAAACAGACCACTGAGGTATTCACCCCTCACAGTCAGTATAAACACACACAGCACTATTTTTAGGCAGGAAAGTTCACTCTAGGGCCCCATGCAGTCTTAAGGTATTACTCAGAGAAAGACAAGACAGCTTCAGTGTGAGTGTGCGCGCGTGTGCATATGTGAGTGTGTGTGTGTATGCATCTGTGTGTCTGTGTGTGCATATGTGTGTGTGTGTGTGTGTGTGTGTGTGTGTGTGTGTGTGTGTGTGTGTGGGTGTGTGTGGGTGTGTGTGTGTGTGTGTGTGCGTGCGTGCAGGGCCAGTGTAATAGATGCCTGGGCCCACCCTAATAAAGTAAAAATACACTTGACAGCAGGCTTTATATTCAATGCCATGCTTTGATGTTACGTGAACTTGACTCTCATTCATAAACATTTAAAATACAGGCTTGTATGAAATCATATCACATTAGTAGCTATAAATAAAATAAATGTCAAAATTATGAGTTACTGACAATCACTTATACAATCTAAAGTCAGCGTTATGTAAAACACAATGCCATTGGCACATGTAGGCTAAGTGAGTGAATGTAAACCGTAAAGCACAACAGCAGCCCCTGAGATTTACGCCCTTGTGTTGCCATCCGCCACACAGTAGCCTGATGTACATGATAAGGACCACATGTTGACGAACGTGGCAAACGTAGTAACAACAACAATGCCCCTCCTTGCTCTATGGATGCCCCAGCGTTTCTGTCTTCTTGTTCTAGAAATGTAGCCATTCGCTCCCACACCTGTATGTCATTATTTTATGCTTCTGAGCACCAAATTTGTGAGTTTTTGACAACTCAATTTTGTAAATTGGTGGGTGTTGACAAATAACATAGGTTTTGGCTACCCTTAGGACCAAACCATTCAAGTGGTCTAAATATTCCACCAATCAATGTCCAACATTTATGAGAGATCACTCTCTTTCCTGGGCTGGGCCGGGGACAACTTCCCGGTTGCTCCCCCTAGACGGCGGGCCTATGTGTGGACGTCTTTCTGTCTGAGTGTGTGTTTTTATAGACTACCTTCAAACAGAATCCGCTCTATTAAACACTCAGACAGCAAGCTGTAAACATCACCACCCATGTGCCCAACAGATGCCCAGAGAAAGAGAGAGAGAAAGAAGAAGAAAGGACGGTGAGAAAAAAGGGAGAGTAAGAACAAGAAAATGAGAAAGACAGACTGAGTGGGAGTGAGAGATGTAGAACTGTTAAGGAGAATATAAAAAAGATCAAACCAGTTTTTCAATTTCTGTTTCATCTGTCTGCCTGCTGTCATATACTTCTCCACTTCCGTTTAATCAGAGATTAAACCAGTAACAGACACAGCAACATTAGAGCCACTTTAACTCTAACTAAACTATTTTGGCATTTAATAAAACTAGGGGACAAGAATGAGTCAATAACTGTAATCAGTGGAGTAGGTCAGGCCTTCTTTTAGTGTGCATGTGAGTGTGTGTGTGTGTGTGTGTGTGTGTGTGTGTGTGTGTGTGTGTGTGTGTGTGTGTGTGTGTGTGTGTGTGTGGTTGTGTGTGTGTGTGTGTGTGTGTGTGCGTATGAGTGTGTGTGTGTGCATGTGAGTGTGTGTCTGGAATGTGTGTCTCTGGATGAGTGTCTATGTGTGTAGCAGTATCCAGTTGTGTCAGCAGTACCCCCCACCCCTAACTGCAGTATTGCTGTATTAATGCCATGGGATTAAATGGCTGCTTTTGGCTGGTGCTCTATCCTGTCCAAAGTCCTCCTCGTCCCTCAAAGCCAGACTAGACTACACTGTAGACTAGCATGACAACTACAGCCTATTCACAAGGGAGTAGCCAAAAAACAACTTGCTTTAACAAAAACACCATTACTAAACATCCCTCCTGAAGCACGCGCACACACACACACACATACACACACACATTCCACAACACTGCAGTACTTTTTCAGCAGACAACAGACGTCATTTACGACGATCGAAATTAAAGAGGTTCATTGACATCTGGTAATAATTTATCACAGCACATTTGGATATTGGAGTTTTTTAAGACTTAAAAAGTGTGTATGTGAGAGTGTGTGTGTGTGTGTGTGTTTGTGTGTGTGTGTGTGCGTTTGTGTGCATATCCTGTGTTTGCGCATTTGCTTGACTGTAAGGATGTCTCCCTGCTCACAGCCTGCCATTCATCTTGATGTTATGCGTATAAAATCTTTCCAATTCGAAATGCATCATACATATTTAACCCATATGGGCTGCGCTTTCTAAATTGTTTGCCTATTTGTTTCCACACATAACTGTTATGAATTTGGATGCTGGTATTAAAATGTGGGAGATTTCATCTTCTCTGTACACTCCAGACTTAGCATTCCCCCCGCTCTGTAAGCTGGCCAAACAGATTTGGATGTGCACAAAATAACCCCCACCACTCCAAAATCAGGTCACACCAATCTCTGCTGCATTTCATCAACCCTATAAAAAACACCCACAGACACGCTCACAAGCACAGATTCAGAAAAATTTGAACAACACACACACAGGCACACACATACATGGATGCACACACATATAATCCCTCCCTCTCTCTGTCTCTCTTGTTTTCTATCATATAATGGATGATATTCTGATGTCATTGTACTCACATATATCTTGGTTTGTGCTGATTCAACCTGCAATACACAAAGCTGTGTGCCGGAATATGTGTGTGTGTGTGTGTGTGTGTGTGTGTGTGTGTGTGTGTGTTTCCTTTACCTCTTGCATTTGTGGCCATGTCCGCAACTTTCTGAAAGGCATCAAGGAAGGCAGCTGTAGCCAGCACAGTGGTCCTGTGAAGCACACGCAAACACAAACAGAGAGAGAGATAGAAAGGGAGATGGAATGTGTCAATCAATCATCCATCTCTGAATTTACCACACAACATAATTCTACATTTGACGTATTATGCCCTGTGACATGTGCCAGTAACATGCTACATCTGTAATAACTATGTGACTACACAACAAGGACTATTTCATACTAATGTAGCAAATAAATCATATTGGAGAATGGGAACTTGGGAGGTGGCCTTGTCTAAGCCGTGGGCGGTTGGTCATTCTCACCTAAGTTGGGAGTGTAGCTTGGTGGCTTTGGCAGTGAAGTCCTCCCAAACAGGGTATGAGTTCTGCAGAGAGAGAAGAAGCTCAAACAGTTATAACACCTGTATTCACCTCTCATCCACACACACACACAATCACACATTCCAACCAATCTGACACATTCCAACAAATCTGACATCCAGAGAGCAACAGAGAACACACAGATGCACGAACACACACACACACACACACACACACACACACACACACACACACACACACACACACACACACACACACACACACACACACACAGATGATCTCCAGATGTCTTGTTGTGTTTCTCACACAAACATTTGAAAAAGAGGGCCTCCAGGAGCAGCCTCCCTATACTGCCAGGAGTAATAAAGACTGTAGAAAGAGAGCGAAAGAGAAATAAAGTGAGAGAGAGCGAGAGAGAGAGAGAAAGAAAGAGAGAAATGCCTGCCAGTCATCTAACATCCTAACCCTGTCAACAACGCCTATCATCCATTCAGAGTGTCTGTGGTGATATGTGATGAGGGAGAAATAGTCACAATCGGTGCATGACCATGAGGTCTAGGTGCTCAAAATGAGCGTTTTGATCTGTGTGTGTGTGTGTGTGTGCGTGTGTGTGTGTGTGTGTGTGTGTGCTGTGCGTGTGTGTTTGAGAGAGAACATTTTTATTTCTGCTGATTTGGCAAATTCCATCACACAACAACTGGAAAATATACTTAGACTACGCATCGTCTTCCTAAAATTCTGAAAGATGTATTGCTGTTTCTGTTAAATCTCTATAAGCCTTTAAAAAACTAGGACCAGTGAACACAGTTGTGTACATCAGTGACTACTTAAACCCTGGCTACATTTTCCTCCTGTTCCTACCATTCTGGAAGTAGCCCAGAAAAGCAGCCGTCTCGCGCGGATCGGGCCCGGGGATCTGGGATTGCATCCACTCAGCGGCATGAGGTCATGGCTTACAAAAGAACCAAAAAATGTAAACAGCTCTATAACTGTTTCAAGACACGGGATATGACTGTGCCAGAGCTCCCAGAATGGCAGCAAGAGTACAATCAACGCTCCTCGAAGCAGCAAACCACAGCCTTTCTACACCCAGTTTTACTGTGGTGGTCTCTGTGGGAGGATTCCCTGTTGGTCTCAGAATGGTGGAAGTAGAAACATAAACAGAATCTAAAGATCTCATAGGTCTGGGCCACTAACTCTCAGGTTGGCTGCAAAGTGAGCTGCTATATGCGGCTACTCTACACCCAGCTTTACTGCCATTCTGTGGGAGGATTCCCTTTTGGTTCTGTGAGTCATTTGTTATCCGTTGAACAGACCAACACACAACTCCAAATGGCTTCTATTGGAGAAAGCATCTGGCTGTGTTTGACAGCAGATGTGGAACCACTGAGAACAGGGAAACCCCCTTGTCATTGTCCCAACATGAGATTGAAAACGACATCTCAACAGAACTGGGCATCTATTTCGCTGGCATGCTAATTCAATTTGTAATACATCTCATAGAAGGATACTGTGAGAAAGACTACCTGACACCAGCCTAGAGTACAAAGACAATTATAGCAAGGCTTTATGGAAACCTGCATGCTAGGATGCAGAGAGGGGTCTATTTCTGGAACCTATTTTTGTCCGTCTCAGTGAAAGCCCTGGTCCTCTCCCATATGGCATCTATCGGTTCCCATCACATTTCCTCCCGCCTCCAAACTGCCAATCCATACAGCGTCCTCTCCACTGTGTCTCATCCCTCACGCTGGCCTGCCTGTCACACTAAATGAATTTGCAGTTATTCAGCAGCCACAGCTTTCCCATAATGAGAGCACATGCAGTGCGAGTGATTTTACATCAGTCCAGTGAGCAACTGCCCATTGATTTTGTTAGTCATGGGAGGGGGGACAAACGCTACCAAAATAGCAATGATGACAATGCAAGAATCCAATTTAGAATTCAAAATTGTGGATGTTTTAGCAAGTCTGATTGGTTGTCTAGCCCTATATTTGACAAAAGGCTGCTTGTCGGGGGCCTGTTCATCCTGTCCGATACTTACCGGCAGACTATATCCCTTATGTGTGTACAGGCCATACAGTATATATAAACAGATAAGGAAATAGTAAACTGTGTTCACTAATCTTGATAAAAGACACAGAGGTTTCTAGAAAACATCAGGAGTTTGATGAGCTGTTGTCCCCAGCTGACACCAAAGGTGACTGAAATGAGCGTCCTCTTTCCGGTGGGGCCCTGGGAACGTATTGACATGCTATGCTAAAATATCTGATTGGAATTGAGCTGTAGTGGGACCCTGGGGCTTTGTTAACATCGCAGAGAATAGCCGAACAGGCCTGAATCTGGGCCTGCTAGAGTCAGGTGTGACCAGGAATACTGTAACACTATCCTGATAGAAGAAAACTGTTTTCTTTATAGCAGTTACCTCTCGACATAGCAGCTGGTTGCCCTGGCCCAACTATGGGCCAGATCCCACCTGGATTTAGCCTTTTCCAGAGTCGATTGTTTCCTCAGTGATGCTGTCCTCCCATCTTTGATTTGAAACTGAGCCGTAGTGTCAGTGGCTGGAGGCCGGCCAAGGCCGAGGCCCATCACCGGTTCGGTGTGAACTCACGGCTGACCGATCGACCCAGCGTTGCCCTTTCCATCCTGATCAGCCCACAGCACATGATCAGCAGCAGGGGAGGACTGTGAAGCCCTAACCAGTGCAGCAACACTGACAGTTCCCATTCATCAGACAGTATTTACACACTGGATTCCAGTCTAGTGCAGTAATTTTCAGGTTTGGCAGGCGATGGAGTAAAACTCACACACACACACACACACACACACACACACAGACACACACACACACACACACACACACACGTACATGCACACTCACTCAAATCCCTAATGGATCTGATATGACTCAAGTTGAAAGGTCCAAGTTAGCATAAGTGGAAAGAAAACTTCATGATGTCAGAACATTAACCCCCAACTATTCAAGAAGCAATGGCGGACTATTTGTGGGGCAGGTCTGTGGCCTAATAAATCAGGGCTAGTGCAAGGCTATCAGCAGTGGTATTAACATAACTGGGTAAGACAGGCTGAGCACGGGCATACTGTGAAAGTAAGAGGGTTAGAGAGAGAGAACCGTGCGGGTGGGACAGCAACGGAAACAGAGAAATTAAGACAGTGAGAGTGAGAGAGATGCAGAAAGCGAGATGGACAGAAGGAGAGAGGGAGAGAGAGAGACAGAAGACGCGAAGGAGGGAAAGGTGCGGTAATTGAATCCGACTAATCCGATGAGTGATTGCTGAGGTCAGCACATGAAAAAGTGAAAGAGGATATTCCACATGATGCCCTCTCAACGGCCTACATTCCATGTCACTGGCGAGGGCGAGGGGTCAACTTCGTTCCCATTCGCTCGGCCCATGTGAGACATATTGGAATTCATTAGTTAATTAGCAAATCGTTAGTGGATGCATGTCTGATAGAGAAGCACATGTGATTTTGTTTGTTGGCTGATGGCCAGTCCAACAGACAGGCTGATTGGGGACAGGCTGGGACAGGAGAGTTCAACCCAGATGCTCCAAGGATTCACCTATGCATCTACCACACATGCCCACATTTCCTAATGCATAACAGTCACAGCCTCCAGGCTTGGCACCAAATCTCATCTAAAGCCCTCTCATATGCGAATGATAATGTGTCTTTGTGTGTGTATATGTGTGTGCGTCAGCATGTGTGTATGTGTATGCACCTGCTCCTGTAGGTGTGTTACACATATTATTTACGCATGCATCACTACACATATTTTCCAGTCCTCAGGTAGTTTTTTGTATATATGAGACATCTGGCCTACTTTCTGGTGGTGAAGCTCTGAAATATGCAAACCATCTTAACAGGGCGTCGCCTAATCCAATTATTCTCTAAATAAAACAGGTTAAATAATAGCTTCTGACACTGCCGATCTCTGCATAGTCTTAAGCGTTTTCTATCTTGTAACATACATCCAATATTAAACACAGTATGTTGTTATGGGTTTATTATAGTCCTTCAACCTTGAAGCGTTCCGTTTGATATAAGTTTTATTTAATGGAAAACACGTTTATTTGCCCTCGAAAAATGTGATATCCTCCAAAATGTATTTGCAGCTGTGGCTTACGCACGCGGTTGATAAGGAAACCCCTTTCAAAGGAAAGAAAACGATAACGTTTACTGAGCATCCTGACATTGTTAATTGCTCGTATGGCAACTTTCAGCCCCACACGGATACTGTCAGTAACAATAACAACCGGCACTGATATATGGGTGCTGTCGCCCTAACAACCCCCATCGCCTTAGAGAATTGATGCCTACTAAAATGAATACTTCAGAGGATTTGTTGTTTTTTCTCTCTATTTAATTGCAATGACCCAATATGTTGGTTAAAGCTGGATTTGGTGCTAAATTTGACTACGAGAGGCAACATGTCGCCTATCCATGGCTGCTTAAGGCATTGGACATTGTTACAACGTGTTCGTGTATTCTCTTTGATGCTCGAGAGTGGAAAGGGGCGAATCGAAACCAAATAAATGTTGTTATGTAGGCTACCAATTCATACTGGCACCAACAAAATAATCTGCCCGAATTTAAAGGTCTCTGTGGTGTTTCGGGTGCCATAACAAAGCGATTTCACCCACGCTGGTAGGCTACCAGTAAAGAGACAAACCCTCACTGGGCTTGAACGCCTCAAGTCATTGGAGAAAACAAAGACAATGAAATGGCAAAGATCATTTACACTGCACATGGCGTGTTATCTTACCTTCATATCGTTTACAACAGCCTGGAATAATCCACCCAGAGCCCCGCACTCCCTCTCCACGCTCTCCATCTTCTCTGAAATCCTCGAAGGACTAAGCGCTAAATGAATGAATCGGTGAGAAATGTACTACAATAACAACAGTCATTTCAACATCAAGAATAGTAAGGTCCCGTTTCCATAACTGCCCGATGATATTTTCTTCGTCCAAGGTGGGAACGCGAGTGAAGAGAACAACGTCAAAAAAAACGAAGGCAACAAAAACAAAACAATAACCCAGCTCTGCCGGTCCCCGGTCCCTCTGTAGCCGTAGTGATGGTAAGGGTCAAAAGACGGGGTTGTGCTTCCCTACCCCCAATCTACACTGCACTCACGAACAAAACGAAATAATGACTCCCGTGTATCCGTTCATGTTCTCGAAGAAGTTTAGAACACATCCAATATGAATCCCAGCACGGGGTGCACAATGCAATGGCGACACACGTCTGCGCTTTATGGTCCAACAGTTCTGATATGATATGGATGTTAGAGAGGACTCAATAGTAACAGCCCTTAGACAGCAGGAGTGGTGAAATCCGACTCCCGAAACGTGAAAGCGACCGACCGATCACAGTGAGAGAGGGAGAGAGAGGGAGAGCGTGATGGAGGAAGGGAGGAGAGAGAGAGGGAGGGACATTCGGGTGGACATCTGGTTAGCTGGTCTGAATGGGACGTCGACACAATTGTGGGAGCAGTGGTGTTTAAAAGTGCCTTTGTGCCCAAGATGGAGTTTATGCTTAGTTGAGTCCAAAAGAAGGGAAGCTACATTAGGAGCACGAGTAAGAATTCTGAACAATCCATGGAGTCAGAATACTTTCAACCTCTCTCACATAATGAATGTAGCTTTGCTTCTCCCGATTAAAATCGCATCGGTTCTATTTCAAAATCGATTGTCATCTAGAGCATCTGTTTGCTGTGTGTGTGCAAAGTCATACAAAGTCTTCGAAGTAAAAATATACGGTAAAGTTTAATTTAAATCACGTTCAAATGTAGGCGACTGTATGGCGTTCTTTAGCGATCAGATAAGCAGGACACGTAACGATATAAGGAGACGTAAAAGAAGACGCCGGGGTACCTCATTGTTAAAAGATGTGAAGTAACGATTGACAGCCAACTGATTTCTGACAAAAAGGCATTGTATAACCTACTGCTCGTGGTGCACAGAGGGGGAAGTAGAAAGATGTCAAAGCAAATCTCAATTCAGATGTAAATTAACATAGCCTAATGACATTACTGACAACTTTGCATATACTGTAACTGAAGTTTACTTATCCTGGACTATGGTCAATTCCCAATCTTCCTCTCCATAATCAGATGTCAGATTGGGATCTGTTAACCCAATTTAAAAGCCTACTTTATTTTTCAAGTCTCTGTTATCAGCCAATACATAAAAAAATGTACTACGAGAGATTAAAATCCCCATGCTTCTATTTAAAGGCACCCAGTGCAACTTTATGTAAATATTCAATGAAAAATAAACATTCAATTCCTAGTCTTTTTTACACGTAGTAAGTTTCAATAACTCCATACCATTACATATCGACATTCAAAGAGCAAAGATGAGACGTCGTTGTGTGTTGAGAACTGATAGAAAATCGTAAACAACAACAATCGCCGGTGGGGAGAAGCCATTTTTCCATTGACTGGAAGCCTGCTTTATTTATTGTAGGTTACAAAAAATAAAGAAAATGGCGGCGATTGTTGTTGTTATCGATTTTCTATCAGTTCTCACCACACAACGACGTCTCTGCTGCTTGAATGTCGGTATGTAATGGTATGGAGTTATTGAAACTTACTACGTGTAAAAAAGACTAGAAATTGAATGTTTATTTTTAAGCCTCGAAAGTGGCACTGGGTGCCTTTATGGTCAGATGCCTTATTTTATGGGCCATGTGGTGGCAAACAGCTTGGATTGTTGGTAGATTAAGTGGACATTTTCTACATACAGTAGTTAGATTTGTCTTGTGGAATTTACCATGACTGATACCATTTTTGTTGTACACTCTTTAAGAAATGTAATTATTTCTGACTTGGTTCTGCATTATATTAGGTCATAATTACCAGAGATTAAGCATTTTATGTGTCAGTGCAAGTGTTTTTAAGAAGAGGAATTATTATATTTGTGAAACTTCATCGGCTTCTGTCCAATTGACCTTACTTATTGCCCTCACAGTCAATACACATTTCAGACTGGGCCCAGCAAATACCTGATTTCCAACAGTTAAAGGAAATTAGTCTCAAGGGAGAAGGAGTTTTGGTTTGGTTTGGTTCTTCTAAAGTATTTGCACATAAGTCCAAGAGCTGTCACTCAAATGGAAACACACAAAAAATGAAAACCGATGTTTTTCTTTAATCAAAGAGCAAATGGATGGCATTCTACCTATTGCATAATGACCTAACCACAGGGTGGACACCTCTTCCTCTCAGACCACAGGGTTGTCTGGCATGACAGAGGATGAATCTTTGACCTCCACACTTTGAACTTTGTAGCATTCCACATATTTAGGCCTTTGCCCTTACCTCTCGCCCGTTTTATCTTTCATGCCGAGCGGCTCACTGGAGTACATCACACCACCCGTCTGGGGTCACAGGATCAACACCGCTTTGAGACCACAAAGTCCTGATTTACCTTTCTACCTCAACTTCCCAGAATGTTCCATAAGCCCTCGTGGGTTGGCGTAGTTATATAACTTACCAAGAAAAAGGGGAAAAACAGTAGTGAGAGATTTCATATCAAATAAACACATGCTGTTGATCGTCACGGTCTGTTTCATGTGTAGCTGAGTCATGTGAGATATTTAATCTAGTTTCATGTAATTTCCTTATGTGTGTCTTGGCTCTCGCAAATACTTCACCTCGCAAATACTTCAGGATATGGAACTGTTAAATAACTCCGGTAGCATTTGGCTCCGTGTGTATGATTCAAAATTGGGAATATGAGAGAGGAGTCATTTTCAACTAATCAAAGGTATTAGGAGCAATATACTGCTGGTCACAGCAACATGTGGTAAATCTCAGACTTAACCAGCAAGACAACCAGGGACCGAATAACCTCTGACTCATATTCTCTTTCCACAGTGGACACCTCCACAGTGGACACCACTCAGCCTAAATTGGGTAGGAAGTCACATTATCATTTTTAGATGGTTTACTTGTCTGTATAAAGAACACGGACATTCTGTTTCTCAATTTATCAAGTTTAACATCAATATAATGTGTCACAAAAAATATTATGAAATAATGATTGCAATCTTGTCTTTAAACATAGGCATTCCAGATGCCTCATAACACACAAGCCGAAGTGCATCCAACAGCAGCTTGAGATGGGAGTTGAGGTTTTTGGGGGTTGGGTAGCGTTGTTTTGTCCTCCTTGGCAGTTCAACTCGGTACATTCTGTTCATGAAAAACACTCTAAAGCATTTTCACCTCTGATGATGGAGAAGGTCAAGCTCACCCCTCGGAGCCACTTCCTGTTTCGGCAGCTGCAGTTTGTCTCTGGACCCCTAAACCTTGACTTCTGCTCAGCCTCCAGCTGGTTGGGACTCCCAGCACCTCTCCGTCAGATGCCAGCTCTGGCGAGGTGAAGGACCTCCGTGGCAAGTCCTTCACATCCGAAAACCGAAATACAAAAAACACCTGAAATGAGCCCCACACAGAGCTGATGCGTTCCCCATGTCTTATTTGCTACATGTGTGGGTGAAGGGTTAAATACTGAGTACAACTCTACAACACCCCCCCCCCCCCCCCTCCACACCCACACCCACACACACACACATTATGATTGAGTCTTCATGTTGTTTCAAATGTTTCATTTGAAGACTTTAGGACATTACCTCAGAACGAGAAACAAAAACATATATTGATTGAGTTTTGTGTTGTTTCACTGCAGAGAATACCATGCCATAACGACTTAGTAAGATGGACTCTGGATTAGGGGGGAAAGCTATTCTTTAGTGAGATGAAATGATTGTAATGTCCACCAGCTGAGACACAGTTTGGCACAGTTCAACGGTGAGAGCCACTACCAAACAGCTCTATCCAGAGCACTCTGTTACACACTGCACATCTGTGCTGTTTTCCTTTCCAGCATGGGACCCAGAGGCGGGTCATAAATGTTGACAGTACACATGGATGAGGACTGCTCCCACAGGATGCAGGATCAGCCTAATAAATAGTGTATACTCACAGATATCATATACTGTATGTAACCCCACACAGAGAGAAGCATGAGCAAATAAGCATACACATGCAGAAGTGAGTACAACTGGGCTTTAACTACACCAAACATACATGTTGAGAAATGTCAGCTTTTGTGCATGTGAGGTTGGATATACTCACAGCTCATAGCCACACATACACACACACACAAACACAAACACATCTCGTCTCCTGTGGAGCTGTACATAGGATTTCCAGATTTGGGTTTGCAGCACCAGCACAAACATGTGAGCCTCTGGTATTTCCTCCTGTCCTCTCTGGCCCGGGGTCCCCAACAGATCCTCTTCTCCCACCACACCACAGGCACGTGCTCCCCCACGTGCGTCTGACAGACAGAAACACAGGGACAGAGAGAGGGAGGAAGTCAGGATATGGGAGGCTGAGAAAAAAGAAGAGGAGATAGAATGACAGGATGCAGACACCGCATGCATCTTAAATTAAACGGTGGAGCGATGTTTAGTTGACTCAGCAAAACCAACAAAAGTATGGGGAAGGGTTATTTAACATACGCAAAGGTAAACAAACAGACCGGCACACTCACACACACACACAGACACACACACACACACACACACACACACACACACACACAACCAGGCGGATATTCAAACACTCTCAAAACACTCACACACATTTCAAGACAGGGTTACTCTCATTCGTGGAAAACTTAAATACACCTACCCACCTTCACACATAAATGTCAAACTTCCACTCACATACTCACAGAGCCTGGGAAATAAGCAAAGCTAATCTCCCCTCTCACAAACACCTCTTTTGTAAAGAAAATATATCACTCCTTTTTATTTTCTACATCTATTCCTCTTGCGTAACAGTCGACACATGTAAGCACATAAGATGAAAGCCAGTTCTCCTAAAAGCTAACTACAGAACAGTCTGTTCCTTCTTTATCAAGATCCACGATAAATTACAACATCTGGAACCCAGCAAGAGCTTTCAGTCAGTCAGTTTGAAACGGGTGCCCGTTCAGAGACATAAGGC
This sequence comes from Sprattus sprattus, assembly GCF_963457725.1. Taxonomy (NCBI): domain Eukaryota; kingdom Metazoa; phylum Chordata; class Actinopteri; order Clupeiformes; family Clupeidae; genus Sprattus; species Sprattus sprattus. Next base: position 18,646,505 of record NC_137926.1, read on the forward strand.
CAGCCGAGGGGGTTCCGTGCAGCACATAGACGTTCTGCATTACCAGAAAACTCAGCGATTGCCCTGTCACTCACTGGCAGACTGATATTCTTCCAGTTCGTGCAAAGACCTTCTTCATGAGTCGCGTCCAATCATGCGTTTGAGAGTTTTCCATGCAACACAGTTTAGTGTCTACCCATAGCCTAGGATCAGGACTAGGACTAAAACTAGGCTCCAGGCCACATCAGAGCCAGATCCGCGTCAAAGTCAGCTGTGACTTATTCAGTTACTCATGAGTCAATTCAATTTTATTATATTTTTTATAGCGCCAAAGCAATACAATTTTCTCAAGGTGCTTTACAGAGCCCAAGGCCTGGCACCCTTTAGACCAAGCACATTGTCGACAGGAGCAACACAAATCTCCCTGTTAATAGGAAGAGGCCTTAATGGTGATGCAGGCAATTATTTACATTGCAGGTAAATACTAGCACAGACTATGGTGTAAAATAAGTGCACAACAGTTTGGTTGGGGTGGGTAGGTGTAGGCTGAGGGTTTCTGCAAGTATATAAGGTAGAAAGACTACAGCAGCATCCCACAGCGAAGACAGTCAAGACTAGAAGGGGAAAAAAGTGACAAAGTGGGTGGATAAAGTTTGGCTACCAATACGCGTGATGGTATGGTTATGAGAAACAATGTTCCAACAGCCATCAGCATTTGCAGACAAAGGTCACCCTATATGAGAGAGGAAATCAATTTGATACAATTAGAAAAACAGATACTTTTAATAACATCAATGTGATAAACAGAAACATTTAGGGTAAACAATTAGCAGTAGGTACTATGGCACCTTTATCAGTATCAGTATTAGCACAATATGTCAACAGGAGGTAGGGCTGGAAGAAAGAGGCTGCCCCGCAGGTTGGATTGGAATTGTTTTTGTTTAGTTTTGATGAGTTATGTTTAGTTTTGGTTGGCTGCCATAGTGCATGTGAATTTTAGTTAGGATAACAAGGGTGGCAGGATACACCACAGTGCACAACTGTCTTGGGACAGCCGCAACACACACCGCATGCCATACCCGGGATCCGTAAAGGCTCTCTTTCCCCGTTGTCTGTAGCCCATTTTTTTGATATTGGGATGTGTTTAGTTGTGATGAATTATGTTAATTATGTTGTTTAGTATGTACATGATGGATCTGATGGCTTGGGTCAAGTGTGTTAGTCAAGAGGTAGTGTTAGCTTTGAGGTTGGACCTCCAGTACCATATTTGGGCAGGGAGAACGTGTGAGAATGAACCCATAGCATCCCGGGGGGGTTGACATGATGTAGACATTGGCCTCTCAGAGCCCATACCTGGAGTCTCATGTCTGCACCCAGAGATGATCCAGCAGAGAAATGCTTCTGTGTACCAGTGCTTCTGCCATGAATACATTCTGGATAAGTACACTCTGTTTTTTGTATCAACTACTGAAGTCATTGCACATGAGACTAAGGCTGTGGAACAGCATATGTCAACAGAACAATCTCAGGGTAAGACGTCGTTCCAAGCAAGGTTAAACTAATAACTCTTGGAGAAATCAGGAACAAAATCAGGAAGTGCGATATTAGGTATTATTACAAATAATTACAACAATCCACAACATTTCCATTATCTTGCTAATTCTAGTAGCATGGCAGTGTGTTTGTTTTCAAATGGAAAGGCTGCTGAAGTGGTTTAACTCAAATCAACTCAAAACTGAGAACCATACGGGGACCCTGAGGGGGAAAAATTCCTTACCTGTTATATACACATACATCATAGTTTACATTGGAACACATTTTACAAGAGGGACTGTCCGTTGTTTTGAACACAACACTCACGCTCTCTAATACATCTTCATTATTATACACTTTTACATTTGATGATTGTTCCATGGTAGGAAAAATAGTTATGTATACGACCTCAAAAAGCTAGACAGGGTCCTTGTTTAAATATGTGTGTGTGTGTGTGTGTGTGTGTGTGTGTGTGTGTGTGTGTGTGTGTGTGTGTGTGTGTGTGTGTGTGAGTAACTCATCCTCACCACTGAGCTCTTTAAATAAACCAGAAATTGGCTGTGGGCTAGAGAGTCTGTTAACACGCCGTCACAACAGCAGAGATTCGGAGCAGGAGGGGCTGGGGTCTGAAGTGAAATATGTATTTTTCTCCTCGGAAAGAGACAGAACTCTCTTGACTCCCACATGAACCATGTTCTGCTAGAGTCTTCCAAACAGAGAAAAACAAAGAGAAAGATGGAAACCAGTGCATGATCACAGCAAGTGGATCATCAAAGATGTTCTCTGACTAGGGAAGTAGGCATGAACATCATGACTTCAGGGCTTCAAATGTCAAGAAAGAACCCTTTAAATTCTCCATGAGATGGGATTACCCTTAAACACCTTCTCACTACTTTTAGTTTAGGTGTTATATAACAATGATGTTTACATGACACAAATGATTTCAGCCTCTCAGATCACCCTCATGGTCACCACAGACAGCATCAGTAACTGGAACAGATCTGGCCCTTGGATGGCATGGATGTGGTTCAGATCAAGGCCAAATTTGTCACAAAATCAAATACTGTATGGATCAAAGCTCTCATTATAAGTAATGTATAACTCACATTTAAGGGCACATGGGTGAGATGGTTATGCCTAAGCCAATAAGCCTAAAATGTTGCATCATCACTGAGCTGAAGTTTCAGATGGTGTTATTGTCACTCATCAGTTGCCTATGCAGCGGACTCCCTCTACTGGACACTGATAGAACAACATGAACCCTGAATCCATTTTTTTCGCAATACATAGTAGAGGAGACTGTATGCTTTTACTTGGCTTGACGTGGCTTTTTTGTGTTTTGTTGTGTACTGATAACAAAATAACAAAAAAACTACAAGTTGACCAATCTCTTAATTAGCGAAAGTTGTTTTAATATAAAAATACTGTTATATCCAGACAAATGTAAAATACTGTGCAGAAATCATCATACAAACAGGTCATTTAGTTAGCCCAGTGAAGGCACTCTAATCAGCAGTTATCTATGGCTTTCTAGAAATTTCTTCCCAAATCTCCTCTCGGTTTGGCTATTGATGAGCTTTGGCTTATTTGCATCAAGGAAACATTCAGCAGCTTTTAAAATCAGGTCCAATACATTTCACTTTCTTACAGGGCTAGTCCAGCAGACAGTCCAAGTAAACCCCAAACAGATAAAAAAAAAACAGGAACAATGTAAGACTCACCTTTCTCAAGGAACTGAGATCTGAAATGAGCCATGCAAGAGGAGCTGATTTATAGCTAGGTACAACTTAAATCACATTCCCTAGATGTACCCAACATGGCAAAATGTTTAAAAAAGAAAAAAATCAGTACCATAAATACACAGTATTGTACCATCAAGGCTCTGAATACATTTGTAGTTCATAAAACAGCAGGTCCTTTGGCTATAAAAGAAATAAACACACACACACACACACACACACACACACACACACAGAAATGCACACACTCACAAATATCACTCTGTCTCCCACAACCCCTCCCAACCACACACACACACACACACACACACACACACACACACACACACAAACACACACACACACACACACACACACACACACACACACACACAATTGATGTACACATCCAAAAACAGGTATGGTACAGGTGAACTCCAGTGAATCCTTGGCATTAAGAGTAAGCAGCATCTCTTAGAGAGAGGTTTCCTTTGCCTCAGCTGGCAGAGGCTTGAAGGACAGAATTTCTGTGAATGTGTGACCTGCAAGGAGGAGAAGAGGAACGTAAGAGAAGTGGAGGGAGAAAAGGTGGAGGGTTAGTAAAGATGAGAGGAGAGGATGAGAGAACCACAGAGGAGGAGAACAATCAATACGTATTAAAATAGTTGCATCATAGAAAAAGGAAATGTACACTTGAAACTGAAACTAGCAGTGCCACTACCCGCTGCAGATGATTTTACCGTACTCAATGTCTGCTCTTTCTCTATGTCCCTTCTCCCTTTATCTCATCCTTGGTTCTATTCCATTGCCTTTCTTTCATCCATCTTTCCAAATCTGCCTTTTCCGCCCCCCTCTGTCCGTCTCTATGCCCCCCTTACGTTTCCACTGCTCCAGGGTGAGGTCTGCGTGGTCCATCGAGTGGTCATAGGGCTGGGCCTCAGTCTCCTCCTCTGGCTCCCTGTATTCGCTGAAGTACGGCAGTGTCAGAGCCTCGCTGGCCGCCACCCTGCAGTCGGGGTCAAGGAGCAGCATGTGGTCCAACACGGTGACCGCTGCAAGACAGGACCCAAGAGCATGGCTAGTGAGTGCCTGATGAAAAGCTAGTTTACAAATCCACCAGCCAAGTAATTATTTTGAGGAGAATATACAGCATAGGAGCACTGCAGCGGGATCAATACATTCTTTTAGACTCTCAATCGACATATAAATGCATGCCTATGACATGAACTAACACAGACTGCTTTCTTTGTAATATGTTGGTTCGATACGTGTTTTTTATTCAAACATGATGGACAACATATACACAGCTCAATATCCCTGTTCCATGCAGACCTATACAGGCCACATCACAGAGATCATCCATTTTGTCCTTATTTAAAAAAAAAAAAATCAATATGCATAAACCCAATGAGGGAGGATATTGATTACAGCTGGTTAGAGAAACCTGTACTCATAGAAATTATGATTTTAGTAGGTGTTTAGATGCAGAGCAGTTGCCTGTTAGGGCCCTTACCATGTTTGCTAGCTTTGGGTAACATCATTTGCAAATCTTTTTTCTTCAGCTTAGGGAGTCTTTCAATGTAGCTTTTGGCCTGTAACACACAGACAGAGTTATTTTTTAAAAATGAAGAAGAGTTAATTCAGCTGTTTGCACAGTAAGTTGAGAAATTTGTACAATATGTTCAGCCCATCATATTACAGTTAGTTCCTGTAAGACAAAACGACTCTGTGTGCACAGTAACGTATACAGTAAGAGACAGAGTAACAAAGGGTTTCATAAACTTGAGGTCATCTGACATTGAATCAAACTAAACATATCTAACATTTTCACTTGCCCTCATATGAAAAAAGATTTAAAATGTGTACCCCACTGTGAAAATGATAAACAAACCAAAAAGTTGTCAGTGAAAGTTTGTGATGTCTAAGTGGGGTCATGAACCAAAAAAGGTTGGGAACCACTGGGATAAGAAAATTAGAGAGTGGAAGAGACTGACATCTTGAGACTGCAGTTTGTGGATGAAATCCTGCGTTGGAGTTCCAGTGATTTTCATTATCTCTGTCAGCTGATCCAAGTCTGATGCAATAGGTCAAAGGTCAACAATGAGGAGCACCAAAATCATGTGACATAACAACACAGACCAGACACAGGCAGAGGGGAATACTTCATAAGCCCAGGTTACTCTGTAGTAACCTGTGATAAGAAGAGTTTCCATAATGACTACGGTTTAAAAAGTACATCATTGCAGGATACGGTCAGTTCCTTTGAAGAGTGGCGCTCCCAAGAGCATCTCTGCCATGATGCAGCCAACGGACCAGATATCCACTAGAGGGAGACAGAGGAATGGAGAGAAAGAGAGACAGGGGGCAGGAAGAGAATGAACATTGTTCAGAGTATGCTTCTGAAAAGAAAAAAAAACCTCACTTTTAATATGGTAATGATTGTGTGTGTGTGTGTGTGTGTGTGTGTGTGTGTGTGTGTGTGTAGTTGCTTACCTGTTTGTGTGTAGTGCATCCAGCTGAGAATGATTTCAGGTGCTCTGTACCAGCGTGTCACCACGTACCCTGTCATCTCAATGTCTGCCTGCCTTGCCAAACCAAAGTCAAGGATCTAAGGACACACATACACATAAACACACACACACAAATGTATATGGCGTTTTACAAAGTGTACTTCTGTGAAATACACGCCCACTCATGATGTTTAGACCTTTGTTCAAGTCAGGATATATTTTTTTTCCTTCCATGTTTGCTTCTTTTTTTTTTTAAATGACATCAACAAACAACACACAAATCTTCGCCTATACATAAATTGTGTCTCATGTAGAATCCTTGGTTCTTCCTATGGCATGGAGCCTTCTGTGAAGAAATCTGTTGAAGCCTGCACAGAATTGCATTTTCTGATACTATTGTTTGACACTAAACCTGCTGTAGGCCATACTTTACGCCATACTCAAACTAGCACATTGAATAGTTCACACTGAAAAATATACTCCTTGAAAGATAGCTCTGTAATTTTCCTAGATTTCTAAATCAACAACTATTTTAATAAGGTGGTCCGGGGACCAGCCACAAACACCACAAGACAGTCCCTCAAGTGGAATCCCCAAGGAAAAAGAATGAGAGGTCGGCCACGAAACACCTGGCGTAGAGACTGGGAGGCAGACGCCATGAAAATGGGCTACACTTGGGGAAAGCTTGAGATGTTGGCTCAGGACCGAGATGCTTTGAGAACTCTTGTTTGCGGCCTAAGCCCCAGAAGGGGTAGTAGGCGATGATGATGATGATGATGATGATGATCCAGGGAACATATTTTGCATAATTTTTCTGTACTACACAGTAGAAAGAGGGGGTTGACTCCTATTGCAGTTGATTCTGATGGACATTTAAATCACATGCTAATATTACTTCCAGCATAAAAATAAACTATTCTGGTTGGTGATGTGTTTAACGTGCATACTAATCTAATCCATGTTTTCCAACCATAATCACATAGAATGATCTCCAGGATTTGTATTCATTTTTTCTGTTAATTAAGTGATTTCACATTATCTCTGAATGTCCACCAGTCCCATGTCATTTTAGAGTAAGTGTTTACTAGGCACAAGAGCACCATATACAAACTGCCTCTCAAGTGATGTAAGCACAAGTGAAGTACAGACAAGTTTACAACTTGTCTCTGCCTCACCTCCCATAGAGTGAAGAGGACACATTAAACAGCCCACTGCACCACACACTAAATCCCACCTTCAGCTATTCACACATGCAGTGCGTATTTAGTTATATGGTACAGGGATGATTTATAGCATAGAGGAAAACAATGTGTTCCCACGGAAGACACTTATCCCTGGCCAGGCACATACAGAAACACACACAGAAACACACACACACACACACACACACACACACACACACACACACACACACCACTTTGTCATTGTTTGTTTAACAGAAGGTCTGCTGTGTAAACGTGTGTATGTTTCAGACACAGACTGCGGGTCACTTTGTCAGACTGTGTGTGTTCAGTACAGATTAGGCTAATAGGTTACAGCCATGAATGTTAGAAGAGTCTGCTGTAGGGCACTCACCTTTAACTCGCAGTCCTGGTTGATGGCTAGATTTCCTGGTTTGAGGTCCTGATGGAGAACAGGCAGATGTTTATACTTGCTGATCCGACCAGATCAAAAATAAGCTACATTAAGCATAAATGATATTATTAAGAAATGGGGGTCACTTACTCTGTGGATGATTCCAGCTGCATGGATGTACTGGAAGAAAGCAGAGGGACATGTTAGCCAGTGTGTGTGTGGGTGTGTGTGTGTGTGTGTGTGTGTGTGTGTGTGTGTGTGTGTGTGTGTGTGTGTGTGTGTGTGTGTGTGTGTGTGTGTGTGTGTGTGTGTGTGTGTGTGTGTGTGTGTGTGTGTGTGTGTGTGTGTGTGTTTGTGTGTGGTGTGTGTGTGTGTGGTGTGTGTGTGTGTGGTCGGTGTGTGCATTTGAGTATATGCGAGTATGAGTGAGTGTGTGAGACAGAGAGAAGGGTAGTGAGAGTGTCATGCACACCTTAAGTCCCCGGAGCATCTGGTAGACAAGGAACTGCACTTTTTCCTCTGAGAGTTTCTGCATTTTCATGAGTTTGCCCAAGTCAGTGCCCATATATGGCATCACCAAATAACTGGGAGGGGGGGAGAGAGAGAGAGAGAGAGAGAGAGAGAGAGAGAGATGCATGAGACATGCACAATGACAACATGTCATGTCATGTGTCTCTTTTAAAAAACCCTAGTGTACTGATACCAAAAGTACTCAGTTCAAAGGCCACGACAGGGAGAAAATAAGGGTAGTTTAATTAATGACTGAATTAGGATAATACTTATCATAAATTATTAACTTAGTAACAGCAGTACTGACCAATTAACTTCTAGTTATCTGTGAGCTGGATGAGCTAGGCATCAGTAAGGTAGAAGAGTTGTGTGAGGAAAGCAAGGCTGCATTGAGTGATGAAAGGAAATGGGCCGTCTGTGTGCAGCACTCATAAATAGTCTTAGAGTTACAGTTAAGAATTTTTCTTTCTAATTTTCCTTCCTAATTATGACAACTTAGAAACAACCTTCTACTATAATAACAACAGCGTTTTTACCGTATTCTACATACAGTAGAAAAATTGAGTCAACTCACAAGTCTTGGAATCTATCCAGCGAAAGGGACGCTGTGAAAACATCTAGAAGTCCAATGACCTGATTAGAAAGAAAGAAAGAAAGGAAAGATGATACGTGAAAGGTGATAGGGGTTTACATCAATGTTAACAAATTATCTGTGATACTTTATCCTCAACAAAAATAATCTTCCTGCAGGACAGGAAAGGTAAGTTAAGATATTTCTTTAGAGTAATGCTCAGGGGGATCTCGAGTCAATCGATGTGTGGCCAAGAGCACAACATTGTTCAAAAACAAAGTCAAAGAGAGACCCTTCAGAACTTCCTCTGAGTGTAGATGTGGTGTGGAGGTGCCCCTTACATTTCCATGCTTCATGTGTTTCAGCAGGCGCAGCTCACGGTACGCTCTCTTGGCAAAGAGCTCCGACTGGAATGGCCGGTGCAGCTTCTTGATGGCCACCTTAGATCCTGTTCGTCGGTCCACTGCTGAGCTGGAATCAGGACAAACACTCTCTCACTTAAGCATTTTCAAACCAGAAAAAAACAGAAACAGCCTATACATTGACCATGAAATGATTTGCATTAGAAATTCTAGTATAATTAAGTTCCTGAGTAGGGGAGAGTGGGGTGCTTTGTGCCAGCGGGGAAGTTGTGCCACCCCTTATTTCTAGGGAACCATAGAAAAAATTGGTCAAGTGACCACACATTTTTTGAAGAGTCAGCCATTTAACTCATCCTGCAAAGAAGAGAGCCGCTTTGCATGAGAGATAAGAACATTTAAGTGAGTGTTGTGTCTAAATGGGTTTAGACAAGTTTAAAAACATTTGGTAAGCTACACTATGAGTCTATATAGCTAGTATGATTTTAGCTCAAAACAGCTGGATGATGCATTTTTTCCAAAAAGGTGGGATTGGGGTGATTTGTGCCAAAGGGCCTAGGGTAAATTGTGCCAGTGATCTGTATAGATAATTCCATTCAATTTGGTCTTCAATTTGGAGTCATGTAAATTACCTTTAAATAGAATTGACTCAACTCAACTTTGTTCTGATGTGTTCAGGAAGCTCTAGGCCTTGTTTAAGAAAATGTACCTTTGATGTGCTCGTGTGGCGCAATAGGCTTGTAGAAAATCAGCTTTTGTGTACCCCAATATATTCTCTTTAATGGCACAACTTACCCCGCACCGGGGGCAAGTTGTGCCACGAGACCACTTTTTTTCAGAAAGCTATATTTCTTAAATACTATATTTCAGATCCAAAGTGATTGTTCCCAAAGATGCACCACATCCTGAAATATACATATTTTAGTTGGAAGCATTACTGTCATGGCCTCGCTTAAAAGTCACTTTAAGTAAAAACTGGCACATCTCACCCCACTCTCCCTGATGCTCTTTACAGTCACCATTCTGATTCAGCGCATTCTGGACTTTTGGTTTGGTTCTAATAAACATGCCTAACCTTTGAGAGGAGTGAGCAACGTATTTGCTAACACCAGAGCCAAGAATTCTGAGCAATTTTACAAAAAACGTATTACATCTCACTTTGAGATAGGCACTGCCATGGAGTCATGGAGCACGTTGTGGGACATAGACAAACAAACAAGCTGTTTACAGAACTTTGAAAACTATAGAACACACATCATTCTATCAATCAATTATGTTTTTAGGTCTTTATAAAGAGTCTGCGCTACTAGGTTAAAGAAATAGAGGAAGCCTATATTGATTTATATTGTCATAGTATAAACTGTATTATTTATATTTTTATAAACATATATAATATCGTTATTATAAAATACAACGGGTTAAAAGCCAAGGTGAAATCAAATGCTGGAAAACAGCCTAAATTATCAATGTGAAATGAAAATAATTTCATCAAAGCGAACTGGCATCTTGAGGGCTCATTAGCGTACGGACCCTGCTTTGTATACAATAGCAGCGGTAGCGACCCCCCCTCTATGCGTCACTGCCAACCGCACCAATGCGGAAATCAAGTGCCTCAGACTCATTGTTTCAATTTCTACTTTAAAAAAACATGCGTTCATGGTTACCCACAACTTAAATATTAAGTCGAATGTTTACATTTATCCTCCAATGGTTTTCTAGCCCGACTGGGAATGTTCTTACATGACACAGAGCTGAACACCCGGTTGTGACACAGGAAACAATTTAGAAGAAGGTGCAGGGAACCCACTTTGGTCCAGTAATGTGGTGCTGAACCACACCACAACCTTCCATCAAATAGATGTAGAGGTTATTAATTGCACGTGAATTGTAGTCGCCGACTAAAACGGGGTAGGCTACACCGAGTGTTCGATTGGCTCTATTATGAATGAAGTCAAGCGGGACCTTGGCCATTGAGTGGATGGGGACAAAGCAGCCTTTTGTTAAAAGTCCCTGTTGCGCGGTATCCGTAGTTCTCGTTTGTTAACCTACACTAACGGCGTTAACTGATTCAAATATGATTTTGACCATAGTCTCTGTATAGGTGCCAGGGTGTGTCCACGAACAAACCCTAGGTGGTCACATATCTGTATCTGTATGCACAGGAAACCCTGTGACTTTTAACCTTCTGCGAAGTGGACCTTAGGGATCCAATCTTGCATAGTCTAACCTGGACGAAATGATAAGCAGCAGATATGTCTGGCGACATTGCTTTCGTTGTCGATTGTACAGTAGGCTACTCACCATACGGTTCCATACGCTCCAGTTCCCACCTGTTTCAACTCTCGATAACGCTCAGGTACTTCCCAAACTGTTTTGTTTACTTCTTGGCGATGAAAGCCCGCTCGGCTCCTAGTTGACATGACTTTAAAACTACGTGACAACACGTCGATGATATATCAGAATTACTGTGAGCTATTTCTCTAGTTCTTTCTAAACACCCATGTCACCCTTTGCTCCTGGCTTACGCACTACGTGTGGCCGCTCCCTCAGGGCTGTTCAACCTCCCTCAGCGCCACTCCCATTGGTCTTAACGACACAGAGGCACGGCGATGGATTTTGGTTTACTGCATTCCAGAGTTCCTACCATAGTAACGCCGGACCAGTTAATTGAATTGTCCTCTGGACTGACGTGTTTCACATGTAAATAGAGTGGAGGCAAACTGGCCTTTATTTAACCCAACATGTTAGCAAAGAGTGTTATCAGGGGGTCGCTCCCCAGATGTTTTCAGGTATGTAATGATCCGTGCATGACTGTCAAGACTTGCAGGGGCTTGTATCCCATTACAGCCTTCCTATAGCCTATTCGAGGTATGAACAAAAGATTCACGTCTGCATTTACAAAGCTCTCTGTCAGTTGCCTACACAATTTGATAAAATCGCTTTAATTCTACTTCAATATTGTTTTTATCTAATATCCACTATCTAATAAGAGGACAGAGCTAAAAATACAGCATTAATTTTGAGCAAAACTTAACTAGTGGTTGACTCCAACAAGCCCTTTGCAGTGCAAAGTTTTATTATAACAACTGACTTAATGTAGGCCACCCAGTTTCATGGGAGTCCAACCATAGGCCTGTTAACCACTGGCAGTCCACCAATGCAAACCGCTGAGTATATTTTGGGGCTGTTTGAATTTCTGACCTAAATCTTCTGCATTTAAAAAAAAGTAAGCCTGTGTGTCTACACTGAGTGTAGTTTAATTTTTTTCCACAGTTTGACCACATTCTGTCTACCACACACACACACACACTGTGAAGTAATGAGCAAGTCAGGACCTAGCAGCTTATTTTCTAAAACAGCATAATTACTCCATGACACATTCCTAACATTACTAGCAGTGAAAGGCCTCTCACTGACAGTAAATGCTTGGAAGTGCAGCATTTCTGATGCATTTTATTCATAAGACACTAAGGCTAAAATGTCTCAGGGATACAGAATGTGAGGATTGATTGGATTGCTAGTACCAGCCCTAGTCCAGTTGGGTCCAAAATTACCTGCAGAACAGAATACTGTAGTGTTGATGGGGCAGCCATACCAAAAAGTTTTTTTTATTAACATCTCTCTCAATGGAAGACCTCCAGGAATAACATTTCTTCTTAATTTTTGCAGTTTATTTTTTAATACTGTACAAATAATCAAATGTTAACCACCTGGAATGAATTAAAAAAAGTGTTAATGGATACCACGATGACTCATCTTCAGTACACAGCATTTACAAGTTTAGGCTAGATGTGTTTTTGCGGTCAGATTTATTGGGTAAGCTGTCGTGAAGGGGTAAACACACAATACATAGTGCACTGTTCATGATTAAAAGGATGCACGAGTTGCAAACATACACAGAAACAATTCCCTGCCAAATTAGGATTATTAGTTCAAAAACAAATGCAAATATAATTTACTCTCCCTCTTTAATAAAAAAAAAAACAGGCTGGAATAACACACAATCCACATCACTGTGTATGTTAAACCTCTCCCTTGTATTAAAAATCCAAAGTAAAGCCAAGCCCAAATATCTTTTTAGATAATTTTAACAATGACAGTTTCCTATACATTGTTTTATGTATTTGTCTAGCACTATGAATGCCAGCCCTGCTAAAGGAACTATGCAAACTATATGGTATGGCTCTATATTTGGCCAGCAATTCTACCATAGTGAGGGAAATAGAATATTGTTCAACAGGATTTAGTTTGTGCGCTTAGAGACATCAGCCTCTTTAATTATGTGCGTTGTGACATCCGGAAATGGAGAGTAAGCACACACATTCAGACTCAAACACACACCCACATCTGCACACACACACACACACACACACACACACACACACATCTGTACACGCACACAACACACACAACTTTGGTACACACATTCACACTCACAGAGACATGCACTCATCCGCAAACGCACACAACTTTGGAACAAACACACACACATACACACACACACACACACACACACACACACACAAATAGCTACAAATAATAAATTGGTACAAATTGAAGTGTTTGGTTACTGGTCGTTCAGACTCACACCTGCCCCAGTAGGACTAGAGGAATGAGACTTCATGTAAAACCAGCTGGCAAGTGAGACAGAGAAGGGCAGAAAGAAGAGAGGTCATCACAGACAGCATCATCACCATCACCTAGCTTAGTGTTAACACATTTTTCATGAACTCTTTCTTTCTCTCTCTCTCTGTCTTTCTCTTCATTGGTTTGACTCAGTAGCTCCAGAACACAAATGCCTTCCTTGACCTTTGACCGAAATATGCAAGACCCCACAGAGAGAGAGACAGACAGATAGACGGGTAGATGACTCACAATGCAGCAGAGAAATAAAGAGCTACAAATCAATTACTCATGGGTAAAAGGAAAAGAAAATCTCTCTCTCTCACACACACACACACCCACACATACACACACACTGACTCTCTCTAGGTGGGTTGCAACAGAGGCCTTGTGGTCAGGAAGGACTTATGAGGATCAGGTGACGCTGAGCTCACGGGCCCAAGCAGGGGGTTTGCTGTCATAGGGGACCAGCACAGGGGCCCCCGCTGAGCTTGCTTCCCCTCCCGCTTCCTCTTCTTCACTTCCTTCTCCTTGCTCGTCCCTCTCTCCAGGCTCTGAGGCCCCTCCTCGGCCCACCCAACCTGGCTGCTCCAGACCTGGCACGGAACTGAAGGGCTGTTCTAGAACCTTCAGCACCCGCTGGACCTGAGGAGAAAGACAGGAGAAAGAGTGAAGGCAGGACAGAGTAGACAGATAGTGACAAAGACAGAGAGAGAGGGCAGGACATAGGAGACAGACAGGGACAAAGACAGAGAGGGCAGGACAGAGGAGACAGGCAGGGACAAAGACAGAGAGAGAGGGCAGGACAGAGGAGACATACAGGGACAAAGACAGAGAGAGGGCAGGACAGAGTAGACAGGCAGTGACAAAGACAGAGAGAGAGGGCAGGACAGAGGAGACATACAGGGACAAAAACAGAGAGAGGAAAGGTACATCAAAAAGGTGAGAGATACAGGAAAGCAAAAAGATGCAGGAGAAATCAAGTTATTTTACTATTCTATGACGTGTCACAATTCATGAAATGTCTTGTGTATGCCGAAATCATTGCCAGCAACCATGAGACAGGGACTCTTACCTCTGAGAAGTCTCCATTCTCGGCTGCCTCTATTGCATTCTGGACGATGTAGTTCCTGAGCACCACTCGAGGGTTTGTGCTGTCCATCACGTGCACCCTCTCCTCATGCGCAGCCTGAGCGTCACTCACACCATCACACTCCCGCCTCAAACGCTCCCTGAGGTCACACAACAATCCAAGGTGAGAGAGTGAGTCATGACTGATTTAGACACTTTGAAATACTTGATAAAACCATCTCTCAATATCTCGAATGCTATTAATAAAGGTGGTGATTTTTTTTTTTAACTGTGACTTTCCTTGGCAACTGAATCTTTTTCACTGTACCCATAATCAGCAGTATAACTGGTAGTGTGCTGACAGTTCTGTCTAATGCTGCATACTAACCAACAACAGTGCCACAAACAACAAATCGCTAAAAAAAAACGACCACAACGACCCTACCACAACGAAGCTTCTGGTTAATGGGACATGACACTGTCTGAAGTTATGAACATCAACCTTATAGGGAAATAATGTGAAAACAATTGTGATCAAATTTGTGATAAATTACATTAACCCCTGATTTAAGTATTACAATCTTGAAAGTCTCAAGGAACTAAATTATCTGATTTTTAAATTAAATGTAGTTCAACCCCCTCTATGGTTCTCAGGGACAGGGATATGAGATATTATTAACAAAAGGGTGGGGCAAGAGATTTGCAAAAGCTCAGCTTTCACTCCCTTCCTCTCTTCACTAAACCTCACTCGGTCATCCCTCACAGCTGCCGTTATTAGTGTTTGGGAAGTTTGGTTCACTGGAAACAGAACGGTAACATTTAAGGCATTTTTGTGTTGTCTGAAGGGACACACACACACAGGACGAGTCACTGTAGATTGTTAGATAAAATGGCTATTTACTCCCACACTGCTACTGCCACTGCCACTCTCTGAATCCTGATTGTCCTCTAGCCTGCACAGTCTCTTCCCTTTGACTTCCTCATCCGTTTCTGCTCACTTCCCCTTTCCCTTCCTTTCCGTATCTCTACATACCTATGGATTGCTGTGACCTCAGCACAAAGCACTAACTTTAGAGCCACTGAACTGTGCTGTCTGGGTCAGAGAGCATAAACAAAAGAGAGAGAGGACTGACCGTGTGTGTGTGTGTGTGTGTGTGTGTGTGTGTGTGTGTGTGTGTGTGTGTGTGTGTGTGTGTGTGTGTGTGTGTGTGTGTTCGAGTGAAACAGAAAATACACTATTTGTCTGGTGCAGGTGCAATGCAATGTGAAGGGACAAAGCGTGACGTGGGACGTAATTGTCTATCTGAGGCTTGAAGTAATATAAGGACTGGGGAAAGTAACCTTCTCTTCCGGTGGGCTGCACGT
>NC_137926.1:19277318-19279818 GCF_963457725.1 Sprattus sprattus
TGGTGTTTCTGTAGTTCTGCACTGATGACATGAAACTCATGGTGTTTCTGTAGTTCTGCACTGATGACATGTAGTTTATGGTTTTCTGTAGTTCTGCGTGCCACTCAGCCTGTCTACACCTGTGTATCTCTCCTCCAAAGCCCTCCCTTTAAAATGAATTGCTGCTCGCTGCTCGTCTCATCATCCATGCTTTAGTGACCTAATATGGCAGCCGCTGACGGTGACGTCAAATGGATTTTTAAGCCTCTGCAGAGAGAAATCCAAAGCATGAAGGTCAACGCCGGGGGTCACTGTTTAAACCTCGGCGTCTTTCTGGTGGATCTGCTTACTGTGGCTCCTGCTTAGGTGGATGATTTGCGCAGCACGTTTATTTATTTTGTTTATGTGACTGTTTGCTTGTTTGTTTGTCGTGGGAGAGGAGACGGTAATTCAGCGAGCTGAAAGGCTGCGGAGAGCTTTGTGAGAGAGAGGGGGGCTGGATTACAGGATAAAAGCTCACTATTAGAAACCATTACAGCGCTCCACGAGACGTCGACGCCGCCACAGTTGGGTTCAAAATGTCAAAACAGACGCGGGGGTTTTTAAATCTGTGTGTCTATGTGTGTATGTGTGTGTGGTGGGTTCTCTGTGAGTATTTCATCATTAATATTAGTAATACTTATAAAAACAATGTCCAGATGAGCGCTGAGCGCAGTGCTTATGAGGACCCAGGGGAGGCTGCTGTGTTTGGCTTTGGTTTGTTTGGGGCGTGGGCTGTTTTCATGGGTGTCTTAAGTGTAGATTTAGACAGCTACAAGGGCAATGTAGCCATATGGCTGCACCCACACACAGACACACTCACAGACACACACACAGACAGACACACACATACACACACACACACACATACACACACACACACACACACACACACACACACGAATACATGCAAACCCACATATCCAACTACTTCTACCACACGCATTCAAAGACAACCACAAATATACACCCATAACACACACAACTATCTCTCTCTTTCTCTCTCTCTGTCTCTATATCTCTCTCTCTCTCTCTCTTCCTTTATTTCTGTGTTTGACGGGTGTTGGGGTTGGCGGGTGGTGACAGCAGTGCTGCGGCGTCCCTCACCTGCTTTGAGAAGCACGATCTGGTCGTTCTGACACAGCTCCATGAAGCCGTCGATGCGCTTGGCAAACTCCACCACGTACTGGATGGCCTCCGTGATCTTGATGGCGCACAGCTGCCACATGACTTCTCGGGGCTACCGGAGTGGAGAGGAGAGGAGAGGAGAAAAGAGGAGAGGAGAAGAGAGGGGAGGGGAAGAGAAGAGGAGGGGTAGAGTGTGGTGGGAAAGAGAGAAATGTGAGTAAACTGCACAGACCTGTATTACCAAGGTTGGCATGCAACCATATGTCATCAGACTGTGTTTGTGTCTCAGTGCCATTGTTTGAAATTAGCTATGAAACTACATAATTTTTAACCACCTGTATGGAAAAATATATGGAAAATGTATGGAAATATATGGAAAAAGGAGCAGTGACCAGTGGCTGAGGTGAGTTTCTGATAAACGCTTGTGAGGGGGAGTTAGGTATGGAGATCTGAGGGCCAGTTGCACTGGTCATTATCTTATATGGGGAGGTGGGCAGTCGTCCCTGTCCTAGTGTTCTGTGGCGTGTGGAGGGTGGTGACACTCTGACACGGTCTCTTTTTTACCTTGTTCTGGTAGCTCTCCATCTCCTCCTGCAGGAAGGTCTGCCAGGTCATCTGCTGGAGTTCCTCTCTCAGGTACTGACACGTCTCCATGTGGGACTTAGAGATGTTTTGGGCCAGGTGTTCTGGAATGGAACATAGAACCGCAAGGCATGTGAGATACGGAAATGAGAGCACTTTCTTTCAGCCATCTCACACATCTCCCACACACACACCTAATGCAGCTATTTGTGCTATTTAGAGACGGGTAATGCTTAGGTGTGTGCTTGCGGTGTGTGTGTGTGTGTGTGTGTGTGTGTGTGTGTGTGTGTGTGTGTGTGTGTGTGTGTGTGTGTGTGTGTGTGTGTGTGTGTGTGTGTGTGTGTGTGTAGCAGAGACTTTCTTGTACAGCACGTTTTTCTCTCTGTGTTTTTACATCGTCCGTGTGTCAGTGTGTGTGAAGCTGTGTGTGAGATGTGAAGTAGGGATTTCTAATTCAGCCATGATAGAAACCAAGGGAATGCCTCAAATGTGTGTGCACGTGTGTGTATGTGTGGGTGTGTGTGTGTGTCGAAGTATACATTTGCATTATTGTGTGTATTGTGCATACACACTCCCAGAAACCTGGGTCACATTTTCTATTTAACAGCATAAAAAGAAGGCAAAAAAACACACATATGGTATAAAAACTCCATCATTTTGAAAACACATCTGTTAAAAAGGACTCCCCAAAGCACACGGCGGAAGCAAAAAAAAATGATTTCCCCCGACGCGTGCCCTGCCAGATCCTGATTGGCCCTAATTAATGGAAACT
>NC_137926.1:19289818-19292318 GCF_963457725.1 Sprattus sprattus
GAGATGCTGCTGAAGAGACTCTTAACCCTTTCATTGCCAAAGACATCACATTTGAAATGTAATATCTTGCACTTATATAATATGTGTATTTTTGTGTGTGTCTGTGTCTGTGTGTGCATATCACCATGAAAGAGAGAGGAATAAAGAGAAAAAGCAAGAGGACTAAGAAAGACAGATTGCACAGGAAACATTCAAAGACAGCGACATGAGTAGTGTCCCGTTGGTTGACAGTGGGCACGTGTGGCTGACACCTGTGAAGTGGCCACGGCAGAGAAGAGACGGGCAGTAATGACGCATGGGCACACTGGGCATTGTAAGGTAGAGAATGCCCCATTGTGTCCCCTGAGCCCAGTTCAAGGGCAGTCAGTGAGTCAGAACATGAGGGCAGGAATGAGAGAGAGAGAGGTAGAGAGGTGGGGAGGGGGGGATGTGGAGAGAGGAGGAGAGACAGCCCTGTGGACTGGGTGATGTGTCATTCTTGCTCTTGCTCATGCCTGCCCTCTAGCTTCCTCACAAGATTTTTGCGATTTCTTGGCATGACGGAAAACACAAATTTGCACTGCCAAAGCAAAACATAGAATTTAACATGTAGCATGTTGTGGTTCTGTTCATGTGTGTATGTGTGTGTGTGATATGAGTGTGTGTGCGCGCCTCTCTATCTCCCTTGTTCTTTCTCTACTCCTCCCCCTCTCACTGAGTCATCTGCAGTGCAGGACTTTAGAGAACCCCCATGAGAGAGAGAGAGGGGGGGGGGGGGGAGAGAGAGGGGGGGGATGGAGAGAGAGAGGGAGGGAAGGAAGGAGAGTGAGAGAGGGAGGGAGAGAGAGAGAGAGAGAGAGTGAGGGAGGGAGAGAGTGAGGGAGAGAGGGAGAGTGAGGGAGAGAGGGAGAGTGAGGGAGAGAGGGAGAGAAAGTGTTCTCCTCTATGGGATTATTCAGACTAATCATTTCTATGCTTTGTGTGTGACTGCCACAAGGCCATTCTGAGCCATCTGAATAGGAGGCTATTACTCCAACGTATCAGCACTTCACTCGCACAAACTCTACAAACCGACACGGAACTATCATCGTTCAATAAAAGAGGACCAGGACAGCACTGTGTCTGTGACACCAGCGTGTCTCCATGGCCCCTTATTAGTCCGTAAAAAAGTTATGGCACACACACACACACCTCTACTGAGCCTCCGTCAAATTCTAAATAAAAATAATTCCACTACCACCACCCAAATGGCGTTTGCTCACTCGCTCGCTCCAAGAAGGCAGAGAAGCGGTTTCTCAGAACGTACTTTCCCCACCATTTGTACCTGAGCCTCGTCATTTAGGGGAGGATTTCCAGGCGTGCTGTTGACACAAGACATCTGAAGGCGTGTGAAATATTGAAGAGGGACTGGCAAAGTAATGGAAGGCAGCTACTCGAGGGAGGGAGGAATAAAAAAAGGATGGAGTAAGAGTGAGACAGACAGAGAGAGAGAGAGAGAGGGGGAGGGAGAGAGAGGGAGGAAAAGAGAGGGACTGACTGCTAACTCCATAACAAAAAGGGGTGAGGGGAAAAAAAAAGAGGCAGAATTCTCAGGCATCACCTCCCTCCGAAGGACGGCTCTGGCGTTTCAGCACAGATTGACAATCTCCCTTTTCTCATTCCACACGGCTTCACCCCACGGGAGCAAAGCGCCTGCTTTTGTTTGCAAAGCAGGAACAACAAGCTGGGGCTGCCACTACTGGAAATGTGTCTTTGCCAAAAGAGGAGGCTTGAAAAGAACACAAATCTCACTGAAAGAAAGAGAGAGAGAGAGAGAGAGAGAGAGAGAGAGAGAGAGAGAGAGAGAAAAATAACAGTGCCTTTCTTGCTCTCCTGCCACTGTGGTTCCTGATCACGCTGAACTGTTTTGCTGTTGACCTAACCTTTCAGGATTAAGATTATCCACCACATTACAGGGGACAAAGTGAGGCCCGGTGCTGCGGGGAGATTAACCCATTACGGCAGTGTGTCAAACGCTTTAGATCACTGCCAGTGCGGCGGGGACTGTTTTGTAACAAGCTGAGGTGCTCAGCCACTGAAATGACCCGAGTAAGAGAGGGTGATTAGAGGTATTAACGACTGCATTTCAATGAAAAGGTAATGTGGAGACACTAATGGACATAGAAACACTAATGGACATTGAAACACACAAACAAATAGCACCCGTATAAACCTTGCGCGCGCACGCACACACACACACACACGCACACGCACACACGCACGCACACAGACACACATACACACCGAATTTTTTTTTTTAAACACACACACACAGACACACAGATCCGGACATGCATGCACACACACACAGCTCATTCTGTTTCCTGACCCACAGACACACTTTGTTCGCTCATCAGTATCTCATCACTCTAAAACCTGGCGTCTTCTGAAGTGCTCTCGGTGTGATTTATTTTTACCGGGACTATGTTCGGCGTGGCGGAATGACGCTGTGTGTATGGGCTCTGCCGGCACCACTGCGGAC
>NC_137926.1:19297318-19302318 GCF_963457725.1 Sprattus sprattus
GGGATACTTGGAGGAGAACTCTGAGAAAAGTCAAAGTAAATTTGATTGGGGTTATTGTTACAAATGTGTTTTCTAATCAGGCACAACAAAGGACGTCTCACTATCTCGCTCTGAGCTGAGGCACAATGGAGAATTTGAGGAAAATTGTCCAAACAGGTGCCTGATTCCCCGCTTCAGCTCCTCAGCTCACTGCTTATTGACGATCCATCACAAACACTTAACATAATCACTCTCGGAGCGATGTAGAAGACACACACACACAAACAGGCTTATCCATCTCTGTCTCTTGACAGTCTTCTGCCATCAGAGAGGGGAGAGAGAGGGAGAATGAGAGACAGGGAGAGAGAATGAGAATGAGAGAGGGAGAATGAGAGAGGGAGAATGAGAGAGTGACAAGGGTACAAGAGCGGGTAGAGTGATAAGAAAGAGAGGAAAGAGACATGAGCACAGAAGCAAAACAAAGGTAGAATGCAAGAGAGAGATACAAAAAAAGACAACGTGTGCAAATCCAAGGACAAAAGAAAGAGAATGAGGGAGATAGACACGAAGAAGGAAAGAACATGATAAAGAGAAAGAAAGAAGTCAAGGAGCAGACAGAAAAAAATTATATATAAAAGAGAGTGAGGGAGAGAGAGGATGTGAGAGCACAGATGACAGGCAGAGAGAGAGGGTGAGAGAAAGAGAGAGGGTGAGAGAAAGAAAGAGAGAGAGAGCGAGAGAGAGTGAGAGAGAGAGAGAGAGAGAGAGAGAGATAGAGAGAGAGAGAGAGAGAGAGAGAGAGAAAGAGAGCGATATCATGCTGGCCTCTGACCCAGCTGGCTCGGGCTGTCAGACACAATAACCGGCGCGGCCCTCTCCGAACGTGTCAGCCTGTTAAGTATGATATCAGTTTGCATAACCCAGCACGCTCCCCCACCCAAGGTCAGAGCGTAGGCCAGCACCAGCGCTGCAGAGGGGCGCCATGGAGGAGCAGCCGCTGAGAAACAACCACCCAGACAGACCACCCCTTTTGCTTTTGGGTTTTTTCCCCCTCGCTCTCTCTCTCTCGTGCAACAGCAGCAATGATGTGAGCAGATGAGAGACTAGCAGAAGATAACTGAGCAGATCAGTGAGCCACACTAGAGAGGTATTTGTGGGCAGATGCCTCACACAAGCTGCTTTATGTCTAAGAGGTGATGCTTACACATCACCTGGACTCTGTTGTCTCCAGTGATTAGGGAGCCTGTTCAAGACGCCTAAGAAACATCTACGTTCCTGCTTGAATTACTGTGTATGTGTATGTGTGTGTGTGTGTGTCTGTGTGTGTGTTTGATTAAGAGAGAGTGTGAGTCTGCCTGTCTTCCTCTGTGTGTTTGTGCCTGCATACATGTGCATGTTGGGTGGGAGTGTGCATATCTGTGTGTGTGTGTGTGTGTGTGTTTGTGTGTGTATGAGTGCTCCTGCATATCTGTGTGTTGTACTGTGCTGTCATCTCTACAACAGGAGCAGCAGCAGCATCATTACTGAGGGAGCAGGCAAGGACATGGCAAAGGAAAGAGAGACGGAAAGAGAGAGAGAGAGGGAGAGATAGAGAGAGAGAGAGAGAGAGAGAGAGAGAGAGAGACTAAGAGAGAGAGAGGGAAAGAGAGAGAGAGATGAATGACATGGGCAGCCACACAACACTCGCAGGGATGTGTGACAGAGACAAATGGGGCCCCGGCTTACATTAACTGTGGCCGACACTGAATCCAGCCACCGCGCAGATAGGGCCACAGATAGACCTGTAACCAGACGCACCCAACCTTTTCGCTCATAAAATCAGCCGCGTCATGGGACCTCTGAGGGGAGCGCTTTCTCATGCGTCCACTCCCCGAGGGCCTCGCCCGCTATCATCCCGGCACTGAGGGGCCTCTGTCGAGCGCGGTGTACTGGGTTACAGCTGACCTATAGATTTCTGTCATCTCTGGCAAGTGCGAAAGAGAAAGAGGGAGAAAGAGGGGGATTGAGATTGTGAGGGGGGGAGGGAGAGGTGGAGGGGTGAGTTTGGGGGGCTTTGATGAATGGAGTCCTCAGCGCAGTGCTTGAATCTAAATGGAGCCGAGGCTGGAGGCTTTGTGGGCATGTGTGCCTCAGTGCTTGACTAGCAGGGAGAGAACTTTCATTTGAATTCAAATGCGTGGTGGCTTCCATGATCCTACTTCATCCTTAATAAAATGAACTGCAGTCGGAGGCAAGTGAATGTACACATGCCATTTACTACCCACCAGTGCCCTGCGTACAGTTTCAGTGTACAGTAGCATTCAATGTACTCAGACTGAACACAGTCAAGGTGCTACGCTAGCTACTCACCAGTGATCCAAAACCTCAACATGCTTGCTTTGAATACAGAGTGGACCCATTGGAACTGCTGATGAGGACATGGCAGCGAAAAACTGCATCATCTGTATCATGTGCCCGCGCATCCCCACGTCAGTGGAGAAACTCTCCCACACACTCAAACACACACAGACACACACACAAACACACACACACGCACGCACACACAGTGATGTAGAGGCCAGGTTCACACAAGATTGCGAGAACAGGCTAGATGAACAACAAAATTCCTGGACACAGCCACACAGCAGTGTGAAGAGTTCATATACTCCCTCTCTTAGTCAGAAATACGCACACACACACACACACACACACACACACACACACACACACACACACACACACACACACACACACACACACACACACACACACACACACACACAGACACTCACACACACACAGACACTTAACACAAACAAATCCCTGCTGTCTAACAAAGTCTGCAAACGGCTTGCAGCGGGTAAGGCAAAGCTCTGGCTCACATGCCCCAGTGTGCATTTGCCGCCCTGCTGAAACACTGGCCTGGTTTTGTTTAGCGAGGCATGATTATCCAGCCATGCACAAAGCATGCTTCCCTCCATCCTCTCCCCCCCCTACCATCAATCCAGTGTTCTTGAGGAGGGGAAGAGAGTGAGATGATGCAGGGAGAGCGAGAGAGAGTAGGAGATGAGAGAAAGGGAAAGAGAGACTGTAGGGAGAGAGAGAGGGTAAGGGAGAGATAGAGAGGTTAAGAGAGAGAGAGAGGAGGGGAGAGAAAGGGAGAGAGAGAGAGAGAGAGAGGATGCAGGGTGGTAGGCTGGGTGACTGCGTCTACGGCTACCTTTGGGTGAACCTGGCTGGGTGCGAGTGAGCGAGCGGTGAATGAGCCGTGGCTCTCTAATCCCAAGCAAATAAAGCAGTGCCAAGATTAATGATTGCATAAACACATCCCCCACCAAAGCCGCCAGAGCAATAATCAGCTCTGCTTTGCCGCAACGCACCGAGCCGCTCAGTGCCGCAGCTTCCAAGCCAAAGCTCTTTCAGAGTCAGCTGATGCATGGTAAGACCCCCACCGCCTCTACCACCCCCCCAACCTCGACACCAGGCCGTTCCATGCCCCTTGCACCGCGGCAAACCAGGAAAAGGACGGACGTGCTTTGTGGGCTTATTAACACCAGGAAGGAGTCAATAGTTTCCACCATGGAGGGTGGCTACATTAGGCCCTACACAGAACAGGATGTCCACTTTAGACGCTACACAGAACAGGATGTCCATATTAGACTATTCACAGAACAGGATGTCCACATAAGACGCTACACTGAACAGGATGTCCACATAAGACGCTACACAGAAAAGAGGATGGCTACATTCGACGCTACACAGAACAGGATGGCTACATTAGACCCTACACAGAAAAGGATGGGAACCATAAAGCCAAGACTGTAAAGAATGAAAAGACAGAATGACACAATCTGCAAAGTAGGCTAGTCAAGTTCACCGTCAGTTTCTGTCTTTTCCTCTACTCCCTATATTTCTATTTACTTTCGTTGCCTTGCCTTGCATTTATCTCCCCTGGTCTGTCTCTCATCCTCTCATGCCATGGTAAGGGATGCAGAACGGAACTGTGAAGACCAGATATCTTACAAAACATTTATTTTCCACACACATGCAAAAAATAAAATACTTTGGAGAAGTTTACGTAATGTTGAAGCACAGAGTTTCCAGAGCCCTCCCCTCCTCCCCTGCCTGCCCTCAGCACTGCGGTTCATTATAAACTCAGCGAGGAGGGAAGCAAAAAAAAAGGGCCAGGTCTTGTCTCGTGTATCATGTACTTGCTGGGTGGATGTCAACACAACCAATAAAACCCTTATCACTAGTGCTCCGTGTTTGGCCATAAATCATCATTACGACCCTGAGCAGACCATTAAAATGCCATGGCCCCTCTGTAGCACCTGGGCTGGCCCCCGCTGTCCTGCTCATTACATTTGGGGAGATCTGCTGCCCCTGACGGCGTGAGGACGGGCCTCTCGGTGTCCAGACAAAACAGGAGAGAGGAGAGGAGAGGAGAGGGGGAGGACTGGAGAGGAGATGGCAGAACAGCAGAGATGGGTGGAGAGAGAATGCAACAAGAATAAGGAGAGGTGATATAGGGTGAGAGAGAGGGAGGTGTGTGTGTGTGTTGGGGGGGGGGGGGGGGGGGGGGGGGGTCGGGGGGCTTAGGGATGCCGACAGATAGACATTATAACCAGCACTGTTTTCTTCAAGCTCACTGATCCGTTCCAGTTTCTCACCATCTGAACAGTGCGAATATAGGCTTTGCTATGGCATCCATGCACACAATCGGCACAGCAGTGAGAGAGTCACAGGCAGTGACACATAGAGAGAAAGGAAGACGGGGAGAGGGAGAGAGAGAGAGAATGAGTGGGGGGGCTTAACCCCCCAGCTCAGGAGGTGCATGAGGGAGCATGTGAAGGCAGGGGGCTCCTGATCGGAAGAGAAGGCCCCCTGCAGAAGCTGCTTTTGGGCATGAGTGCAGAGCACAGACCCCTGCGTCTAATGAGGGGCGAAGCGCGGCGCTCCGTGGGACCCCCACCCCCAGGCACATTCATTAGGAGATGAAA
The DNA here is from genome assembly GCF_963457725.1 of Sprattus sprattus. Lineage (NCBI taxonomy): Eukaryota > Metazoa > Chordata > Actinopteri > Clupeiformes > Clupeidae > Sprattus > Sprattus sprattus. The sequence goes on from NC_137926.1 coordinate 19,302,277, forward strand.
GGGCGTTTCCAGCGCCAGAGCAGCCCTTGCCTCGACGCGGAC
>NC_137926.1:19307318-19312318 GCF_963457725.1 Sprattus sprattus
ATTGAAAATGAATGGGAGTTGGGGCGGTGTAATCTATGCCAGCCTGGTGATAATTGATCCTGCCTCAGCACCATCCTTCATCTGATAGAAGTGCAAATCAGAGGCCCATTGTGAGCGCGCGCTGATGTGATGAAGCCACTCCAGCTACCTTGATTGTGAGCTCGTTTTGCATATAGAGGGGGGAGCGAGAGAGAGAGAGAGAGAGAGAGAGAAGCTAACTGAGCCTTTGGGCATGCTCCAGCCAGCGGGGCAGGGTAGTGTTACGACTGCGGATGGCCGGTGCCAGATTCTAATTCTGCTTTGTAAACACCACCATGCGTCCTGGGCTAGATGAGTAGCATACCAGCGAGTCAGACACAATTAAACAGACAGTGTGCAGTCCTCCTGTGCCTCTAACCAACCTGCTCGTGTTTCAGCTAAGTTCCAGATAACACTAATACCACACAGCTTTTAAATTCAGACATTTGGTAATTACTCTTAAAGCGAGCATTTAAGTTAAAGTAAAATTAAAGTTATACTTTACTGACTGGATCAAAGTAAAATGGAGGAAAGTAAAGACATATGGCCCCACTCTATATGAAATGTGTTTAGGTACAATGTGCTTAATAATTAATTGAGGGTTTAAGTAGAATGGGCTTCTTATGTCCTCAGATTAACTCTCAGTATTATGGTTACCACTGGTGTCACAATTGGTGTGGGTTGGGGCTAAAGTGACTTGTAGTAACATGTTCTTACATTTTTAGTAATGCACATTGCATTAAACAGTTAACTAGTTGGTAACACACTACTCAAAGGCTCCAAAAATGAGGGTTTTGCACCCTACAGTAAATACTTCAGTAGGGACAAATCCTGGACAGCAAGGCACCTCTGACAATATTTCTTCTGTCTGCTTGCATTTGACACTAAAGTTGACACTGAGTTATGCAACAGACGTAACACATACGTAACCCCCCCCCCACACACACACACGCACACAGACACACACACGCACATATCCAGAGTATGTCTAGCAACCTGTGAGTGTCAGTTGCTGCCGGCTTGCCTAGGACGGTTTGAGATATAAGTATACCTTGACCAGGGTCCTGAAGTACCATGACGGGGATTAAAGTCAGCCTTTCAGGTAAGAGAACACAAATACCTTCCACAGTCTATGACCCAGGTGCCATAGCAGAACTAGGCTAGGGAGTTAACCACTGACTCCGGTCCAGAAGCCCGACTGAACTCTACACATCATAGCCCAGATTCTGAGCAGACCACTGTGCCGTCAATGACACCAAGGCAACTAGCTTCAGCCACGCCAGGAAACCAAAACAAACATTAAGAGGCCTTGGAGCTCATGTGAAAAGGCAGCCAGGTTTTTGGCGACCACATAGCCCTCGAGAGTGTGTAATACGCTAGATCACTCACATATGCACTCTATGACATCATGGCTGTGTTCAGATGACATGACCTAATACGTAAAGAATACACAGTGTTTACGAGGATGATTAGTGTTGTTGGAGCTTGTCCGAAAAAATATTGAAATCATACTGCCTTTTTATACTTCTTTTTTTTTTTGCTATTTAATTTCTATTCATTTCAATGTCATTTTATTTACATTGCCCCATTACCAATAGAATTGTCTCAAAGCGCTTTGCTGAGCCCATTTCATGGACACCTCAATAAAGTTTAGTGGGGGGAAAAAAAATCTCAGAGACCAAAGGAAGAAAATACATGAAAAATCCCACCGAAATTCCATTGAACACTTCCACACACGTATCACGGCATTCTCTCTTCCCTTCCACGCTCAATCCCTAAGAGGAAAACATCCCTTTGATAACAGTGGGTTTATCATGTTGTGAGAACTGTTCGCCCACTTGGGACGAAACGAAAAGAAACTCACAAAAGACAGAAGTGCCCCCCCCCCCCCCCCCAAAAAAAAACAATGTTCAAAGCTCCTCACTATTGTCTGACAGTTATTTCAAGTCTATTTGAGAATTGGCCATTTGGAGACAACACTGTTTTCCTGTCTTTATTGTCTGAAGCGTCCATCGTCACCACTGCATTGTTTATAAGTCCGTCTGTGAGCTGGATCCTCTTTCACACCTGCTCCAGCTTGAAGTGAACACACCCTTGCACACCACGGCGCCTTATTACTCTTTTAGGGATATGTGAGAACTGGCTAATTCCAGGGCAACTTTATTTGGGATCCAGTTCAGCAGAGGAGGAGTGGGTGGGGGTGGGGTGTGGATGGGTGGTGCAGGGGTGGATTGGGAAACTATATATGTTACTACAACGATCGTACATGTTCCCTTGGCCTTGCGGAGGAGTCGGGCTTCTCGCTGCCTGCTAGCTGTCTGGCACGAGGAGCACAATCTACATTTGGAAAGAACAGAGATCCTTGGAAATCGCAAGGTTTTGTGCACATAAAAAACCCACAGTGCTTCAATTGTTTTCCATCGTTCTGTCTGTCTTCGCTTCTGTTTATTTATTTTTCTCTGGCTCTCTTTTTGTCTTTGCTGCTCTCCCTGACAGACCGTGCAAATTTCTTTCAAGGGATCCACTTTGGTGACTTGAACAAATGACAGTCATTCAGTCATTTGGAGAAAGAGAGAAAGCGAGAGTAAGACATGGCTTGAGGATATGTGTGTGTGTGAGTGTGGTGTGTGTGTGTGTGCGTGTGGTGTGTGTGTGTATTTCTCCATTTCTAGAAAGAGAGAAGCGTTGCAATGCTCTCCGACGTGCTAGTTAAATTACAGAGGAGGTCGCGGCAGGGGACCCAGCTCTCACTGCAGCCGAGTCTCCCGGCGTGTTTGTCAACATCGCCCGCCTCCCTATAATTGGCATAATTGTCAGGTTACAGTGCTAAACACACACACACACACTTACATGCATGCACACACACACACACACACACATACGTACTGTATGTACGCACACGAAACCACACACACGCTCACATATGCACAAACAAAAAAACAACAAGCGCGGGTCTCCTCTCTTGCGAGTGTGTGGGGGCTGTGTCATTAACAGGGCCATGTCGCTGGAGTTGCTCCCGGGGACACACACAGCAGTGAGGGAGTATGGGTAGAAGGGAGGGAGGGGCTGAGGTGATGAGAGAGAGGAAGACAGAGGCAGAGAGAGAGAAAGAGAGAGAGAGAGAGAGAGCGACAGAGAGACAGAAAGAGACAGGGGGAGGGAGGGAAAGCAAGCGATGAAATGGCGGCCTCTTATCTCCGCAATGCATATGAAAGGCTTAGGCCGTCTCCGTGACAGATTCTACACCTTGTCACCATGGGATTCAACGAGGTACAGGAACAGAACTGTGTGTGTGTGTGTGTGTGTGCAAAACAATATAATGAATGTGCAGCCTTAGCCTCTGTCGACAGACATATTTATTAAACTATATCTGTGAAAGCATGTGTGTGGCTGCAGGAAGGATAGAGAGCGGAAAAAAGAGAGGGAAAGAGTGAATAGAGAACACCATTTGAAACCACCTCCTTCGGCAGGCCACGGCAGTACAGATGAAACATGCCCTCTGCTTCCCTTTCTTGGCAGCGGTTCAGCCTGCTCAAAACTATGTTGTCAAAACAGAGAACTTCACATTCCTACAACAAGCGCCTGTAATGAATAACTAATATGACACATAATATAGCATCTGTAATTATAATAATGAGAATGAGTATTTGAAAAGCTAATCATCTGTATCGTCTTCGCTGGGTAGCGAGGTTCTTAATCTGCCTACATTTGTTCTTGATGTGAGCTTTTTCTTTTTTGTTGTTGTTTTGTTTTGCTTTCCCCCAATTTTATTCCCCTCCTAAAATAAACACGAAGGGCTCTTTGAGCTGCAGCTGTATAATTTGCCGGAGCAGTGAAGGCATTAATCTATAAATTTATTTCCAATTTTGAAGCAGGCTTCAGTAATGAAAGCTAAATCAAGAGCATGGAGGAGATTATTTTAATTATGTGTGGAGGAGCTCGCTGTCTCTCAGACTGCTGCAGGAGGGGATAGCTTATTTCATGGGGAAGAGATGAGGAGGGGAGAGAAGAGATGATATGGGCTGAGAAGAGAGAGAGAGGAGTAAATAGAAGAGGGGCAGAGAGAAGAGGACAGGCAAAGTGAAGAGAGAAGAAAGCAAAAAAAGAAGAGAAGATAACACAAGAGAAAAAGATCAGAAGAGAAAACAAGAGAGAAGAGAAGAGAAGAGAAGAGAAGAGAAGAGAAGAGAAGAGAAGAGAAGAGAAGAGAAGAGAAGAGAAGAGAAGAAATTGAGTTGTTGGTAAAGCCTGCACTGTTAAGAGTTATCCATAGCTGTGCTTTTTAAACAAGCAGGCACTAAAAGAAATGTTTGGAAACATTGGGTAACATCTGGAGACATTGGGTAAGCATTAGGTAAGCAAAGCATGAAATAATGCCAGAGCTTAAACTATGTGAGAATTTGGATCAGAGCGGGTGAGGCAAGGGGATTGTGTATGTGTGTGTGTGTATGTATGTGTGTGTGTGTGTGTGTGTGTTTGTGTGATTGTGTGTGTGTGTGTGGAGCAGTATAGTAGGGCACACTGTACCATACCTCAGGCCTCCAAACAGACCTCCAGCCAGGCTCAGCAGATGCCACCTGAACCCACACACTTGAACATGCTTGGCTGTTTTACGCCTCAACGCGCCAGCCACTGCATGCTGGGTCTGCTGGCTTGGTTTCAGTCCGTTTGAGCCTTTGAAAGTCCTCTGTCATTCGTTCATATTGTACCAAAATCTCACTCCACACAACCAAAATACCTACACAATGGCAGCATTCCTTCCAACAAACCTCTCTGCATATCGTAGCTGTTGGAGCTAACTTTATTTCAAATTCAATCCGGTGCAGTTTTTTTAGCTTGTCTGCATCTGCAAGAGGAGTACTGAAGTAATGCCTGCTCATGACAGTATCGATCACACATCAGAAGGCAGAGATTTAAGAAAGAAAAAAAACTCTCCTGGTAATGATTTTCTGTCTTTCTGTCATGGCTGGATGTGTTAGCGT
>NC_137926.1:19317318-19324818 GCF_963457725.1 Sprattus sprattus
ATCTCTCTCTGTCTATCTCTCTCTCAAACACACACACACACACAAACACACACACATATATACATATGAATCCATCCTCTCATACCCCTACCCAGTCACACGCAAAACCATTGCACAGGCAGACAACTTGTGAAATGTACATTGCACAGCACAGAGGAATACACACACACACACACACACACACACACACACACACACACACACACACACACACACACACACACACACTCACAGGCATAGGCACAAACACACACACACACACACACACACACACTCACACACACACACACACTCACACACACACACACAGGCCTAAGCACACGCACACACAAAAGCTCACACACCCCTGCTCACATACTGTACATGCAAATTCCCTCTTTTCTCCCCTGCACCTAATTAAATGCATCATTTAAAATCAGCCTTTGATGATTCCTGTGGTAACACCTTGTCGTGTGGTGGTGGTGGTGGCGGTGGCGGCGGCGGCGGGCTGCGGGGAGAGAGAGTGGTAATTGCATCCCTGTAGTCCTGCTGCTGGGCTGAGTGGCTAGGAGCCCCTGCCTGCTGAAGCCGACGCAGGGAGAGGACAATTACCAGGCAGGGCCAGCGCTCAGGTGCTTGCTCTCTCTCTCTCTCTCTTTCTCTACTGCGCTCTCCGTTCGTCTCTCTCTCTCTTTATCTTTCTCTCTTGCTCTCTATGTCTCTATCGTTGTCTCACTCTCTCTCTACTCTCTTTCTCTTGAGCTCTCTCTCTGTTTTATACTCTCTGGGTTTTTCTCCCTCTCTTCCTCTCTATCTCTCTCTATTGTTGTCTCGCACTCTCTCTACCCTCCTTCTCTTGATCTCTCTCTCTGTTTTATACTCTCTGGCTTTTTCTCCCTCTCTTCCTCTTTATGTCTCGCTCTGTCTTCCCCTCTCATCCCTTCTACCTCTCTTCCATTCTCTAACCCTCTCTCTCTGTCTCTCTGTCCCACTATTTTTCTCTTTCATTCCAGCACAAGATACAGGAGCTGTAAAGACTGAGAAAAAGGCAGACGGAAAGACATGGAGAAAAAGAAAGACAGACCTGATTTAAGATACAGGGTGTACAAGATTAGCATGTTATCCTATGGAGCAATGTTTGGTATGTGTCTGTCTAGCAGTGACAAAGATGTGTGTGTCTGTGTGTGTCTCTGTGTGTGCCTGTGTGTGTGTGTCTGTCTGTGTGTGTGTGTGTCTGTGTGTGTGTGTGTGTATGCATGTGCGTGTGTGTGTGTGTGTGTGTGTGTGTCTATGTGTGTGTTCAGGTGTTAACTGCACTGATATCTTATCCAGCTGTGTCATGGCACAGAGCGTTGCTGTCGTGCGGGTCTTTGTCACCGCTGCCACCGTGGAGCCCGCAAAGCAGATGGAGCCGGGAGATTCACAGAATCATTAATAGCCCGTTATCATCCCAAATGACCTTGAGCAGAGTGCGTCTCCCTGCCGCTCAAGAGGACACACTCAGCCTCCGCACACATACACACACACACACACACACACACACACAGACACACACACACACACACACACACACAAACACACCAAGCTGTCTGCGGTGAAGCTCCTGATCTAATCCTCTGTCCACTGGCTTGTTCATCATGTCCATTCCAGGCAACCCTAGGTTAAACACAGCCATCCTGAGCATTCCTGGAAACTGGACGGGAATGTCCACAGTGGAAGCACATTCATTCCGTGAAGGCTAATTTACTAGCTACACAATAGGAATGAATCTCCAAGAATGGCTTTCCTGTCATTTAAAAATAAATACATTTTTACTAGGGATGCACCGATATGGAAATTCTTGGCCGATACCGATACCGATGTTCAAAACAACAATCTAGCCGATACCGATACCGATACCGATATTTGTTTATTTCGTTTTTGTTGTTATTCATTCACGCTTTTGTGCCAGGAAAATAATGAAATCATTATCTAAAAAGCAATGTGTTAAATTATGTCAGCCCTATCACCCTTAACTTTGAATGAGCACAAATTCAATCAGATTTATGAAACAATGCTTGCAATGCAGCCTTACAAAACACAAGCATAAACCCTTAGGGATTGCCATATAAATTCAAGATTAAAACAAATATAATACAATATTTTTCTTTAAAAACTGCCTGCCATAAACATCGGCCAGTACCATCGGTGAAAGTCAAGTTTATTACCGATAGGCCGATAACATTAAAAGAGGCAAACATCGGCCGATACCGATGTACGGCCGATGCATCGGTGCATCCCTAATTTTTACAGTATGTGTCTTTCACTGTAAGTCTTCTGGAGCTGGGTAATGTCGTGAGAATGAAATGTTATCTTGAAACCCACAGGAGAGTCACTACATTTCTATTGAGTTTTTTGTTTGGAAACACACAGAAAACTGCTATCCTGTCCCAGCTCTACAGCCGTAGTTGAAAATATCCCACAATGTGACAGTTCACCAGACTGAGCAATGATCCATTTACACCAGAAGGGGCTAAATATTGGGAGCTCACATATCCAAAATGATGTAAAAAGACTGACACAGAGACAGGGACACAGACACAGACACAGACACAGACACAGACACAGACACAGACACAGACACAGACACAGACACACACACACACACACACACACACACACACACACACACACACAAACACACATAGACACACACACACACACACACACACACACACACACACACACACACACACACACACACACGCACATAGACACACAGACACACACACAGTTTGACAGCAGACTAATGACCAACTCTGACAAGGGTAACTTTAGTTACTACATACCCTTGATTCCTCTTTTGAACAACAGTGTCACATGACCAAAATGATAATGTAAAGGTAGAACATTAAGCACACATGCAGATGCACACACACACACACACACACACACACACACACACACACACACACACACACACAGACACATACATACACACACACACACACACACAGGAAGTTTGGCAACTTCCTTTGGCTTTGACTGTTAGTAAACACAATCCTTTGCAGAACCATCAACACACACACCCACACACACACACACACACACACGCACACACACACACGCACACACACACACACACACACACACACACACACACACACACACACACACTCACACACGCATGCCTGCCAAGTGGCTGTGTGACAAAGTACACCAGTATGAGTGCCACCGGCATGATGTGTCTACACGATCGACAGACTGCTGTCACGCGTCTCTTTCTGGGGAGCAGCGCCTCAGCAGCCAGTGATGATGGAAGAAGTTCTCCCCTGACCCCAGGTACCGCACAGAACGGCAGCCTAGAGGGAGGAAACACACAGAACTTGCGACTTTCACAGGAACCCTGGCTGATGATATTTCTCTCTCTCGCTCTCTCTCTCTCTCTCTCAGCCGGTGGGAGATTGATCATGTGTTGTCTCAGTCTGCACGAGTGCGTATGAAAGTCAATGATCTGCGTGATGAGCATCCTGCTCCATACCAGGCGCGTGCCGCCTAATTACCACTGGGAGTCGCTAACGACAGGAAGTAATGGAAACCAACACAATGGAGGCGGCTGTTTACTTAAGACTACTCAAGCTTGGGAGAAAGAGACCAAGACAAATAAAAAAAGAGGGAAGAAAAACAACAACAACAATAATACACAACACACACTGGCACTCGCACAGAGACAAAAACAAATCCCTCATGTATAAATTATAATAATCCCCAAACCAACGCCACAAGACGCGGCTCCCCCATCTCCCCCTTGACAGATCAAAGGCCGTAGGCGGCATCTAATCAATGCCAGGGAAAGAAGTTCAAGGATCAGATCCCCACTGCTGGAACTTCTACTGCTTTGCCCACCAGTCTTTGCCTAAATCACAGCATCATTATCTGTTAATTATGCATTATATATGTGTCGATGTGGTGCCCAGTGTATTTGCTGTTTGTTGGTGTAATGTTTAGTCTCTCAGATGATTAGCATCAATATTAAACCGCTAACCTCCATCTGTGCTCTATAGCCTGTGATTAGCTACTGCTGTTCAGTTGTAGCGTTACACACGATGAACAAGATTATTACTTTTTTGTGTATGTGTGTGTTTGGGGGGGGGGGGGGGGGGTCATCATCATACTCAATGAGGCCTCATTGATTCCACAGTGATTGTGAGAGGTGTTAGATAAATAAATGTGAAATACTGTCATGTTCTGTGGTTAGTGTGATGACAGACTAGGAAAGGGCGCACACCATGTAGTCCTGCTGAGTGTCGAGCAAACACTCCCACACATGCATATGCAATACCAATGCTTCTCTAACTTCACTATTTCTCCCAGTCTCTCTCTCTCTCTCTCTCTCTCTCACTCACTCTCTCTCTATCTTTTTTCTCTCTCTGATTCTCCGTTCCTCCCTATTGAACAGAACACCATAAGCCACACGACACGTAAACACAGGTCGAATAACATCCGTTAATCTTTCTCACACGATCGGGGTGTCAAACACACACCCCCTCGCACACACACACACACACACACACCCACACCCACACACCTCACCTTACTCCTCTCAGAGTCTCTACACCCCTTCCTTTCTCTGTAATTTGTGCATAGAGCCCTCTCTCTCTGGTTAGGGGCTGTGGTTTCAGCACTCTCACACAGAACTGTGTTTTGCTCTTGCCTTGCACGTCAGGCTGGGGCTCGTGTTTCTCTGGCCCCTTCTCTGGTAATGAACAGGCAACGCTTGGCAACAAGCTTCTGCTGTAACTCTGCTCTTAGTGTGAACTATGTGGACACAGATCACAAATAACCTAATGAACAAAACAGTGCCATGCAAATGAGAAGGCTGGACAGTGTGTGTGTGTGTGTGTGAGCAAGCAGATACAAAAAGTGTTGCTTTCAGTCATTGTGGTAAGCAGAAGAGCAAAGGTGGGTATGAGTGTGAATAAGTGTGCTTGTGAATGTGTATAGTGTGTGTTAACTTATTGCCCCCATCATGTGTGTTTGAGTAGGAGTATGTTTGAGTATGTGTGTGTGTGTGTGTGTGTGTGTACGTGTCTGCAAGCAGGTATGCAGAATGCGTCATTCTGGTGTATGCATGCGTTTATCTTGTATTGTGTTGCCAACAAGAGTGTGTGTGCTCATGTGTTTGTCATCATATCATTGTGCAACATTCTATTCCACCAGTCTGAATGAGGGAATGAGTGTTTATTTCTGTGTGTGTGTGTGTGTGTGTGTGTGTGTGTGTGTGTTTCTATGCCCGTGTGTTTATGTCACAGTGCTCATGCATTGATCTCAGCCACAGTGAGAGTGTGAGCCACAGCTCTCCTTTCTTTCTCTGAAGTGAGAGAGAAGGTGACTCTTGCAGCTGCGTAGGAAACTCTGGTTGGGTGTCATTATGAGTGTGCATGAGTGTGTGCATTGCAGTGGCCTGCTGGTCCTTTGAGAATAATTGAGAGCCTTTAGTCTGTTTCTGGGGATTCTTCATCAGTCAGCTCTAATATAGCCGTCACACAGACATCCAGTTCCCTGAAAATATTGACCAAAATAAATAAATACAATTGTGGGGGGGGGGGGTTGTAGCCTGGCCATTACCAGCCTGTGACTCCATTTCATTCCGTCTTTCAGTCTGGGCCAACCCAATGCATTTTGGTTTCCGAGATGGACGGGTGCTTATCTTGAGGTTTAAAATCATTGGAGTTCCCTTAACCAATCAGCAACGTTTAGAAAGCATTCGGTAGATTAAACTCTTCCCAAAGCCAGTTGGGAGAAGAGCTACGACGTCCTTCCCAATCATAAAACTTACAAGAAAATACTCTTGTTCTCCTTTTAATTTTCTGATGTTCTCGAGAGTTGAGACAACTTTTCCGATAGCTTTTCGTGTCTTTTCCTCCAAGGCGAGTTTTGCGTCACAGCTCTGAACTGTTCGCTGATTGGTCCTGCAAAATTTTGAGTTCTGGAGACGATTGTCTATGGGGTTGGGCCAGACTGAGTATGAGCTTGAAATCAATTCAGGCGGAAATACGTAGGCTGGTGTCACCAGGCTAGGGGGGTTGTGGAGAGTACAGAGGAAAAGACAACAGCTGCTGATGCGTAACTTAGCAACGGCATCCCCTCAAGCAAATAAAGCTGTCAAGCCAGCCTGTTCAACTCTCCTCTGTCCTGGTGTGTCTAAACGGCACAAGAGCTCAATAAACTCTACGGTCAAAAAGGAAAAGGACCAATGAAGAACTAAACAAAACAATAACCGAAATGAAAGCCTAAACCCAAACATTCGGTTTATCCGTTTCCATTTTATGTTCCCCTGTACGTATAGATCATCTGACCCTTAAGGACTGACATTTTGGGGTGCTTTATTTCTCATTATCCTGCCTATAAGCAAGCTATAATACAAGAGTGATAACAGGGACACACAAGGGCTTGCTGCTGCTGTCTGTTTCAGGATAGTCTAGATACCCTTTACCTCTGCTTCCTATAGTAAGAGATGGGGGAGTAAGAGAGGAGGGGGAAAGAGAGAGAGAGAGAGAGAGAGAGAGAGAGAGAGAGAGAGAGAGAGAGAGAGAGAGAGAGAGAGAGAGAGAGAGAGAGAGAGTGAGAGAGAGAGCAGGCAAGGACCTGTGCTCAGCACTGGGAGAGCTCTCATCCAGAAACAAGGGGCCCAGGGGAACAACAAGAAAAAAAACTGAGTGAAAGGCAAGGAGAGAGAGAGGGAGAAAACTTCAAAACAAAAACAAAACAAGCCATGCACTCCAGAGCCAGCACGGAGTGAATGCTTGCTGCACTCCACATTACACTCTTTCTGAAGAGAGATAGAAGAAGAGAAGGACAAAGAAAGGAACAGAGAAACAGAGGAGCACAATGGCCTCCTCATCCTCCATATTTGGCTCCTTCAAAATCAGGAGGGGTGTGGTGAAAGGGGGGGCAGAATGGATGCCGGCATGCAAACTGTTTGGCGCGGCAGGATGCAGACTCACACTCAGTAATCAGCCTGTCTGTTCAGACAGTGGGAGCTCTGGACCTCCTCTCCTTGCAAAGGTCAAGGGCCTCTCCTCAGTCTGCCTCCCCCACCGAGACACACCCTCACTGGGCCGCGGGCAGATGAGGCTCCCCTCATACCCCCGTCGCTCCTCATATCAGCAAATACGTCCCATCACCCAGCCTGCCTCAAACCCTTTCTGACGTGCAGAATCAGCGGATGCTACAGCACGGCTTTATTTTGCTGTGCAGAAGGACAAACGGGCATAGAGGATAACAAGTACACAAACTGGCAGGCACCATAATTGGATCCATCATGTTCAGGGACAAATATGTATTCTTCATCATGTATCTATTATATCCCATTTATATTTCCATTTCATTATATCAATTGTGCTATTATTTAGTGTCCTATAGTCCCATGGTCCTGCCGTGGCATGCAGCCAGCTATTTGCTGTAGCATAAATCTAAATGTCTTTTTATCTTCAGCCTTAGCATGCAAAAGCTAAGCAATGACAAGGGACTGTATCAGAG
>NC_137926.1:19329818-19347318 GCF_963457725.1 Sprattus sprattus
CTTCCACTTTTTTTCCCTTCCTCTGCTTCTCTCCTAGTCTCGCTCGTTCTGCTGCTGTCTCGCCTCAGCAGCTAAATCAAAAATCCATGCCTTCAATGACCAGTCAATATCTCATTAAGCACTCTCTCTTCACACACTGGCAGGTAATGTGTTTCATAGCTCACACACACACACACACACACACACACACACACACACACACACACACACACACACACACACACACACACACACACACACACACACACACACACACACACATGCACATCTACACACATGTCAAAAACTTTAATAACCTGTGGAAATGGCACTCACAGCCTCCTCCACCCTTCTTGATCGAAATGTTTTGAACACAGAGTGTGTGTGTGCGCACATACATGCACGTGTGTGAGGGTGTGCTTGCGCGCGTGTGTAATCCTCCGCAGCCGCAGCTCAAAAAATCCGGCCAGCACCGTTCACCTTGTTTGCGCCCTCTGTTTTGGCAACAGGGGGATAGCACTGGAGATTAGCGTGGTGGACAACACCATACAAATCTTCAGCAGTAGCAGCAGAAGCCGTTACATAAGACGATGATGCACAACCTTCAGGAGTGGTGACCCACTGCTTCACTACTGAATGGTCTTCACCCAACACCCCAACCCTAGAAGAGGGTGGAAATGAACGCACCTCTGAACACACATCCTCCTCACCCAGACTAACCTGGGACCTGTAGTTTTAACCCGGACTGTTGGGTCTATATTTCGCCCTCACTTTAATCTGTGGAGGTTAAACTTGGGTTCTGTGCCCTCGCTGCCTAAGTGGATAATGGCCAATCATGTTAACCTCTGCTGTGAGGGGGGGGGGAGAAGATAGACAGAAAGACTGGGAGCTAGAGAGGGAGGGAGGGAGGGGGAGGGAGAGTGAGAGAGAGTGAAAGAGAAAGCGAGACAGAGGCAGCACACAGCATAGCAAAAAGAGCAAAAGCAGTAGACCTGAAATGAACACAGATAGCACGCTACACCGCTAACGCCTGGTGAAATGATATTTAAAGTAGCTTTGTTTGTAGCGCCTCGCTGTCATCAATTACGGTCTAGTGAACACTAAACACGGAAAAAGCCTTAAACATCAGCGCATCTGTCAGACGCAAGAGCAATGGAACCGCATAGCACAAAAAAAAGGAACATTTCTCCACATGAAGCCATGAAGCCCCCTGTGTTAAGGCTTCTTGAGAGGTTAATTATGCCATAGATGAAACCCGCATTATTATTTTTTCCCTGTGTCTTTCGCACATCAAACGTCTTTCTTTAATTATGTAATTAATATTTGGAGTTTTCATCTTAATTGTGCTGAGTAGGCCAGCTCATTTGCATGAGGTAATGAGCGGGATGTTTCCATTACAGGTAATTAGGTGGTTGAGGGGAAAAAGTGTGGCTACAGTATGTGTCTGGAGGCTGAGAAGGGGGGAGGGAGTTGTAAGAATCTGTGTGTGTGTGTGGTTTTGTGTGTGTGAGAGTGAGGAAGAGAGAGAGAGAAAAAAAGAGAGAGAGAGAGAGAGAGAGAGAGAGAGAGAGAGATAGAGTGAGTATGAATGTGCGAGAGCATGTGTGTGGGACAGTAACAGCGACATAGTGGGATATTGGAATAAGAGAAATAAATAGTGCAATGAAATCTTCAAACCAGATGAGTTACATTGAAACAAATTCATGGACAGGTACAACATGATGCTGATCACTCATTCCATTCACATGCAGTTCCAGTCAGCCCAAACATGTGGCTGGACCACATAAGCCGTCAGCTCCACTGTTGTCTGTGTCTCGGCACCAGCCGCATCCTGCTGAGCACGGCCACTTTGCAAACAGCGTGCAGGAGCGCTTGGCTGGGAGCACTGAGAGAGATAGCACCGTCTGCCAGTCTCCTCCATGCTCGTCTATTTTAGGCCGAACGAGCGAGCCTCTCCAACCCACACACACACACACACACACACACACACACACACACACAACACACAACACAAACACACTACACACACCCACATACGCACACGCACACACAACGAGTAAAAAAGCTGAGGGGTCAAGGGGGATCTATTACACCTGCTCCCGCTTCTGAACACGCAGCTCTCTCAAACACTCGCACACAGATCACTCGCCCCCCCCACCACCTCTCTCACACACACAGACAAACACTCACACACACACACACACACACACACACACACACACCTATTATCTCTAATACACACAATACATGCCACACACACCCCTGTGTACAGCCAAGTTACACCTCCACACTTAAACATACATTGTGTGAAATCCAACAAGCATCTGAATCTAGAAAACCTAGCAACCAGTAAATGGAAAAAGGAAATACTGCCTTCGTCATGGCTTCCAGTATACCAAGTGTCTAGTGTCGCAGTCTGTCTCTTCTGTGTCTGTGGTCACACATTAAGAATTCTCATTCTGTTAACACATTAACCCCAGCATTACTGGAACCAATCAATCTTGCTAATTAAACACGGACAACTTGCATTTTTTGGGGGGGGACAATGGATATTCATTTGACACCAACACATGAATTCACACACACACACCCACACACACACAACCACACACACCCACACATGCATGCAAACACACACACACACACACACACACACACACACACACACACACACACACACACACACACACACGCACACACACACAAACATACACAACATCTCTTTTCCAAAAAAAAAACCTTCCACACACAGCCCTTCAAACATTTTCAGGTATTGGAGTATAGGATATATACACTTTTTTTGAAATACATGAACATGCGGGGGTAGTAGAGGCAGATAAATGTACATATGCACTCATAGCATTTTAAAATGGTTGGAACGAATTCAGGTTAATGTTAATTGTTTCTGTAGGGGAGTAGGTTGAATGGGGTTTATGGTTAAGGAGGGTTAAAGTAAAGGATGTAATTATGGATGTGGATTAGGAAGGTCAATATGCTTCGGTAATTTATGGTATGTAAACGTGGCTCATGTTCGATGTAAACGTGTCTGTGGATGATACTGACGACAGAGAGAGATTGTGAGCTGGAGGCTCTTGCAGGAGCAGGCTCTGAGTCACACACACACACACACACACACACACACACACACACACTCACACACACTCACTCACACACACACACACACACACACACACACACACACACACACACACACACACACACACACACACACACACACACACACACACACACACACACACACACACACACACACACAGCGAGAGAGAGCAGCTAAGCTATATGTTAGGTTTCACCATTGCCTCCTCCATTCCCGCCACTTCTCAGTTAATACGATATGACAGTTCCTTGCGCCCCCCACTGCTGTGTGTGTATGGATGTGCGTGTGTGTGCGTGCGTGCGTGCGTGTGTGTGTGTGTGTGTGTGTGTGTATATGTGTGTGTATATGTGTGTGTGTGTGTGTGTGTGTGTTTATAACATGGATGTGTGTGTATGAGTGCATTGTAGAATTTCTGCATATTTGTGTTGGTGTGCATGTGCAAGTATGTAAGCATGTTATGTCTTTACGCATATGTGCACATATCCACTCATCCACTCATGTGAGTGCATTTATGCATGTGTGTCTGACGGAGAGAGAGAATGTGTGTATATGAGAGAGAAACATCAGAGTGTGTGTTGTGAGAATGTGTGTCTGCACACAATGAGTGCCTCTATGTCTATGTGTCTGCATGTGTGTATGTGTGGGGTGGGGGGGGGTAGTGAACCCACAGGGGGTCAGTAGTGGTGTGTGTTGTTATGGGGGGTTGGGGTCAGTGGGATTAAGCAAGCGGCATCAGCTTGGCCATCACACCCAGGACAAGCAAGCTACTTCCATTGCCGAATGAGTGTGTGTGTCTGTGTGTTCAACCCGACATGAGTATGCCGAATGAGTGCTTCATGGACGAATGAGTGTGTGTGTGTTCAACCCGACGCCCCAAAAAAATAGGTCAGTGGAACACAACACAATAACCAAACATCAACCCAAAAGTCTCCCAGTCAGATAGTCAGCGTTTCCTTCCCCTATCCATTCCTATCCATTCCTATCCATCTCTGTCTCTCTCACTCCAGTAGATGACTCTCATTACAGCTCATTACCGACTCGTGCAGACAGAGCATGTGTGGATCCATGGAAATACAAGCACACACACAAACACACACACACACATACACACACACACACACTCATACACACACACACTCATTCCCATAAACACACACATCCTAACAGACATATCAATCTTAAAAAATCATAAAAATCATAAAAAAAGCCCAATTTCACAACAGGATTACTACTACACCCACCGGCCCCCACACAAACATCTCAATACCCTTCCCCCACCAAACACCAACATGCTTCAAACTTTGCCTCAATATGCCCAGAACACACACACACACACACACAAAAATAAGCAACATGTTAGCAATTTCGTACAAAATATTGATTAAAAAAGATACGAATTCAATGGAGATAAATATTTATCACCTTCTGACAGTGGGGGAATGAAAAACAGACATCACCAAAGCAAACAGTCTCTCTCAACACTCAATATCCACCATTGCTGAACACAGATCTGCCTTTCTCTCCAGTCAGTAGGTAGCAGCCTCTGCCATCTATAGAAACAGCCCTCCACACTTCCACTCAGAGTACAGAGCATGATAGCAGAAAAAGAGGTATTGCAACGGCTTAATTCCCTGGCAATAAACACATTCACAGGCAGTCAGACACAATTCCCAATTCTCCCTCTATCTCCCTCTCTCTCTCTCCTTCTCTTTTTTTTAACTGTCTCTCACAGTAAAACATTCACTCTTTCTCTCCTTCTCTCTCTCCCTCCTTCCCAATCCCTCAGATGCACGCTCCTTCTCTCTCCCCGCACATACTCTTTTCACTCGAGCCGCTGAAATGGAGCGCCTGGCAGACTATGAATACCAAAAAGGGGGGAGACTCGCTGCCTACTTGTTACGCTGCCTCCCTCCCTTTCTCTCTCCCTCTCTCTCTCTCTCTCTCTCTCTCTCTCTTTCTCTCTCTCTCTCTCTCCGACTCACTCTGAACCAAAAAAAAAAAACCCAAAAAACAAAACAAAACAAGCATAACAAACCAATCATGCCGCTTCCTCGCGCGAGGCTCCAACTTACCTTTCATAGCTGAAATCACAAAATACATCATTGAGCTGCACGTCCATAAAGAAGAGCCCTGTCACCGGAGCGGAGCCCTCCAGTGCTGTCTCATGAGCAGCTGGCCAGCACGGCTCTGCCTCGCCGCCTGCCAGCATGACCACACCACAATCCATGTGACTGTGACATCATCAGCAAATGTCGGCCTCGGCCCCGCCTCCCGGGGTCTTTGATTGGCACAGCAGGCAGCCAGTGAGAGAGGCAGAGCGAGAGGGAGAGGGAGGGAGAGAGTGAGTGAGAGAGAGGGAGGGAGAGGCAAGAGGGAGAGCTCAGGGCTCAGCTCAGGCAGGCAGGCAGGCAGGCAGGGAAAGCTGGCCCACTTCCCAGCGACTGCAGAGCGCGGCGTCTGTGTCTGAGGGCTCGGTAGACACAGCACGCTGTCACTATCTACCCTGCTCTTATCTCAGGCAGGAGGGGGATAAAGTCATAACAGTAGCACCGCCAGACATCCACTGCTTCCCCCCCCCACCCCTCTCTCTCTCCTCTTCTCCTTTCCCTTTTTTACTACAGCTGAATAAGGCACAGACGGAGAGGAATGCAGGCAGGACCGGAGCGAAATGTATGGGAAAGGAAAAAGGAAAATGTGAAAAGGATAAATAAAGTGGAGAGAGAACAAACACAGCCGGAGAAGAGAGACCGGCTTCTGTGTGAAATGCAGTGTAAAACAAGAGGAACTAGAAGTGAAACATGTTCAAAAGCACATGAAGTTCTGCCGGTGTACATATTTCTTCTGTTCCTTATCTGTCTGACAGCAGTGTTGCCCTTCAGACTACAGCATGGGCGGTCAGGTGAACACGACCCAGGGTGAGCCCAGATGTTAACAAGCAGCCCACAACCCCCACTTCCCCAAGTAGGGTTATGTGTGTGTGCGTGCATGCCTGCCTGCGTGCTTGCGTGTGTGTGTGTGTGTGTGTGTGTGTGTGTGTGTGTGTGTGTGTGTGGTGTGTGTGTGTGTGTGTGTGTGTGTGTGTGTGTGTATGTGTGTGTGTGTGTGTGTGTGTGTGTGTGTGTGTGTGTGTATGGTAGTGTTGGGGGAGGTGAGTGTGTGTGTCTATGTCTGTGTACATATATGTGAGGGATTGCATGGTGGGAGGTGTATGTGTGCGTGTGTGTCCGTGTCTTCGCATGTGTGTTTACCCCTGTGTATGCCTGTTTGTGTTTTTTTCCGTGTGTGGTGTGGTGTGTGTGTGTGTGTGTGTGTGTGAGTGAGTGTGTGTGTGTGTGTGTGTGTGTGTGAGAGAGGCTGTCTGGTGTGTGTGTGTGTGTGTGTGTGTGAGTGTGAGTGTGTATTTTGTGTGTGGTGTGTGTGTGTAGGCTTGGTGCCCCCTTGGCTGACCTCCCTCCAGGAGGATGCTCATCTCCTCCCCCCGCTTCAGTGCCCTCCCGCTGGGCTGCCGCTGAGAGCCGTCCCCTCCCTGCCTCCCAGCCCATCGCGCCGCACCGCACTGATCCCCTACGCCTCACACTGCCTCTCTGATGAGTTTCTATATCTATCCTCCTCATATCCCCCCCCACCCCCTCTCTCAATCTATCCTTCCCAGTCACCACTCTCCTGCTCTCGTCTCTTTGTGATCTTCCCCTCTCAACATCTCTCCATGCTTCTATCTCTTTTTCTCTGTTCCTCTCTCTTTCTGTCGACTCCTCTCTTTCTCTTTCCCTCTCTCTCTCTCACTCTTCCTCTCTCTCCGTCTCTCTCATATGATAATCTGCTCAGACCCCTAACCAGCTGGCTTGCCTTGATTTTAGGTTTTAGAGAAAGCTGGCTCTGGCCAACGACTGGGCTCCCTTTTTACGTCCATATCAGCTCTGCTCACCACAAAATACGTCTGTGCAGAAAGCAACACATTCGTCCATCTTTACAGCAATATAAAATGACTGGCAGTGTAAAAAAATCAATGCCTTACACTAGGTTTCATCTTTGTCTCAGTCCTCAGTCATCCTCTCTCTCTCTCTCTCGCAGTCTTTAAAAACAGGGGGTGCAGAAAAATAATGACCAAGACATGCTGGAATAAATAAAACAGAATAGATAATCATAAATGATTCCCGTGGGACGCCCCACCAGCCCTCTTCGCTCCATGTCACGTCCTCACTGTGAAACACACTCACTGAAGAGCCTGTCCGTTGGGAGGACAGGCTCTTGTGATGATTTCCCCGTTAAACAGGCAGATAGCAGCGCCTTCAACCCCGCTAAATAAACTATGCAAATGTGCTCTCTGCACCTGATCCCATAAATCTCGCAAATGACTGTTTCATCACGACCTCTTGCGTGATCCATTAGAGGCCCTAAAAATAAATTAACTTGTGTTGTGTCAACACTAATCTGTCACCATGGACTCAGCCTAATGAACACAATGCGATTCCGACCGAAATGACGGCGGAGCGAAGCGCATCACGGCGATGTGCGGCTATCATTGCCGCCGCTCACCGTTGTGGGATTGATTAAAAAGAGAAAAAAAGAGAAGAAAAAAAAACGATATTGTAACACACACTAAGTGCGTCTGCTCTCCGGGTCCCTCGTGTCGCACTCCTTTGGCTCACTCAGCGGGTACCAGCGGAGGTCGTTTGAAGCCTGTTATCACACACACTCGTGATTAGTCTGCAACACACTGACTACATGACTGTGTCGTACGTGTGCGTACAAGCGTTGACGAGTCTGACATTGTGTCTTGCTTCATTGTCACGACGCACAGATTGAGAGGGAAGCCATGGGAACCAGTGTAGAGTAGTGTAGTGCTACCGGTGGTGTAGTGTAGTGCTAGTGGTCGTCTTGGCAAACAGTGGTCGTCTTGACATACACACACACACACACACACACACACATTGCTATGAAGACAGGGCTAGGTTCTGTGTTGCTCTGCAGGTGTTGTTTTCTCTGCTGTGGAGTTTGTGACCACAGTCAGAGCACTGATCTCCAGATGACTCAAAGAGGACCCCCCATCCACAACCAGACCAGTGTGTGTGTGTGTGTGTGTGTGTGTGTGTGTGTGTGTGTGTGTGTGTGTGTGTGTGTGTGTGTTTGTGTGTGCGTGTGTGTGTAAGGGGAAGGGGAAGGCTTCTGCTGAGAGAGCTGAGAGAGCACTCACACACACATCAGACACATATACAAGCAATCACATCTGCACACACACAAGCACATGTAGCCTCACTCTTAAAATGTATAAACCATAATGCACATAGACACAGATGCTCACTTTCCCCCAGTTTCCCACACACACACACACACACACAAAGACACACACGCACATACACTGAAACCTCTTTGTCTGTCCACAGCCTTGAGATGACACTGAGATATCAGTAGTTTAGTCTGCCGTTGTTTATCTGCAGAAGGAAAAACATCTATTTGTCTGTGTGAGAGAGACCGACAGAGAGATAAAACAAATGGAAAGTGCAAGCTTTGTCTTATTCTGCTCTAGCATATGTGTGCGCATGGGAGACGATTGCATGGTGGGTGTGCTTTCAAATGCAGGGACGCTCACAGAAAAAAATCCTGTGCTAGGTTGTAGAAAACCTTCTCATAGATAGAACTGGTGATAATGAGAAAGAAACTGCTGTTGGATTTGCTACTCTCTACTTTCATTTTTTACCCTACCCTCTCCTTTACTCTCCTTTCCTCTCCTCTCCTCTCCTCTCCTCTCCTGCCTTCTCATCC
Source organism: Sprattus sprattus (assembly GCF_963457725.1). Classification (NCBI taxonomy): domain Eukaryota; kingdom Metazoa; phylum Chordata; class Actinopteri; order Clupeiformes; family Clupeidae; genus Sprattus; species Sprattus sprattus. The sequence goes on from NC_137926.1 coordinate 19,338,679, forward strand.
CCACTTCTCTCCTCTTTATTCTGCATTCAAATCCTCCACTGATGACCTCTTCTCTCTTCCACTCTCATGTCTTTACCTTCTCTTCTCTCCTCTATGTCTTTCTTCCCCCCCCCCCCCCCTTCATCTCTCTTCTGGTGCTCACTGCTTCCTTGCCCTTTCCTCTCTGTCCTCTCCTCCACTAGAATGCCCTCATAGTACAGTATGTTGTCAGAGACAGGTCTCATCTAGGATCATTAGCGCAATACTGGGTCCAGCACACACAACACACAGATACTTAAATACTGCTGTGTATTGTGTATGCTTGAGTGTGTTTTTGTGTGCCTGTGTCACTGTGTATGTGTGTGTGTGTGTGTGTGTGTGTGTCTGTTTATGTCTGTGAGTGTGTGTGTGTGTGTGTGTGTGTATGGCAGACATATTCACATTATCAATCCAATCAGAACAGTGGCAATCCTCCATATAACATGCTGGGGTTGTGCAGCTGCCATGTAATGAGTCTGACTGCAATTTCAGCTATGCCATGTTTTTCATCCGAGGGGCAGGGGGTGGTGGCGCTGGAGGAGAGGGGGGATTCACCTGCAACCGGAGGCCCTCAGAAGGGGACACGGGTGGGCAGGAGGCGGCGGCCTAGCTGGCCTCTCTCTCTCCGTAGGGGCTTTGGCTGGGCTCCCCTAATGCCCCTTCCTCTGATTAACTCAAATGTAGTCAATGTAAACAAGCCCAGTGGGAAGGACGTCAATAAAAGAGGAGGCCGAGAGGAACAGAGTGAAAGAGAGACAGACAGAGAGGCTGCATGTGTGAGAGTGAGAGAGGGGGGGGGGGGGGGGTAGAGTGAGATACAGGGTATGTGTCTGTGTGTATATGAGAGAGAGAGAAAGTAAGAGATGATAAAGAAAGACTATGTGTTTGCATGTGAGATGGAAAGAATGAGAGAGACAGCAAAAGAGAAAGAAAGATGAACAGAGAGCCGGCATCACTGGCCCACCCCCCTGAGGAACAGAGCGGAGCGGAGCGGAGAGGAGCGAGGACAGGAGTGTTAATGGCATCATTAGCAGTCTGTCAGGGAGCATCCATCCATCCCACGTGGCAACGGCTCAAGCCTCAGAACCACCACGCGCCCACCCCCACCCTTGCCTCTTATCTGCCAACCCTGCCCTTGTGCCCCTGCCTGCTGCAGCATTCCTCACAGATCCTATACTCTCTCCGTACACTCACTGCTGTCTTAGGTGACGGTATTGGGTTACTTGCCACTCCTGTCACCTCCCGCATAGTTACATTTCTGTGACCCTCCATTTCAAACTGGGGATAAGGGGTTAGAGGTGGATTTGTTTGAACTTTGCTCCTCCCAAACATGGACGCCTTAAGCGATGTGGCCAATACCAAGACTTACTTCCGCTACCAAAAGTTCAGTTCCTCCTGGCACTCGGTGCACACAGCCAGCAGGCAGCAGGCAGCAGCAGGAGCAGCAGCAGGCGTGGCTGGCCATAGCTCTGCAGAGCGGCCTCTCTGTGGCTTCCAGAGAGAGGGTCAGAGGAAACGCTGCAAGGCCCCAGAGATACAGCTAGACTACACAGCACTGCACACATAGCTTTCTTTCTTTCTGTGAGAGCATGTGTGTGAGCTTCACAGAGTGTGTGTGTGTGTGTGTGTGTGTGTGTGTGTGTGTGTGTGTGTGTGTGTGTGTGTGTGTGTGTGTGTGCGTACGTATGTGTGTGTGTGTGTGTGTGTCTGTGTGTGTGCGTGCGTGCGAGCAAGCGTTGGTTTCAGAAAGACAGGAGACGCACAGATCCTGTGGCTGAGAAACCGTACGAGACAACCACTGACACACTAGACATTGACTCCAGGGTGGTGAAGCCTGCAGAGGCTCCACTGCACAGTCAGCACGCAGCCCCCGCAGAAACACCTCAGGCCCAACCACCTGCGATCACACAGACTGAGAAATAAAGTCCACCTTCAAGCATGCGCTTTCTCACTGGTGGAATGCGTAACACACAAAAAAAACTCACTTTCAATCACCGAAGGATGCTGACCACAGTGAGACAAAAGGGGATTTCTGAGGCCTGTCTCCAGCGTTTTTCGAATTAAGCAGACCATGAATACACGCGACAGAAACAGCAACGTATCAATTTAATATGAACGGCAATAGAGAGCAGGGCACAATATCAAACTGCAGCCGCAACACAAAGCCATAAGAGACAATCATAAACCAATTTAGAGCCATTCCAGGCAATTTCCTGAGGCTTCCACCTGTGTAACAGACTTCAATAAATCACACAGACAACATGGGGAATATCTATTTCCAGGATAAATAGACAAAACTATTGTGTTGCTGTTTCTTTGTGGAAAAGTAAACTATCGCAGGAGGCTTCAAATCAGGGCAACGAGAGGGATTTAGGAGACACACCATGAAAGATGTACATCTTTTAATGTATAACCAACCACACATACACACACACACACATAAACATGCACGCTCAAACCCACATACACATTCATCCACACACACATCATATTATATGCACATATACAAAAAACACAAGTGCAGGGTATAATCACATAAGTTGAGGTTTTAATAATTTCTCTTTTGTATTCACTTTTAATAAACCTACCATCAACACACACACACACACTCACACACACATACACATACACATACACATACACATACACATACACATAGACATACACATACACACATACACATACACGTACACATACACATACACATTCACATACACATATACATACACATACACATACACATACACATACACATACACATACACATACACATACACATACACATACACACATAAGCGCACACACACACTTATCAGTGCTCAGTCCCATTAGAGTCCATGCAGCAATTGCCACTGCTGAACCCCCCAGGCCAATCCAGTGGTGCTTGTTCATGGAGACGTATTTATAGGGCAATAAGAGTGCAAAACAAAAGGAGACCCAAGATAAATCCCCTGCCAAGCCCCACACAAAGGCTGCTCTGCCGTCAACAGAAATCATTATCCAAGCACCTGGTGACATTTGGGGGTCCTTGCCGTTCTCTGATAGCCTGACGATGTCATACTCATAATTCTAGTCAGAATATGAGTCTGAGATCGGACAATTGGGCTGTGATTATGGGGCGTGTTTCAACGAACCAGGAAAGAAAATTCCTCTTCTCTGAATTGGATACCTAGAACCAATCAGCGCAACGTAGTATTACCATCTGACAGATTAAACTTTTACCTGCTCCCGTAGGAAGGACGGCAAAAACATCTTTTCAATCGACAAATGCCTTGATCGCGTTTCTCTGTTCCTCTTTCAAAATGAATGCGCTGTCAATATCTGCTGAGATATGCCTGCTCACGTTACTTAATTAGCACTCAAGGCTAGAAGCTACCATTAGTTTTAACGATTATTTTGGCCAACACGTTAGCATAACCGATCAATAATGGTCTAGAGTGCTTTAGTTAGGACCTAAAATCCTCGGCAACACTCGTTTTGCGTATACACAACTAACCGAGTCAATGTAGACATAAAAAAGTCGTGTAGATAGCTTAAATCATATAAAATATGTCCCACTAAGCTCCCGAGACGGCGCCATCTTTGTTCGATGTATATTCCGGTATATTCTATCTATTCTGTCCATCAACGTATAAAGCCCGCCCTTACAATTTGATTGGTTTAGATTGCGTTTCAACCTTTTTGAAACGTTAAATCTCTCCCAACTAACTCGATTCCAGACTGAATCTCCCAGACCAAAATTTTTGTGGGCGGAGTTCAGGCTGGTATCCAGGCTAGTTCTCTGATGCAATACTACTAAACTGCCTGCCAAGGATTTGTAACAGATGACTACAATGCCAGTATCACCTACTGCTGAGTAAAACTAGGCTGTAATGATGGCATGTTGGTTTTTGATTAAAATATGCCATTACTTTTTAATTATGTTAAGTTCTAATCAATCACCTTTTCTTTTAACAGATCCCGTATTAAGTTCTTGGAAACACATAGGGATCAAAGGGCATTACCTGGCCTGATATGGCCCCCAAATCTCCAAACAACTACGTGAAAATCACATGCAAATCCACTTTCTTTTTAAGCGGGAGTGTTTCATGATATAACGAACTAACAAAGACGTCGTTGTGAGGGAGCATGAGAGAAAATGCACTCCGATGTCAGAGGGGATATTGAAGCCCAGCTGCAGGGTCTAAGCCCTGTAACAACTGCCTGTGTGTATCTAGCCCAGAACGGAGCCCAATTCATTTCAAAATGAACTCCGATTTGAGTCGAATCTGAGAGAACTACCAGGATTCCCATTATGCAGGAGAGGAGTGAAAGGCCTGTTTTATACCCAACAATCCATGGCCCTGTTGTGCACTGACGCTACGGCTACACCAGACGCGGAAATTCTGCCGTGCGGAAATAGAACGTTCACCAAGCGGATATTTTATGGAACCGGCTACACCGGACGCGTTAAAAATGAAACCAATATCGGTTTTGCTGTCTTTGTTTACTTATTTTATCAATCAAAGTTCCTCCATATCCCTTCATCTGGATTAGAGTAACATGTTTAAGTATGAAGTCTACAGAAACCCGTTATTCAAACAAGATTCAAGTAACGTTTAATTTATGGCAGACTTGGTTACCAAGCAAACATCAACGGACATAAACCATTTGAAACTTGCAGTGCTGCAGTGACTAGACGGAAGGCACTTGCCACGTATTTCCTTTGATTGTATACTAAAATATTATCAATCAATAATATCCATAACTTACTAAATGTAGCCTATTCATAATTAGCTCATAAACATGAAGTGCGATTTTGTCTCGTGTGGTGTACAGTTGAGACACCCATTTAAACCCATTGATGGTGACTGACCAAGCATTACAAATACATTCAACTTTCTTTTAAAAGACAACTGGACAAAATAAAGCACAAACATAAATCCATAGGCTACAGGCTACAAAACATGGCCAACAGTCACACATAGGCTATACACATTCATATAGGTACACTGCATGCCTTTTTAATTTGTAGGCTACTATGAGGTAGCATAGGCTATATCACAATCAAGTTGTACCAACTGCACCCGATCTCCCACCTTGCTTATTTAGACCCCAAGATAAAACATTGTTATAATTTTCATGTTTGAAAAAACACCCATTAATAGAACAGGTCTAATATCAAAAAATATAACATTTTATTTTCATTTGCTTTGTTTGTTGTCTGACTTCTAAACTGCTGATCGCGGGTACAGTTGATACATTGTGTCTCAACTGTACCCCGCTGGCCACCTCACGCTTTTCGCTAAATTATGCAATGGCATGGCATGATGATAGCATGGAATATGTAGATTTATAGTGCACAGTTTAACGTTTGCAATAATGTAAGTTGCGTTTGTTGATGAGGTAAGGTTAAATAACATATTCATTGAAGGGACACGATAAAATCAATATCTTAGGTAGGCTAGTTAAAAAAAACTTTCGCCGACATCTCTGACGTTATATGCAGGTGCAAACTAAAAATCACGTTTTATGATTGCTGCGCATGCAAGTTATTGTTAAAGACATCCCAACCTGCAAAAAGTCATTTCAGGGAGGTAGGCTATTCCATTTCAGGGAGGCCTACGTATTTTTGTTGTGGTCCCTAAAAGTTATAAAAGCATAATATCATTTTATAGGCTATAGCCTTATGTTCTTTGTGAATTATGTTTAAATATGTAGATTAGACACTGCCTAATGTGGGACACCTAAGCTTTGGGACTTATACTATTTATTAGCATATATGCTGCTAAAACTATCCTATTTATGTCTACCTATCTACTTTTATTTGAGGCACACACGCACACTGCCTCATGCACTAGATCCCTATCCCTCTCTGTTGTGCGCTCGCTACACAGATTTCAACGCGGTTTGGAGCACGTCTGTCTGTCTTGTTTGCTCGCTTTAGATTCCGGGAGATTTTAAGTAATTTGCGGGCATCCCTGTGGTCGTAAAGCTGTCCTCGTTTTTCAAGTTTATTAATTAATATAAAGTAGCCTAATTAATTCTTGAACACTGACAACTATCTTACTTGCTATATATCTACTTACACTGTCTATATAGGTCTATCTTCTACACTGTCGTATCTTCAAACAGAAAAGTAACGTTAAAAATGCTCTTGAGGGTTTTGGAAAATAATCGGAGTTGGCCTTCCTTCATTATTCACAGCAAATATATAATGAATTTCATTACATTTCATTGATTTATTGCCATACTCTATGTAAAAAGGCCCACGCAAACCTCGCGGAAAATAATAAAAATAGAAACCAGTCTATTTCTTAATTTTCCGCGCGGAAATGTCGGCGCGGTACATTCCGTTTCGGCGTCCGGTGTAGCCACTCTCATTGCTTTCAACGGTTTCGAACTCTGCTGCGTTCTCACCGCGTCCGCAAAGCAAAATTTCCGCGTCTGGTGTAGCCGCGGCCTGAGTGTGTGTTTACCCCCCAAGATCACATTCAGAGGAGCCCTTTCAGGTATTAATAACGCGGAGGCATTTGGCAGTAAACAATTTGATAAGCATTAAACTCCTCTTCTGCTCAATCTAATTGAAAACATCAGATGCCCTGGGGCGCCTATTTGGAATCTGTTGTGGTTGTTGCAGTCATCATCGCTCCGTTAGTTTTAATAGAGCAAGGGAGTGCAGCCAGCTCCTTTGTCTTTGGGCATTTTCACATTTGGTAAGGAAAGGGAGGTGAGATTCATTATACTAAAACAGTAACCCAGTTGGACTCTATAGAGATAGTGCAGTTTAATAAAGCATTCACATTACGTCAAAATGACAAGGCCATCTGATACGTACTGAATATATAAAACCCAAAGAATTAATGCTTGAGATGAATTGGATTCGGCACAGACTTTCACACAACACCAACATCTGGTATCAGCATGACAAGTAATCCACAATTTATAGGAAAGAAGAAGATGAAAAAGAACAAGAAGAGAGAGAGAGAGAGAGAGAGAGAGAGAGAGAGAGAAGAAAGAAGGCACACAAGGCATAGCAGGCAGCTATGGGAGACTCAGCCAGACAGGAGGGGGGCCCAAGCCTCTGCATTCTAATGAACTGGCACCCCCACCCCCCACCCCCCCACACACACACCTTCAATAAAAACAGATACATCTCTTCTGGACAGGGGAAGGGGAGTAGAAGTGATTAGAGGGGAGCTTCGTTACTCCAGCCCCTCCCTGTGAAGTAGGCCAGGTCATTTTCGGTGTGATAATTATGGCCATAACCAAGCATGAGGGATTGGTAATAGGACTTGCTTATCCTTCATGTGGCGCAGCAGTTGTGGCACGAGCTGTTGCTATGAAAAGCATGATTATGTTTTTTTTTGTTAGGGGGGTGGGGGGTGTAGGTGGGGCCCTGGCGCACTGAAAAGGGCAGCGGGGGGGAACGTTGTTGGCCTTTCGTGAGCAGAGCTAACGAATGAACTTCATTATTGAGGAACATACCAATGAGACCCCCTGCAGATTCTGATGGATTACCCTGTGTCAAAACCTACAAACTCCCCCCTAACCAACCCCTTCCCCGCAACATGCAACCTCACCATGCAGCCAGATCAACAGTGAGCAGAGATGGTAAGGATGAGGGGTGTCTGCTTGTAAACTAAAATAGTTAACCTTCTATCTCGCACAAGGAAGAAAGGGGGGAGTTTGCACAGTATCTATATGCACTAATGGTGTATATGTTTTTGGAGGTGAGCTATTTTATCATTTTGAATAGCGGCTCTACATCATTCACCCATGTATTATTTGTAAGGCAGTCCTAATTGTAGTTTTCACGTCATATTTGTCATATCTGTACTATGTGCAATCTATGTTCATTTGAGATCTCATGTGTTTCGTAGACACCAAAGAGTACATTTCCTAACTCTGACCTGATCTAATATGATGCTTGTAATGTTAAGTGGGCTATATCAACATAGATGCAGTGTGGCTGGAGTGTTTGCACTATGAGTCTTGCCCCTGACTCTGAGCGTGTAGTTTCCTGAGCGGTGCTGATTTGTACGGCCACCTTGCCGTCAGCTTACAGGTCTAATGTACTCCTGCCCTTAAGCCAGCAGCGAGCTCCAGTGAGGCCTCCCCGAACCCCACAGCACTTATTGCACTCGTTTATTAAAAACAAGCATTGGGCGCGGCCGAGGAGCAGAGCGCAACCATTGTTTTATTGTAGACGGCTATATAAAAACTTTGAGAGGCACTGGGGAGGCAGGAGAGGATCTTTCTTTAGCAGAAGATTGAGGGCCATCTCTAGGCCATCCGGTGGCAGGGGTCGGAGTCAGGACGGGGGTGGTAGGGGTGTGTGGCACTGCTGTAGCTACCCTTTAAGCTCCCTCCGTCCCGAACACCAAACTGGCCCCGTTCCCCCATCACCCCAGGCCAGAGTCACTTTGCACCAGCCACTGCACCGTCCAGGAGGCGTTAGTGGCGGAGCACCGCGTCTCTCCTCTCCCCTACTCTCTTACCCTCTCTTCCGGGTTGACTTATGAGGATGCCAGGGGTGCATGGGAGTGATTCATCACTGGGCTACGGATTCTTCTGTACACGCTCACATTAGTAATGTGGTCCACCGAGGAGGAGCAGGCCTGTCACCGCCCCGCATCCCTC
>NC_137926.1:19352318-19354818 GCF_963457725.1 Sprattus sprattus
ACAAATAGACTGCGATGAAATATAATCTATTGTTGAAATTGGAGAGTGTCAATTTGCACAGAGTGCTTTTCCAGTGAGTGTTCACTTGTTGGGCTTGGACAGAGGAAGGGAGAGAGGAGGAAAGGAGAGGGCCAGATTAAGTATCCGAAACATGCTGAGAATCAAATGGCTTTGGAGATGCTGAAGATGGCAGGAAACCATTTTCTTACAGCTATCCTCTATTTTGAATACCCTAATGATTTGAAAGTAGCACATGTTAAATTATAGTACCTCTACTTTCTAATCAGTAGAAAGTGGCATACGATTTTGGATCATTTGGGAAAAAGAAAAAGCCAGGACAATGTATAGCAATCAACAATGTCATTAATCATACCACGCCAATGATAATACAGAAAAAGTTATTAAGAGGCCTTTTGTTAACAAACCAATCTCGGCGAGGTTATGACACTATTAATGTTCATGTTTGCACTCATTTGCTCGGAAAACAAGATGACTGTCTCTCTGGAGTATTCCTCCATGCATCACTGGATCTCTCTCTCTCTCGCCCTCACTCTTTGTCTCTCTCTCCAGGGCTCACAAAAGTGTTCCCATGGTATCCCTTCGGGCAAGGATTCTTCAGATTCTGGTTGTCCAAACTTAATTAGAGTAGCCCAAGTGGAAAAGATAATCTTTATGTAAAAGGTAGATACGTATATTTGAGAAATCAATACAAAGATTTCCATTTACGATAATCATAAATATAATAATGCATCTATCATAAAGATTTTCAGATTTTCTGGTACACCATTTTGCGAGGAATGCTGGTGTGGCATCAAACACAACCCAACTAGTACCTAGACGGTGTCTGTCTTTCTCTTCAAACATTAATGAGGTGCTGTTAAATTCTTATAACTGACGTGCCTAGGTGTTTGCTGAGAAAAGAGAATTTCTCCTGAGCTCTGCAATTAGCGGCATTGCAACTCTATCCGCCTGTTTAAACAACTCAGGAATTTTGCAAAGAGACAGAGACCCCTGCCTGCCAAATATTTTGCACACACAGTGAAGAGGGGGGTTTGGGGGGGTGGGGGGTGGAAGCCTTGAGTGTCTTAGCCTGGCGGAGGATAGCAAGAAACGCTAACGTCGCTTCCAGCGTCTTTAACTTTCACGCTCTAAACAATCTAAACAATGCTTGGGAAGCACTTTCTCTTTTCCTGACAGTTGGCTATGAAATGGGCAGTTCCCTGCTGGGCTGGACTGTATTGTGCGGGCGCGAGACAAGGGCTGCGATGAAACACCTTCAAACGGCTCAGCCACAGAGCGAGGCAGAGAGGCAGAGAGGCAGAGAGGCTCATCCCTGCCTGAGGCTACTCCACCGGAGCAGGAGCACACGCCTCCTCTTCCCCTCACCAAACAAAATGAAACAGCAACAGGGACAGATTATTCCACCAAATTGGCAGTGTACAACATGATTAAGGCTCATAAATCCTTACAACTTCAGATTAGTTCCAGAGGACAGGGAAGGGGGAAAAAAAAAGAACCCTCTCAAACCTCTAAAACCGCTTTGAGCTCCAAACAAATGACCTTGTTCACATGATAAACGTTAAAGAGGTTATGAATTATTATTAAAGGATACGCCAATGAGATGGTGGGAAAATCCACAGGGGACACACTCTGACAAGAATATAGTACAGAGAGAAGAGCTGTGAGGAGCTACCTGTCAAGAATATGAAATGGGAATGGCTCGGCAGGCTGCTGGTCATACCTGTTTGATGTGTCTGTGTAAAGATATATTTAAAAAATCACACAGACTGTTTCAGTGTTTTTTTTCTTCATTCAGTGGCTTGAACACTAACTCAGCGAGATGAGAGGGTAATAAAAAGGCCCTGAGCTATTGATGATCTTTCACACCACTAATACTGCAGGGAGATTCACTCTGATGTCTTAATCATTGGCTTGTGCTGGGCCTGAGGTCTGTGTGTGTGTACTCTGTGAGCGTGTGTGTATACTCTCTCTGTGTGTGTGTGTGTGTGTGTGTGTGTGTGTGTGTGTGTGTGTGTGTGTGTGCCTCCCAGAGCTGGGACTCGATGCAGAGGTAAACAAATGAAGTGGTTGGGAGCGGGCCATGATTCTCAATGAGCCACAAGTCTGTCTGACTGCACTGTGGAGACGGATAAGCCCTCTCTCCTTCCACACACACACACACACACTGACACTGAAACAAACAGTCTCTCTCTCCTCTCTCTCTCTCCCCTCTCTCTCTCCCCCTCCGTCTCCCTGGCTGTGGATCGATGCGTCTGTTTCCCTGTGGTCATGACTAACCCAAGCGGGACGCAGACAAGCCTCCTTACACCGCTACAGCTGTCACTCCTCCCTGTCGAGGCTTTTCCCGGCACAAACAAGCAAATGCTTCATTTTGCTCAATACCTGTCATCCATGACTAACTACACATCACGCCAGAACAATGTGGCCGGCCCAGGGAGATTCATTCTCACCAGAGCACCGGGCACGCCACCTAATAACA
>NC_137926.1:19362318-19377318 GCF_963457725.1 Sprattus sprattus
TGTGTGGTGAGTGGGCATTACACTCATTTTTGGCTCATCCCCTATCGTCTGACATGCATGTCAGCTTGATATGGGGGTGGGGGGGGGGGTCTTCAGGCATTAAAACATGAGCTATTGGCTGTGTGTGTGTGTGAGAGTTTGTATATGGGACATGTGTTAGTTCTAAGGTGAAGATTCTACCGTGTCTTGGAAGAGCCTGTAAGTAGAAGCCACAGATGGAGGCCATGATACACCGGTGATGACATGTTGGTCTCCATCCACTTTCACTATAACCCACACACACACACACACTTTTGAAACACACTCAAGAAACAGGCACAAGGGGACTGCATCAGGACGCAGGCGTGGACAAGTGTGCTTCAACCACATCAATCTCCATCAGCACCGTGATGAAGCCAGTGGCAGAAGTGACGGCCAAGAATGCGGTCGCTGGCCGCCTAACTCATTCCAAGGTCTCTGCTCATCGTCACTGGTTCATCCTTGGCGGACCCTCCCCCCTCCCCCTCCCCCCCCCACCCCACCACCAACCCATCACCATCAGAACCACATCCCCATTGTCTCTTCCTTATCAAGCTATCGGTCTCGGATGTTTCCCAAACCACAACAGCTATTCTGTCAGTGTCACTTGGAGGTTTGAAAAGCAATCTCGCGACGACAGGGAAAAGAAGAAAAAAGAAAAGTGTGTGCTTGCTTGGAAATCATTACTGTCAAAAAGGATGCGCAAGCTTGGTTAGAGAAATGGCCTGTTGCTAGGAGAAGAAGGAAAGGGTGGGGAGTGGGAGGTTGTTGGGGGGAGGGGGGATCACTTCCTCCTCTATGTGTCATTCATGAGGTTTGGGAGGGTGGTTGGGGGGGGGGCGAGATGGGAAGGGGCCAGGTAACCAATGGGAGGACAGGGCTTAGGGCAGGAGGGGGCTGGGCCTGGACCGTGACATCGCCGAAGCCTGCCAGGTTGTGTCTGGTCCACTGGAAGGAGGGGTTCAGCGGGTCACTTTGGAGGTGAGCGCATCCTTGACAGATGGGGGATCTCTCAGCGAGACACCTCATCAGCTACAGGACAAGGTTGCCACGACTTTCCTTTATTTATTTCTTCCTTCCTTCCTTTCTTTCTTTCTTTCTTCCTTTCTTTAAACATGATGTGATAAAATATATATGCCATTTGCACTGATTGAAGGACCATTTCTGTCTGCTCATAATCAAGTATAGTAGCCCATACAGCTTTATTCCAGCTATCCATTTATGCTTGATTGGAAGTTCTTTTCCTACCACCCATTATCAAGAGCTGCTGGTATATTCTCATGGAAGTCTAATGTAGATGCTGATTTAGTGGTCAGCTAATGCTGAAGTTTCTTTTCATCTTTTTCCGTTTCTTTCACTACATTTTTTCAGTTGTTCTGTGAGATCTTTACAAAGGTTACGCAAAAAATATCTCTGTTCTGATTGTATTCATGCATATTTAGTTTGTATTTTATATTCAGATTTCTTCCCTACACATAATTCTTCGGTCTTTATATCACATCTGCCTTGACTATTTTAGACTACAAATTGCATCTTATCGTCGACTGTATTTCTAGAGACCATATAATGGGCAAGTACGCACACAAAAACACGGCAAAGCCACCTGAGATGCCACACATACACAGTCACACTCACCATCCAAATACACTTACGCATACATCCCAAGCATCAGAAATGGCGTATACTCCTATAGTGGCAGTGGCTGCGGCGGGGCGTCGGGGGAAAGTCCGAGCCGGAGCTCTATTACCGACAGCTCTGATGAGAGGACCGAGAGGCCAGCCTCAAGACGCCGGGCAGGCAGACGGGGCCATGCGTCATCATTCTCCCATTTCCACTTCCTTACGGCCTGACAGGAAATGATTATCATGGATGGGTGTTGTCAGGCTCCCTCCCTCCGGGCGGAGGGTGTGTGTGTGTGTGTGTGTGTGTGGGGTGGTGGGGGGTGCATGGGGAGTGCGGTGTTGGGGGGGGGGGGGGGGGGGGCTGCGCCCCCGGGGTTGGCGCACCGTGACATTCAAAGTTACAGTCTCCTTCACGTAATGGAGCTGTCCTTTCAGGCCACTAATGGGAGCGATCCATTTAACCTGTAGCAGAAACACACAGACGAGGAAGTTCCTAATGCAAGGCCCACTCCCGCAGGGAGACGACTCGCTCCCTTGCTCCCTCACTCCCTCACTCGCTTGGCTGCTCACTCTTGCTAGTTTCTCTCTGTTTCTCTCTCTCTCTCTCTTTCCGTTTCTGTCACCATCTCTCTTTTTCTCTCTCTTGCTCTCTCTTTCTCTTCTCTCCCCCCTCACCTCTCCTGGCTGTTTCCTTTTCCTGCAACTTGATTCATTGACTGGCGCTGCTCACTTATCCTCATTCACTGCTCAGTCTGGGGAGACAGAAGGCCCAGCGCAGCATTGCTCACTACCCACCACTGCCATCCCCATCCCCGCGCCTCACAAGGACACGGCACGTGCACCCGCACCCCACCTGGAGACCTGGAGCAAAACAAGGAGTCGATACACACACACACAATGCCCGTATTAAAAGAGGGAATAAGTTGCCAACCACATTTGCTAAGGGGTGTCAATTGTCACTGAAAATCCGTTCTGTGAATCATTTTTCTTTTCTTTTTTTGTTTTCAAGAATTGAATCATTTCTCTCTATTAACCCCCGAAAGAAAACACCACTTGGGAATGTCGTAATTCCCCTCTTCCTGAGACCATGCGGATTCTGCACTCTGGAATTGTGTGAACCAGTCTGGTCAAACAGTGGCAAGTAAATTCTTCACAAGATAGCAGATACTACCTTTCTGTGGTTTAGAAGTACAATTGCTTTACAGGATACATTTACATTCTGTTACAAGGTTGTACAGAATGTACGGAAAATACTGGCAAGGCAAAGATGTAATAATGTGATTGGGATGTATAATCAAATAAAGAGACAGAGAGAGAAACAGACAGACAAAGACAGAGAGAGAGTTTTACTTTTTGGATACAACTCTTACACCCCTGGTTGCATGGCTTTTGGTGTTCTGCTTTGACTCAAATCCTGTCTGCACCCGTCCTTTGCACCCCTTCAGTCTCAATCTGACTACAGTCTCCTTCTTTCAGCCACACAATACCTTCCAGAACTAAAGGCTGCTGCACCAGGCTGTGCACCAGGCTTAGCGTGTTCAAATGATCGGGAAATTCTCTCTTTTCTTTTAGGAGGAGCGCGCTGGGAGCTGGAGGTGGGAATCTCCAGAGCCTCGTCGTCAGATCGGTGCACAGACCTCAGACAAGTTTGACGGTCAAAGTCATCTCCTCTCTCTCCCTGTCTACCCGTGACACACTTTTAGCCTTATTAGACTTTCATAAACTCGTAAAATGCGTGAATGCAATGATTAAAAAAGCACAATGATTCTAATCAGCTGCACCCCCCACACCTCTCTAATATTCTAAAACACTTAAGAGCTCCGTGGAGGGGGCCATCTCTCCAGGGAGGCTAAAGAGAAAAATGACTTCTTCATCTCCAGGCGTTGTTATTTCTGGTCATTTCTAATTGGTTTTAACTAAAAGCAACTCACTTCGCAGGCTCCACAGGTTACCCTCATGCATCGCCATGGAATTATCTACAAATAGCAGATTTACATCCAAATTAGTTTTAGAGGACATGGAAATTACACCATCTTAGTGTCAAGCGAGACTAAAAGAGAGCGACAGGAGAAAAAAAAAAAAACAAGCGCAGGTTTGACTCTAAGGCAGACACGGGGCCAACAACAACAACAACAAAAAAAAAACAACTGTACGAACAAATAACATGCAGAAGGAAAGAACAGGCCAGCTGACACGAAACAACCTTTAGCGCAGGTTGCCCTGAGAGAGCCTGATTCAGTGCTTGAACAGGCAACACCCCTGGGTCTAGGGTTCCCTTTCCGCGAGCGCCACGCTTGTCGTCCGCTCGGAGAACAGAGAGCGCACGCCTGCTCATTCGCCCCGCTCCCTCTGGTGAGGCTCCTGCTCTATTAGGGCCCGCGAGTCTCCAGGTGAGCGTGGAGCGACACACAAGTGCGGCGGCTCCTGAATTATACATGGCTGCTGAGGGACCGCAGGGGCCTGCGAAGGGCAGAGGCAACAGCAGGCGCGCCTGGGAGGCAGATTGGAGACTCCAGTGGAATTTTAATTGTACCACAGGGAGCAAACCACATCACACAGACACCCTCCACACACACACACAATTCGGATAATCGGCATTGTTACGGTATGGACACCGCAATACAAACTCTCTCAGTTGAGTCCTTAAACAAATGGTGATTACGACAAAACAGTCCCAGAACGCCACTAGAACATTCTGGAACTCTGCGTGGTGGATGTGTAACGCAACAACAGGAGCAAGCAGAAAATATTATATTAAAGAAGGGGGTAGCAGAGGGAACCAAGAAGTCCCCAAGTTAATAACCACGAAAATGTGAACATCATGTGAGACAATTTTTGCATCTGAACAACAACAAGGGAGGCAAGTGTTCTGAAAAGACCGCTGAAAGAGGTATGAAGCATTTGCACGGAATGGCTGTTGCAAGACTGCCTTTTTCGGCTAAAACAGAGCTTTGGCTCAGGAGGGTTTCTAGCTAGGCTGGACAGTGGGCTTGCATTAATCCTGCTGGATCAGTGCTACTCATGAAGGTAGGCTTAAAGGGGGATACAGTGGAGGCCTCGAGAGGGGTAGAAGATGGCTGTGCGGAGCAGGTTTCTCTACCCTGATCACTACATAGGCTGATGGAGAGAGAGAGAGAGAGAGAGAGAGAGAGAGAGAGAGAGAGAGAGAGAGAGAGGGGGGGGGGGGGGGGAAGAGAGAGAGAGATGGAGAGAGAGAGAGAGAGATAGAGGGGAAGAGGTGAGAGACAGAGGGGAAGAGAGAGAGAGAGAGAGAAAGAGAGAGAGAAGAAGAAGATGATGAAGAGGGCTCCAGTATGCTCCCTTGCAACAGCGTTCCCATCCTGGACTAATCTGCTCTTGATCCATCCCTGAACCCCACGGCCGAAACCCGATCCCAACGCGGCCCTCACCAAAAATAAAGCTGGGACCCTTTCATCGGACCACCCTGTCTCTGCCTAAGCTCCCACTTTACACAGACACATTCTGGGCCAGACAAAGACATGTTCTTAATAATAATAAAAAAAACACACACACATTTTAGTTTGATTTCAAACTGAGACTTTTTCGCAGGGGGTGGGTGGGTGTGATTTTGTTATTCTTTTGCATTTCTATTCATATTTGTAGAGAGGTTTTTGAGTTGTGCTTACATAACGAGGCATGAATGTTTCCTTTGTGCTGGGAAAGTTAAATGTGCCTGTGGGTGGTGGTGGTGGTGGTGGAGGGAGGCCAGGCTGGGTTTGTGTAAGGGACAAACCCCTGATAATTGCAGATATTTATTTATCTGTTTATTTAGCTAACCTAAACGTGTTTTTGTTCCCTTTTTCCCATTTCTCTCTTGTTCAAACTCTCTCTCTCTCCCATGGGATTAGAGAGCTCTGTGCTGCACTTGACATGGAGGAGAGGAAATGGGATCTTTCACCGGCGAGTATGAGGGGAAAATAAGGGTCTGTGGGTGTGTGAGACTGTGCGTGCGTGCGTGTGTGTGTGTGTGGGTGGGTGGGTGGTTGAGAGCGAGGTATGGGGTGGCTGTGGGGTTGTGACCTATGGTTTTACAAAGGAATTCTAGCCCTCCCCATATATACAGCTACACCCCCCTCCCCATTCCACACCCCATACCCCATTCCCCAGTCCCTCTCCCAGCCACACACACTAGCCCTGTAATTGCCCAAATGGGCTGGATACAGGAAAAGCCCACAGGTGGTTACAGCTCGAGCTGGAGGTCTGTGACCCGCTCTGTCTTTGTGCCCGAGTGATTATGACTGACGGCTGCTCATGTGTCAGTCAGACTGCTGGAGGTCTTCAGTCCCCCCATCTGACAGTGACTGATGCAAGAACAGACATGGCCCTGTTCTGGCCTATATCAGCTTGCCCTCCAAATAGTGTTATACTTCACTACCTAGTGACTCTGGGCCAGTTCAGGGCCACGCCCGCCCCAGAGTCAGAAACAGTCTGGCTCTAGGTTCATCCCCCCTTGCAAACCACCCGCCTCCCCACCGCTGTTCTAGGTACAATAGCTGAACCCTAGGGAATGCCCCTGTGTAGCACACAGACAGGTGTGCTTCCCCTGGATAAGTGTTCACAAATTAAAAATTCAGCAAATTCAAATGAGTGCCTCATGAGGCTCAGGACGTGAAGCCGAATCTGATTATCTACACAGATGCCTTCTGCTGCAGCTAATCACTCTTAATAGCAATGAACCGCAAGCCGGGGTTTCCTACGAGACATTATTCATTGCGTCTACCGTTTCTGCTGTTGCGTTCAGTTCAAGGGGCGCCTGTCAAATTGTCAAACGCGGACCACCGAACGCATCTGCACTTCACACACTACTTGTTTTCACACCTCTGTCTTTGGCCGGAACTTTCTGCGGTCACTTTCTGTGAGCATAAAAGATGTTTGTTAGTCGAAACTGACTTGACAGGAAAACCACAACAAAATGTCACATGGCATCCTCAGAGCTACCTCTGCACAGCCCCGGCGCTTGGTGCAAAGCCACTTCTTTGCTTCTTGCAGATGGTCTGAGTTAGTGGGAAAAGTTTGTGTAGACTTTCATGATTCATAATGAAATGAATAACAAAAATCAATTGGCAAATAAAATCACCCACACCGGAGTTTCCCAGCCCACATTCACTTGCTGTATCTGAACGCTTAGCGACAACCTTTACAGACAACTTTAAATATTCATTATAACCTATAAGATATAAACAGGGATATGTAGGTCCATAAACACATTATAATGATATAAATAGCATTCTAGTCGTGGGCATATCTTGCCTGTATCTCCGTACCTGTAGTACTTTGATTACTACCTACAGTAGTTTATACGGAGATGACAGACATGGGAAAAAAATTAGAACAAAGCCATCTCAGCTCTGTACCCTTTCCCACTTACCCTCAGTCAGACATTTACCAAAATACTGATCAGAATGGACAGTAACATTTCCCATCACGTTAGCAGGTAAACAAACATAAAGCGGAGTAAACAACAACATGAGAATAGTGCAGGGCTTCCTCCCCACAAGGGCACCGAGACCAAAGCATGACAGGCAGAACCTCATCAATCACTGCACTTGAACTTGTGCCAAAATACCTGTCTGTTCCTTTTCCCCTCTACCCCTCCTCACTACCTCCATCCTACTTTCTCTCTTTCCCTTATTTTGCCATCCTCCTTCTCTCTCTTTCTTCCCTCTCTCTCTCTCTCCCTCTCTGTGTTTCTCCATCAGATGCTGTTTCTCTTCTCTGTGGCAGGCCAGACAGAATGTTAAGCAAGCAAACTCACACTCAGATGAATTATACATACTTCATAATCCCTTTCGAAAGAATCCCCCCCCCCCCCCCCCCCCCCCCCGATGGAGTGTGGTGTAGATGTGTGTGTAAAGGTAGGTTGTGTTGTGTTCATGCTGGAGTGGTGTGTAGATGTGTGTGTTAAGGAAGGTTGTGTTGTGTTCATGCTGGAGTGGTGTGTAGATGTGTGTGCCATAGCAGGTTGCGTTGTGTTCATGCTGGAGTGGTGTGTAGATGTGTGTGCCATAGCAGGTTGCGTTGTGTTCATGCTGGAGTGGTGTGTAGATGTGTGTGCCATAGCAGGTTGTGTTGTGTTCATGCTGGAGTGGTGTGTAGATGTGTGTGCCATAGCAGGTTGCGTTGTGTTCATGCGGCTGTCTCTTGATTCCTCTGAGAGGGAGAGTCTTTGAAGCACTGTCTCAGTCTGAGCTCTCAGCGTGGGGTGAACTTACGGGAACCCTACAGTACATGGACAACTATCAAAACGATCTATACAATCAGTATGACTCTCACAATAATTATGTTAAAACCTAATACACCACATGAAGCACTAAAGGTTATGTGTGTAAGATAAGGTGAAGCCCACAATTCTAAACCAATACATTCTTCTGTCAAATGCTGTGAGTTTCCCGTCACAGTCCTGTCTGCTGTGTGCGTTCAAAAAGACACCGGTGTTGGCACACTCCTGGCTCTGTACATGGGAAATAAACTAGCTTGGACGATTCCAGCCAATGAACATGTTGCTTCAGGAACATTAGTGTGATTTGATTGGTTGTTGAGCTCAAATATCAACAACCTTTCACCAGAATTGTGGAAGCTTAATCTGGTGCTTAAGCATCAAAGTTTGCCTGAATATTCTCTGAATATCGCAATGATCTCGCCCAGTTCCCCTCAGACTGTCAGCGTAGCTTTGTCCCTTGTACCACATAATGCATTATACAAGAGCTTTAACTGAAAAGGTCACCTAGCCCTATTGAATGAGATGACATGTGCATAAACTGCCTACAACAGGACCAATATACCACCTGGTACATTGTGTGAGTGTGTGAGAGAGAGAGAGTGGAGAAAAGAGAGATGTTAAGACACCACAGGCTGGTAGGCAATGTATAAAGAAAAAGAGAGATAGACAGAGAGAGTGGGAGAATAGACAGAGAGTGTGAAGAGAGGGAGGAGGAAAGACAAAGAGAGAGAAAGGGAGTATATGCCTTTTGCCATGCGGTTGCAGCAGTTGTGGTTGGCACTTAGCACACCCATGTTTTTCATAATTAAAAGCCAAAAGCTGGGGAAGATAGATCAAAAGTGCTCCATTAGGGGAGGGTTCACACACGGAGCCTCTCTGTAGTTTCACAGCGCTCTATAGGCAGACGCCCTGCACTCCCGTCGGCTATAGGAAGGATCCTGTCAAGCAGGCAGAGGTGGAGCTAAGGCTTCATTAAGCATGGATGGTGCCATCTCTTATGCTTCCTCTTTCATGTTATGCTATTAAAAACATATAAGATATTCAGTAAGAACTTTGCACATGACACCACTGCACAGTCTTCATGCCAGTGGGTGTGGTGTGATATCCAGCACTGTAGACGGTAAGCTAGAACTGAGACTGCACCTCAGTGATATGGAGAGTGCTGTAATCAACAAAATAGCCTCAGTCATTTATTTATTTGTCCCACTGACTGCCTCAGTAAGTAACGGGGGTCCACAGGGCTTTCCGCCTGAGCAGGCCGCCTTGTCAGGCCCTCTTCCGCTCCCCTCCCCTCCCCTTATGTGATGGGGCAAATGAAATGAACCCCCTTCCTCTACCCACCCCTCCCTGCCTCTCACTCATACATTAAGCCTGCTTGCTCAGGGAGAATCACTATTCATTTAATTTGTGCTGTTTACATTGGGGCTTTCCAGCGAGCTTGCCGAAGTACCGTTTTTTTTTTCTTCCCCTGCTTGCTTGTAATCCCTGGTTTAGTCACACAGATGGGAGATGACTGTGGCCCGGATGTGGGCCACTTCAGGGCTGTATCTGTCCCAGAGTGAACTACTGCCTAGCCAGTCACTTCACTCTAATTCTAAGTCAATGTTTAATACCATTGGGTGCTGTAAATGTGCTTGTTTCTGGATAACATGTTGTCTAAGTGGTGTTTAGAGCAGGGAGGGCTATTTTCGTGCCGGCAGTTATTGTATAACGCCTAAATCTAGGGAAGAGGAGAATCATAATCTCCATCATATCTGAGTTATGAGAGAGAGAGATAGAGAGAGTGAGGGAGAGAGAGAGCAGCCATGACCTGGGTCAACCACCCGATTCATTCATGCCACCGGCGCCGCTTGCTCTCTCTGAATGAAACCGGGGTATTGTGCGGAAGATGTGAACGGTAGGTGACGAGTCGGCGGGTGCGCCTGAAGCGGGGTGAGGTCAGACGAAGTTCACATGATTGTCCCAGAGTGGGGGAGAAAAAAAAAAAAGAAACGACAAGAAAAACAATGAGAAAGTGTTCAGGGCTAACAGGAAAGACTGCTGGTTTATTGAGTAGAATGACAATCTTAATATACACCCCAAGGCTTCCTGCACAGGCAATGAAAACAGACGACCGGAAACGGCACCGCTACGTAACACATCCTTAGCATGTCTGTTTAAAGCACATGAGAACAGGCAGTAACTATAAGTGTTATCCAAACAGAGGCCCTGTGACATATGTGGTATTAAAAGCCATGGCTGTGACATGTACCACAACAACCCAATTGATTTAAAAGGCCTCAAGAAGACCTTTCAACGATGGAAACCGTTCGGTATACTATTTCAAAAACAAACAAAACCATACCATAAACACAGGTTGGGATGAGGGTTCTCTTGAGAAACAGCAAGATATCACCTTGTATTAGCAGTTTTGTCTTTAATTGCCATTCTAAAAGAAAATCTATGCTTGCGCTCTGCTTCACTTCAACTGTGTAGTAAGAGGAGGGGTCCATTCCTGCCAGGACGGCACACCAGACAAGTGCCAGATCAGGGCCATATCTGTGCCAGATAATGGTCATATCAGTCTCAGAGCCTGATTCAATTTGGATTATATTGGTTGATTGATGATTACACAGGGTCACAGCAGGAGGTGATAATGCAGATCACAGCTGAGCTCCCCATGGTGCATCTGTGCTCCCAGCGGCTGTAATAACGTTCTTCACACAGGTGACTGCTGTGACGCAAGATCAATGCACCGCCAGATCATCCCACTCAAGCACTTCAGAAGCCGCGGTGGAGATCAAAGCTCGTGGGACTTTTGTTTTGTTCTTCTGTGTGAAGCCGGCAGTGGGGCTTGTTTTCCATGACCTGCCTATTGTCACTAACAAAGGTTAAGATAACCTCGCCCATTGTGCGCACTGGTATGGTGACCTGGTCATGTATTGTATGGAAATGGAAAAAAAATATACGACGCAGCACTTTCAGAAATGGAAACAAACAAGTTCACAAACACACACACGCACACATATGCACACACAAACACACACACACACACACATATGTACACACCCAGGGTGGTGCACACATCTTCAAAGGAAAGAACCCTCATGTAGCATGCTGACATCCACACAGTATGCACACATGTTTGCTATACATAGCCATGCTCTGTGTCACATGTATGCACCAGATAAAAGCATGTACAAAGACACACTGACACACCCACACACACATACTCACATATACATGCCAACAGACACAAATACTCAAACACACACGCACACGCACAAACACACACAAACAAACACATACGTTCAGTCATAAATTGCTTTCTAGCCAAAAGGTTACACATAGGGCAACGTACCATGCTATGGCTAGGCAATGACACATAAGACTAGTAGCCATGCCAGGCACCAATAATTAATGACAAAGTCTATAAGCATTCCATTAGGTGAAAGCAGCTGTCATAAACATCTTAATTAATTTACAAAGCGAGGGACTGGGGAATTACAGCAACGTAAAAATCTGCTTGCCTGTGCCGCTCCAGCGCACTGGAACAGATCGGGCTTTTAAATTTTTAAACACGCCTTTCATGTTCTCCAGAGCACGAAAAAGCCTTTGAACAGTCAGCTTGTTAGGAGATGCACCTAGCAGCAGCCCAATACCTTCAAGTGGTGCCTGGGTTCAGCTCAGACAGTGACTGGAGCTTTTTGGGGGTTTGAGGGTCTATCTCTCTCTCTCTCCCCCTTCCTTTCTCTCTCTATCCCTTTCTTTTCTCTCGCTCTCTCTCTGTCTTACTCTCTGTTTTCTGTTTTTAAGGTTCAAGATCGACAACAACTGCTCTTTCATTCCTCTTACTCTTCGCCTTCATCACTCCTGCTGCCTTTGTTATTATTGTGGCTGCGTTTTTTTTTTCTTCCTTCTTCTCTCTCTTCTCTTTTTTTCCTGTCTTTTCTCCCTCTCTCGCTCTGTCTGTGCGTCTCACTCTCGCTCTCTCTGAGGCTTAATCCGTTCTTTTCCCTCTTTGCTGCCTCCACTCTCCCCTCTCGCCAGATCCTCACCTCTCTAATCTGTGAGAGGGCATGGGGTTCATGTCGCTGCTTCTCTCGGGTGAGGCCTTTCATCTCACAAAGACATCCACTGTGTGGCATGTATGTGGGTGTGTATGTGAGCGTCTGCATATGCGAGTCTCTATGTGTGTGTGTGTGTGTGTGTGTGTGTGTGTGTGTGTGTGTGCGTGCGTGCGTGCGTGCGTGCGTGCGTGCGTGCGTGCGTGCGTGCGTGCGTGTGTGTGTGTGTGCTAATGCTATTCTGTCGACTCATTTGTATTGGATATGGCAGTGCAACCTGGCAGGGAGAATCATTAGAGAATGTGAGAATTATGAGAAAACACAACAAGAAATCGTCTCTTGAAAACAACAGCTGTCTGTGCTCACATTGCGTAAGGGAGGCGTCCCCAGAGAGGAGCCGTCCAGGGACACACACTGGGCCGAGACCAATACTGTACCGCCCATTTTAAATAGTGGACTTTCAACAGAGAAGCAGAATGGTGTGTATGTGTGTGTGTGTCTGTGTGTGGGGTGGGGGGGGTAAAGAGTCGAGGACGGGGTGTTTGAGAATGTATTCATCCTTTTCTTATTTCTCACTCAGCAAATATCTGGCTGTACAGGCACTTGGATTAAACCTGCCACTCCATTATAAAGGGCAGCTTAGCAGGATGCCGCAGCTTTTTTTTCAGAAAAAGAATATCAGCTGTTCCTGACCTTAAGCAGGGCTGAACCATCATTTAGAAGTGAGACGATCGGCTGTTTCTCTGCCCCTGTGTGTGTGTGTGTGTGTGTGTGTGTGTGTGTGTGTGTGAGAGTGCATCAGGGAGGTGGTGGGGTCTTCACAGCTGACCAGACTCAAGCACATTCATACCCCTTAAATGCTGTTAACAGGGGCAGAGAGGCAGACCAGTGGGCCTCCTGTACAAAGCCTTGTGTAGAATTCCTACTAAAACACAGCCTATGCACCACACTGGAAAGCTGCATACGCACAAATCAGATGTATGAAGACATACACACGCAAGATTCCACACACCTTTTCTTTGTACATCCCGATCAATGAGAATTTGGGCACACATGCAAGAGCAGCACACTCCACCCTCTCTCCTCCCTCAATTGCACTCATTTTAATACGCTGATGAATATAAATAGGCCTTGGCTCCCCACGTGTTCGGATTGAAACAAAAATGTAAAGGAAGCAGTAAATTAGTCAAAAAGGAAATTTCAGGGAAAGTAAGTGCGTGGAAGTGCTCTTATCTGATGTTAAGGCATTAATAACAAAAATAAAACAGACCGAGTGGCAGAGTGTGGTAGTGGCTATAAATGTGGTGCGGTCAGAGAACCGCAAGAAAATAATCCTCAAACAAGGAATTGGAAAGGGGCGGTTAGCAGCCACAGATTTGACCAGGAAACCACAGTGTTTTTATGGGCAGTTGAAAAATACATAAAAATAACTGCCCACATAAATTTCAAAATATAACATCAAACTAATTGTGTCTCAAGAAGCCACCCTGTCACCGTAGGCTAAATGAATCACGAGTATTCCAGGCCACCATGCCATTAGTCTGTCACATTTTTGGATCGCAGCTATTTTACAGGTTGGAATGAAAATACTTTCTATTAACAAAATCTAATTCTACCTCCTATGATGCCTTTATGTGTGCAGTTAATCGCTCCGGGAATGTTAATGTTAGCCTGGTCAACCACATCAAACCGGAGCTTCATACACCTGGCTGACATACAGATGATCCTGTCCCACCCTGACCCGTTCCCTCTGGAATGTTCCTGTTGCCAAGAAACCCAGTGTGGTACGCACTTGTAAGGGAACAGGCAAATGCGTGACTCCTTGTAGCCTCCCTCTCTAATGCTGGACTCAATTCAGTACAGAGTTCTAAGAGGATAGCTACTGGAATTCTCAAAAACGGTTGATAAGTCATCATTACGGGACAAAAGATTGTCATTGTCTCTAACAAGCCACTACACTGCACGAGTCACCTTTGAGTGAAGTATTAAATGTTTTGGTGGTTGTAGTGCATTTTGCATGAAAAGTTAACCGATGATCTTAGTTGCGTGTTTGTAATTATAGTTATACACAGAAAAGAAGATGTTAAATTCCTTGTGCTATTGTTCGGGGACTTCCCAAAGAGGCCAAACCTCTCACTGTCACATGCAACCTAATCTTACCAACATAACAACTGCCTAACCATAGATCCTGATCAGCAGGATACAACAACGGCGCAAAACTGGCTGGTGACAGCTGCAACACACGCCTCATGTTGTACCCGGGATCTGTACCTGGGCTCTACTTCAAAAAAGCACACTGTGTTCAGAGTTTTGAAGAAGTGGACATGTTATTGAGGTGATGAGTGATGAGAAGTGTGAAAACTTTAACCACATACACCTCGATGTGTGATAATAAGGCCCATGTCTTAATACTGTGTGAATAAGAGTAAGTCTTCACACTATGGGCAAATAGAGTCATAAACAAACTCGTAATGTTAGAAGTTGCACTGCATTGCCTGTAAGTGTCCCCAACTGACTGTATCCATTAGAAATGTGCATTCTCCAGACATGAAGTTTGCGTGGAGGAACTCACATTCTCATGTTGATGTCACTTTTGATACATCCGACCGTTACCATGAAAGATATGCTATCCAAACGCCATGTTTTGTACACAAGGCCCCAGGGCAAGTGTGCTCTGGAGATAGGTCCCTTTCTCTTATTCCTTACGGAAGCCTTTCTTGGGATGTGGGGGAAGGATTTGGACGTGACACCTGTGAGATTCATGCACAGACGGCAATGCCATGGCCATTAGCTGGCACCTGGGCATGTGCTGGATGGGGAGCCATGGAGCAGTTGGCAGGGGCATTGCAGAGACCGTGAGTCTACAGAGCTTGTGAAATTATCATTACGGATCTTAATTCCCATTTTCACATCACATTATCTCTCTCTACATGGATTGATCTCTCCCCTCGTCTTGTCTCACTCCCGCCCCACCCCCACCCCCTCTGTCTGGTTCCTCCTTCCTTCCTCCCTCGCTCTCGCTCTCACGCTCATTCTCCTTCATCTCTGTCTTGGTCTCAATATCTTTCGCTCC
>NC_137926.1:19389818-19399818 GCF_963457725.1 Sprattus sprattus
CCCTGTTAAGTTGAAAGCTACTCAGAACATGCAAGCACTATTAATTAGGGTCATATTGTGTGAATGGAGGGGTAAGTCTTATTGAATCGATGAAACATCAGAGGCTGTGTGTTAATGCAAATAACATCATATCCGTGATGTGGTTACGGCACATAGGTTATGTCGTCACAGCCACGGTTTTCTTCCCTGTAGCAGTAGCACAAACGCTCAAGAACTAGTTATTTTATAAGTCAAGGAAAAAGTTAGATACAACCTTAAACATGCTTAAACATCAAATAAACGTAGACTATTTCTTCAACTGAACGCTGGTTTGCTATTGAGTAACAACAGTATCCACTTTACAAACAAACAGATGCCACTTGAATGTAAGATAAGTGGTCAGCAGAATGATACAGGTGCAATAAGTGAGTAAGTGAATGTGAAACATTGCACTGTTATCAGAAACAAAAGCAACATTAACACGTCCACCCAATGAGAACAAACTGCTTTACGTCTTTGCTTGTTTTTTTTGGACAAAAAAAGCCACATTCATTCTCTCATACTCATATACTCACACTCATTCTCTCATATTTCTAACATTCCAACATATTTGTAAACTGATATATTCCTCACCATGATTGTTTATCCAAGTCAAATGAAAGAAAAGTGGTGCCAGTAAAGATTTATGGTTGTGCGAGTAAAATTATGATGACAAAGTAGTTGGGTAAATGAACGATCAGCAGATTCTGACAGCTTAATGAACGTGGATAGAGAAGATACTATATTGCCAAATGAAAGAAGAACAAATACCTCAGTTGTAATGTAATGTAACTAAGAACTCACGTTAAGCCTGATTCTCACACTCAGGAGCTGATATTCCCTGTGTTAACTGAGTGACAGTGGTGGCACCATCCACAGTTGGAGGACACTTATTACAAGCCCAACCATGTAAAGGTTAGATTATTACAGAGAGACAGAAAAGACAGACAGATAGATAAAAGTGCACAAAGAAAGACAAACAGAAACAAGAAAAAAAGAAAGAAACAAAGAAATAAAGATGAATACAGGAGAGAGAGAGAGAGAGAGACAAAAATAGAGGCCGAAGAGCAGAGAGAGGCGGTGAATATAGCGAACTAGAGAGATCTAAAACCAGAAAGTGGAAAAGCCAGATGCAGACACACAGGGAGAGAGCGCAGATGCAGGCCACCCTCTAACCGCTGCCATTAACTAATCAAGTCCAGTTTATGTAATTGTTGAACATCTTTCAAAGCAAATTGTGTACATGGGCTATTAACTAAATAAAAGCAAATGCTTCGCCATTCTCTCTCTCTCTCTATCTATCTCTCTCTTTCTCTCTCTCTCTCTGTCTCTCTCTCTCTCTCTCTCTTTCTTCCACTCGCAGAGGAGTGCCAGGGATACTGCTGCCAGATGATGATATAATAAGTATCAGATGGGGGAGAAAAGCACAATTAGTGCGGGATCCATTATGCCTGAGTCAGCCAGCATCAAATCACATCTGATGCTGTCAGGGTGCATCGCTCGCCAATAACGGGCATGGTCAACACAGGGGCCTCACACAAACGCAAACACTCACACACAGACAAACATACACAAAAACACACTTACATACACTCACACAACACACACACACACACACATCAACACATACAGACACACATACACACACACACACACACACACACACACACACACACACAAACACGCACACAAACAAACAAACAGACAAATACAGACACACACACACACACACACAAACACTAGGACATAGACAGCACGTAAACTCATATAGGCTTTAGCAGGCTATCTTTTAAGGCTTCTTCCCTAATAAATGTGCCAGGGTTTCAATTAAAATCTTGGACAGCAATCAAGGGGGGAAAAAAACCCTCTTTGATAGAGTTTGCACCTCTGGATTACCCGACGTAAGAAGATGAAGTGATAAACGTGACCAATGCGATTGGTTCCAGCATCGGAGCGCCAGGGGAGCCATTCGTTTTGCCTATCGCATGTCAAACAAAGACAAAGGAAAATCATAACCGCAGGGAGAGATGATCGAGATTAGATTAAGTCACTCAGAGAGAGAGAGACGGAGAAAGAGACTAACTGGAAACAGAACCCTCCCCGGAGAAAGCTACAAAACACTCGACTTAAATGCACAGTTAAAGCAGAGGGTTCCTGAGGTTAGAGATGAAGACCAGGCTCTCTCTCTCTGGAACCCAATGACTCATGTTTGTAGAAGAAGGGGATGGTTGACTCTATCGAGTTACATAAGTCTTATCAGGGGTGTGCGGTTCAGATGACAGTTATGACCAAGATACATTTAACACTTCTGAGAAAGCCTGCGTGTGACTCAAAAGCAATTTGTGTTTTTTTGCTGTCATACTCAGAATAAACTAGATGTTAACGTTGTTATGCAAGACAACACACAGCTTCTCACTGTCTTCCAGACAGTGCAGAGAACAAAATCGGTACGAGCACTGTCTAGTATTTTTGAGGAGTTCTCACGCAGCCATATGCTAATCAGAACCTCCTTCCCTAGCAGCTAGCTACAGCTATCATTTCATAAACATTTGTTATTATGGACGGCAGCTGGAAATGCTACCTGCGTTAGCACTGTGGTTTGATTCAGCATAGCTGGAGGTGCGCATTAGCCGTCTGCAGTTTGGGTATAAGACTGAGGACAGTAACATCTGTCTTGTGGTAGAAGGGAATGAGAGGGAAAATGATCCTATCTGTGTTGTGCCTCCGCACCGTCCTAAGAGGAAGATGATTCATAATACACAATAATACAATGATGTATGACACATGGGGGGCAAAGATGGCCCATTCCGTAACGTGTCTGGGTGAGGTCATACATACTGTATATTACCTGATATGCTTTATTCATCATTTTTTCTTTATTGTTTAGGTTTTGTTTGTTTGTCAAGGAATCCACAGAAGCATCAACTGTTTTCTCTTTCTGTTTTTTTTTTGGGTTGGGTGTAGGGGAGAGGCGTAGGTTTAAAAAGATAAGGTACATATATTGCTGGCAAGATTAGCCAATCTAGCCATTTTGGGGAAATGGCTGTGACAGTGTGAAATTCTTTGGACTTGTCGCTGAGAGGATGAAAGTCTAAGAAAAGCAAGGGATGAAATCTGCGCCTGCTGCTCTAATCTTTGCATTGTGGAGGCAACAGACGGTTGAGTCACATTTACGTCAGCATTTGTTTGGGCTTCTATTCCTCTGAATTTCTCTCTTTTTCTCTATCTCTCTCTGTCCTCCTCTAAAACATCCAAAATGCTCCATCCTCTTTCAGATGTGCTTTTAGGAAAAGGAGCCTGTTTGGAGTGGAACTCCTTATTTAAATGACGTGGGCGGGAAAGGAGGCAGTATGTTTCACTCGCTTACATAAATATTTTCAATCAAAAGGCTTGACCCCTGTGAACAGCACGTTCCCCCCCCAAACATCCCTTTCTTTCTCCTACTTACCCACACACACATGCATACATGCACACACACGCACCCAATGGCCCAATCAGAATCCCCCCCTCCCCCTTTGGCCTCCAAATGGCCCTCCATTTTCAGATGCAGACTCCAAACAGAGTGGTGGAAGAAAATTCCCAGTATGCTTTTCGAACCAAGGCAGTGTGACATGGGACATGGCTACTGGTGTTGAGGAATAAGTCCATACCTTAAACCATTTCAATCAATTACATTAATCTAGATGCAAAGGAACATGTAATTGGATCGTTATGATGCATTTCAGACAATAATGTTCTTCACAATGTCGACAGAACTGCACTTCCCTGCTGATCTGATAGCAGTGCAGGGCAGAAATGTCTATAGGCAGGACTACACTGGGTTATCCCCTTTATAGGGGGGTATTAAAAAAAAAAAAAAAACGCCTTTTTGTTTTGAGTGGCAACTCAAAATAACGGGTATGGTTTAAAATAAGAAATGGGATTGGACTTCTGTCTGTGCCAGATGTGTTCATCAACCACTTTCAGCCACTGATCGGTTCAATAAAAATTCAAACCATCCAGGAGACATTAGCATAGCCTGGGACCAGCACAAAAACTGTGTGGGTTAGTCCCTCTGCGTGGGGGAAGGGGGTGTTAACTGCCTGCTATGAGAGACTGCCGGGGGTGGCTGGCTGGGTGGGTGGGGAGTGGGGGGACCGCTGGCAGGGCGAAGGATCCTTCCACCCAACCCTCTGACAGCGAGTAATAAATTGATCATAGCGGCGGGTATGATGTTGACCTTGAAATTTCCTGTTTAAGTGCCTGCTGGGCAGCTGAGCGAGTGAGAGAGGAGACAGAGATGGAGACGGAGCAAAGGGAGAGAGGAGGAGGGGAGGCCAAAAACACAGACGTCTCTCCTCTCTCCTCCCTTCCTCTTTTCTCCTCTCTTCTCTACAATACAGATTTCCTTCCCACTCCACTCTTCTCACTCTATCCTCCCTGCTCCTGTTTCCATCCTAACTTTCCTTTCTCATCTCCTCTTCCATCTCATCCTCTCTTTTCCTCTCCTCTCCTCTCTTATCCTTTCTCCTCAGCTCCTCTTTTCTTTTTCTCCTCTCCTCCTTCCTCTCCTCGTCCCTCCTGTCCTCTCTCCTCCCCGGCCCGGGCTCTTGGTAGAGCTGCGGCATGTTTAATTGTTCGGAGGTGCGGAGCCTCATCACAATTATAGAGCATGCAGGCAGCCTCCAAACTCATTTAGTGTTCCCCATCAGGGAGCTGGAATCCACTGCACACAAATTCCTCTTCTGCCGCCTGCGGCAAAAAAGCCGCTCCGCTTTTTTTTTTTTTAAAGATTAATAAGATAAGAGATTAAAGAATATCCAAAAGAAGGAATTAAATTATGACACATTGTGAGAAAGTGAGTTACCTCGTCGCTTTTCGGGGGGGGGGGGGGGGGGGGGGGGGAGTGGTTGGGTGCTAGGTTGTAAAACTGTCTTGTGAGAAGCTATGGCTTCTTCAATTCATTTTTTCGACCTTTGCTACACCTATTCTCAACCTCTCAATGGTCGTTAGTCTGCAGGTATTTGCTGAGTATTTCCATCGCCGACCGTGAGGTAAATCAGCCTGGGATGTGGCCCAGATCAAAGACACATCAGGACCAGACCTGTTCCCGGTCCAGGCACTATCTGGGCCTCTTCCCCTTTGCTATCATAACCCTCCATAATCATCCAATTCTCTCCTCTCTACCCACAGTAATCTGAGACGCTGTTTCTCAGCAACTAATCACCATGTACATGGGTGGAGGAGAGAAAGAAGGGGGAAGAAGAAAACACTTCAACCAAACACACCATAATCCATTTTCTAAGTGCTTAATGAGGAACTGCGCAGTGCTGAATAAGAGATCTGAGCTCATCAGCTGAAAATAACCTCCCGGCGTGCTGCTGGAGTGATCCGGCCGAGGAGAGAGCACACTTGGGTAGGAGCGACGGAGGCGCAGGAGCGCTGCAGCTCCTCTGAAGCGCCGCCTTTGGTCGTTTCAATCAAGCACAATCAATGGGGAGCTAACGGTGATCAATGCAGAGCTAACGGTGATCAATACAGAACTAACGGTGATCCATGCAGAGCTCAGAATAACACTGAGAGGACACAGGTCTTGTGGTGTGTTAGGATAATGTAGAAGCATTGGATGATAAGGTTACAGTTACTTTAAACCTCTCTCTCTCTATCCATCTTTCTTTCTGCGCGTATGTGTGTGTTCATATGTGCCTAAACCACACACAGGTGCTTACTGGACACACACACACACACACACACACACACACACACACACACACATTTTATTCATCCCCTCATTCCATCCATCCTCTATTACTCTCTTTCCTTACTGCTCTCTCTTTCTCTCTCTCTCCTCTCACATTCCTCCACTAACCCTGTCAAGGGCCATAAAGCTGTATAAATATTGGAGTTAAAGTAAGCATGAAGTGCAGTCCCTCTGCCTCCATACCACAGGCAGGCTAATTAATGCTCCCCTCCATGGCTCTGGGTGCTCTGTGTTGTTGTGGGGTTTTTATTATTCTGGAGATCTTGTTTACACTGTGAGAGGTTTTTTTTCTCTCTCGTTTCTCTTTTTTCATCCTCCCCTCCGTTACTGATGCTAGCTCACAGAGCCCCACTCTTCAGCTGGCTAGTGTTAACATAAACACAAACCCATGACAGAGGGCTGAAGCCTAATTTATGGTCGGCCTTTTACGCAGACACGCAACACACGCAAGAGCCCTTGCGTGTTGCAAACCCCCTCTGAGCACCTCTCCGTGGCTTGTGTGCGCCTCCCCTCTTTTTTTTAATTGCTTTGCGACACCCACCTACCGATGGAGAACTATAAAGGTTCACAAACTTCACCAACCCTGACTTAAGAATCCAAGATGGTTGCCCCCGCGCATCAACTTTATTAGCAACTTCTATCTGTGGACTTGTTTAGTCTTATGTGTGTCTCATTAAATCACACAGTCCTGTCCAAATTCTATCTGTGGACTTGTTGCCATGGGGTTTGTATGCGCAAAATACCGTGTAATGCGTTGTTGTCACCTGGTAACAATTGCTAACAACAACAATTGGGATTGCATTTGTTTCCCGACTTTGTTACTGGAGCCTGCATAGGAAGCGGTGATGTAAACTTTAATTACCTGCCTGTCATGGAGGATGGGAGAGGGAATGATTGCGTAGCAGTTAGAGATCTGTTTGACTGACTGTCTCTGTAGTCTGACATGATACTCTCTCATCCACATGTTGTAATGGCTACAAATCAGATGACAATAATCAAACGTCACAGAGATGAGATTTTACTTGATTTTTACTGCACATCTGTTTCACATCTGAAGAGTCATGCTAATGGATTTCTCATGATATCTGCTCAGTCTCTCTCCTGCTGTGAGGAGAGTAAACAGGTCTGAGTGTGGGTATCCCAGATGAAGCGTGGACCCGCACCTAGACCCAGGTAGGCAGCAGGAACCACTACTGCACTGGAGACGCAACGTCAGAACCAGGACCACATGTGTGACAGCAAACAAACATGAGACAGGAGGGGCGGGGAAAGAGAGAGAGGGGGGGGGGGGGGAGAGAATGAGCAGGGAAAACACAAAGGGAGAGATACAGGAAAAGAGTGATTATGAAGGAGAGAAAGAGAGAGTGCTTTTAAGAGAGTAAAAAAGGAGTTACAACCACAAAGAGAGGGCCAGAGAAAGAAGGAGAGGCCGCGAAAGAAATAGTTGACACAGAGAGCGGGAGAAGGAAAGTGGAAGATGGAGAGGAAGAAAAAGCTGAAAAGTGAGCTGCCCATAAGGCCCAACGTAACAGAGACCAGAAAAAGGGGTTGCATAACGCTGCCCACTCCAACATTCCACTTAACGAGGTGAGCGCTCCAGGCCACAACGCTTTGAAGCCAGGGACAGGGGAGACGGGCAATAACAGCACACACAAAAACTCAGCACTGAGTTCAAAGGTAGTCTTTTGTTGACAACAGAGGCCATTTCCGGACCACCACAGGGCCTTGGTTAGGGGATGGACACCAGCTGATCCCCCTCCACCACCGCTACTAAGGGGCCTGCTCAGATGAAGGACAGACACCCCTCCACCCATCATTTCCTGCCGATTGCGACAGGTATCCATGGCAACAGTATTATGTGTGAGGGGTAAACATCTGTTAGGTGACAGACACAGAACGTCTGTATGTAGGTGTCAATAAACCAAACAAGCCAAACAGCTCACGCAAGACAAAATGCTCCACGCAACCCCTTCATTAACATTCCACTCATCTCAGACCCCTACATTACAATGACAGGGTAATGTCATACTTATGGTCACAGCCTTGAACAAGTCCTGACTACTCTCAAAGAGCACAGGCAGATGAAAGCATGAGTGACGCAAGAACGGAAGGACTGCTGCAGTGAAACATGGCATGACGACATACTAAATGTTCAGCTTTATACTCAATACACTGGCAACATAACAGTGTAAGCGTTGTATCCTGACTGGGATGTAATTGTCAAATTCATTCACTGCTGACGAAATAGCTTTTTAAAAACAAAATCCGCAGTGGCCATAATCACACACACACACACACACACACACACACACACACACACACACACACACACACACACACACACACACACACACACACAGTCGTCACACACAGGCAAGGCAAGTGGCGAAGTGTGGCACAGGTGACATGTGAGTGTTACGTGAGTGCTTTGTGCTTTGTTGGTGGCACCCTTGGCTCGGCTGCAGGCAAGGCTGATTTAAATGGTCAGCGCAGGGTGTTATCTGTGACTCTGTGCCACACCAGTGCACTTTTCCCGGATAATGTTCTTATTGTGTGTGAGCCTCAGCCTGCCGAAGTCATGCTGTCTTTACTCAGAGAAGCAGGAGGAGAGAGACGGGGGGAGGGCGAGAGAGAGAGAGAGAGACAGAGAGAAAGCAAAAAGAGAAAGTGAAAGGGAGGGTTCAGGCCTAATCCCTCAGTTCTAACAGGCTCTCCATCAAACACTCCTGTCCTTGCATGCGCAGCCCCACCCCCCACCCACCCACACACACACACACACACACACACACACATCACACATACACACATTGTGACAGCCGTCGAGAAATTACATGAAGGGAATGATGAGGCCAGTTACCTGACAAATTCAGAGAGCCAGCAAGTATACATCCCATGTATTCAATGACAAAGGCTCCTGGACTATGACAAATGTGTAGTATCAGCCTCATAATGATGCAAGACCATTACCAAATGGTGCAAAACAATGCTGAAGCAGTAACTCAGAACTAAGGGGAGGTTAAAGTGGCAGACGTATGGGACGAGTCCTCATGTACCACTGGGGGGAAAGCATCACCTGCTGAGAGGGATGATGAAAAATATGACTCTGATCTCAGAGAGAGAGATACAGAGAGAGGGAGAGAGAGAGAGGGAGAGAGAGAGAGGATAGGGAAAGAGAGAGAGAGAGATGAGCGGGAGAGAGAGAGAGAGAAAGAGAGGATAGGGAAAGAGAGAGAGAGAGAGAGAGAGAGAGAGAGAGAGGGGATAGGGAAAGAGAGCGAGGGAGATGAGGGGGAGAGAGCGAGAGAGAGATGAGAGGGACAGAGAGAGGTAAAGAGAGAAAAGAGCTAGAGAGAAACAGACTGGTTGAAGAAAAGAAAGCTGTCTGGGTGAACCAGACTTGTGCTTAACAGTGCTGGGAGTATGACAGAGTTCACTCTTCAAAAGCCCCTTTTGCCTCTGCCATCTTAAGATCCCTGCACTGCACTGTGAAGCAGTGTGCCAGGTCTGCCTCTTTTTGCCCAAAGCCCTTCTGGGCACTGCACAGACTCCATAGGACCTAGAGCCTGTTGTGAAGAGGCTACTCGACTGGCAGCCTATTGATCTGAGGGGTATCACAGGGGCAGTGGTGGTTTGAGATGCCGCATGTGTCATGAACTGGATTGATAGACAGAGAGATAGATTCCAGTAGGTTGGCTTCAGATCCTCATCACTGCTCCCTCTCCTTGAAATAACGCACTACTCAACGGGTTTCACAGTACAACAGTGCCTTTCAGAATTCCCTGCATTTTTTTATGAAGTGCTGAAATAAACCACTAGTTATTACATAATTACATAACTGTGGAATATTTCATTCTGATTGGTCAGTCATAGCTCTGTATGTTCCGTGTTATTTCTCACTACTGCAGAATAAAATGTTCCATGACAAGGTCTTGATCACCATAGTGGGATTTTGTTTAAAAAATGACAATGCCAGTAATGTGTAAGTGACTACATCAATAGACTCTGATTGGAAGTTAGGGTCAAAAGTCAACAGGCTATTATGACCTCCTGCACTTGTTCCACCCTTGGCCCAATGTGGCTTGCCAGTAACCTCAGTGTTTTCAAACTCTACAAAGACGGTGGTGTTTTCATAAATCGAGCTGTGAACTCTCGTGGAACGTCGGTGGTGTAACGCAAAGCTGTGTCAATATTGAAAGCTACGCTGTGGCAGGATGCTGGATGTAAACCCCAAGGATATAGTGT
>NC_137926.1:19409818-19429818 GCF_963457725.1 Sprattus sprattus
TATGCAGGCACTACATCTATTTCTCGCAACCATGATCCACCAAATACACTAACACAAAGTATCTACTGTCCATGCATGTCCATGCTGAACCCAACTCTACCCCTCTAGAATGGCCTTAGGTCATAGCTAGCTTGCCTGCAAATTAATGTGAAGGGAGAACAGGGGTAACTAATACCCTCATATGCATGGGCACAGTTGAGGCACAGTGTGAGCACCCATTGATTCAGCATAAGAAGATGAGTCATTTGGACATCGTGATCCGCAGGGGAAGAGAGAAAGAGAGAGAGAGAGAGAGAGAGAGAGAGAGAGAGAGAGAATGCTACCCCGCGCCACTTCTTAAGGCTCTAAATCACGGACAAAATTACAATTTTGCGATGGAACTGAAGACACATAAGCTAAAAAACAAGCGGGATTTTATTTTATTGAAGTTAAATATTTCAGTGAATGGCACCGTTTAGATGCATTTTTTAACACTTAATTGCACCACTATTACAAATATTTAAATAATACAATAGAGTTCAAGCACTTCCATTTCGATGCCATCAATTACCTCGTTATTCCTCAATTTCAGCGCCTTAAATATTAATATGATTCCATAATGAGGCTGAGCGGTCCGAATCATTCACTGTCCCTTAAGGCATCTTTTGCAGTGGACCACGAGCCCACACTGAACAAGCCAATGAATTAAATCAGCACATTAAAGCACACATCCCTCCACATCCTGTCTGGGCTTGCTGCTGCCGCTGGTCTGCAGTCTACATAGCATCAGGGAACGCATACACATACACACAAGTACACACAAACAAACAAACACACATACACACAGACATACACTCACACACACACATACACACACACACAAACACCGACCTGCAGGTGTTCAATTTAATGAGAGATTTAGTTTTTTTTGTTTTTCACTCTATCATCAAGGTATAACATGCCTCATCATGCCTGTGTTACTGTTTGTTTGTCCATGTGTGTGTGTGTGTGTGTGTGTGTGTGTGTGTGTGTGTGTGTGTGTGTGTGTGTCATGTATGTATCATCACCCCCTGACTCATAGTGACACATGCATGTCTAACACCCCTCCATGTGTGAAATGACTTAAAGCTATAATAAAAAACACCCAGTTGGTGGGGGGGGGGGTTGGGGGGGTTGGTCTCTTACCATCTACCACCTGCATTAGCCTTAAAACAACCTATTTATAAACCAGGTCTGGAATATCCCAAAAATACTGAAAAGCTAAAACAGTTCGACACAGTCATTTTATTAAAAGAAGTTATCAAAAAACATTTTAATATCTAATTTCCACTTAGATGAGGAGTTTATGAGACAGGAGAGGTAAAGGAGTTCCTGTGCTACCGGCACTGTCTGGGATCCTCCATTCAAGGCCGCAATGCAGGATCACCACAGCAGAAGATGTTGAAGAGTCGCTCATATCAAGATCACCCCCAGCCCCTACACACACACACACACACACACACACACACACACACACACACACACACACACACACACACACACACACACACACACACACACACACACACACACACACACACACATTCACACACACATACACACACACACACTTAAACATTCACACACACACACACACACACACTTAAACATTCACACATACACACACACACAACCGGACGTACAGCAGAAGGCCCGTGTCCATGGGCCGCTCTCGAGTGTGTGTGAGATAAGTTGCTCACATTATTGTCTCATTTTTCGGCACATCCTCTTTCTTTCACAAGTGTCAGGAACACAAGCAAATGACTGCCTCTGTGCTATTTATAAAGGGCGCTAATAGGCAGGCAAATTACTTTCCATTAAACTGCACAAAAGGAATTGGACAAAATCAAGACTATACAAACTTAGATAAACGTACACAACTCTAAATAAAACATAAATGGAAGTAAGTGAGCAGAATCTAAATGCATCAAACATGATTTGGAGGTATTACAGTTTCTGTCAAAAACTAGTAAGCTAACCCTCAAAAAGCCAATACACTTGCATTGGAAACACTTACAGCAGCCCAGCTGGAGCTAATAGAAACTAGCTATCCGGCTAACTGATGTATTTTGGTGATATATCCAGAATTGTCATTCTGTAAACACAGCTCTACATTTGTGTGTGAGTGTGACTAGCCTGGTGAGACTAGCCTGGGCTGCTGACGGGAACAGCGCTGTGTTTTTCTCTCCTTCACCATCCATCCATGACTATGCATTAACAGAATGAATCTGAAGATGTTATGGAAATCAGCTACTTGGAAAAACACACCCTAAAAAGGTAAAAACTTGCTAAATGTGGCTTTACACAAGGTATTCCTCTGGCCGTAAGACTTTCCATGACAAGACTGGAGCACTTTTTTATGAGGGCAAATGCAGAATGACCTTTTAATGAAGTTTTAGAGCCGTTAGAACTAAAGACACTTTACAAAGACATGTGCTCACTATTGTAATCTCACTCTCTCAAACCCTCTCAACACACACACACACACACACACACACACACACACACACACACACACACACACACACACACACACACACACACACACACACTCATTTACACAATCACAAAGTCAGCAAGTCTTGGCAACTGGCATACCCACTAACATCTTCATCCTCTGTTCCCATGGCAACAGCTGAAAATTGTACTCCCTTCAGAACTTCATCCAGCAATTTGTTCTCAATATTTTCCTTATTGTGTCCCTGCCACTCTATTATAGACATATAGCAAAGAGATATCTACAAATTATCTGTCTAGCACTACATGGAAACTGAATGTGAAGAATCCACAGAATGGCATACAGAGAGAGAATGGCAAATAATGTGAAAGGCTACCGTCTTGTCCCTGGGTGTTCGAGTGAGGGGTGTGCACTGTCCCCTTCGCTTCTCTCTGGCTTTTCATCCACTCTAATGCACACACCTCGCCGAACACACACACCAGCTGAATGCCGATAAAATATAAAATAAAAAACACAAGGCCACAAGGGCCAGGAAAAAAAGAGAACCAGCCCATCCTTAAGTAACCGAAAACCCTTTAGTAGGAAAGTGCTGGAATTACGCTTTGGGGGGAAAGAAACATTCAAAAGAAAATATTCTTTAGCTGAATGTGTTCATTCTTAGAAGAAAGGGACCAAACCGGGCGCTGAAAGCTGTGGATGACTCAGGCTGTCTGTGCGTCTGCTGGTCTGTGCGTCCAGCGGTTAAAGACAGAGGCCTGTCTCTCAGAGGGTGGGCTGCTGTTCAAGCCTCAGGGCACACAAGCCTGCAGGCGAGAGGGCTGGCCTGCTCCTCCTCTCTGCCCCCCTCCACTCCACTCCTCTCCTCTCATCCTGATCTCTCTCTCTGTCTCTCTCTCTCTCTCTGTATCTCTCTCCTCTTCTTATGTCAGCGTGCAGACAATGGAGAAATGAACCAAAGAGAAGAGTCAAACATACAGGGCTTGCTTGCCCTTTCCTCCCATTTGTGACTCTCTCTCCCTCTCTCTTTATCTCTCTCTTTTATACTCAGAAGACATTGAGAAGGTGGTGAGGTAACCTCTCCCATGGAGCTTTATTCTCTCTCTCTCTCTCTCTCTCTCTCTCACTCTCTTTCACTCTCTTTCTCTCTCTCTCTCACTCTCTGTCTTTATTTTTCTCTGTCTCACTACCTTTCTTTGCGAATTTCATTCAACAGTTTCACAGGGAGCAGTAACCTCGTACATGGAGAGTTCACACCCCTCTCTTTCTCCCTCTTTATCCTCCTCTCTGTCTGTGTTTCTCTCTTTCTCTGTTTCTTTCTCTTTCACTCCATCTCTGGCCTTCTGCCAGTGGACTGGAACCCCATTGTGTGTCTGCGCGACTGCTACTTGCCACATACATCATGGGCCGACAGTAGACCGTGCTGGAATAAAAGGGACAAGCGAGCGCCTGTATTAAATACAACAGCAGCCCATCTATAAACGTCGGCATTAATAGCCAGTCCGGCCATTTAATTTTTCATCTACAATGAGGCCAATTAGAAGAGTTGAAATGAGCCTTTGGAAGGATGCCCATTTTTAACAGCGGTGTCACAAGACACAGGGCTACATTATTTATCCCCCCTCCACAACACACACACACACCTCCACCCCCCAACCCCCCCCCCCCATACACACACACAAATTTCAGGACCCTCTTTCCAACAACCCCTCCCCTTACCTGCCAAAGTTAATGGCCCCCGACAAGATAATTATCCTGGTTAATCTGGATTATTATGTGTGTTCTCAGCAGTTGTTGAGCATATGCGGCAGGTCCGCGGTTCTCCACTGACCTGGTGTCAGACATCACACAAGAGGAATGACATAGCACAACAGATGTGAGGGGTTGCCAGGCCACTCACCCAGATCCAGCCCGAGACGCTGGGATCCGCCGAAAAACAAC
Organism: Sprattus sprattus; assembly: GCF_963457725.1. Classification (NCBI taxonomy): domain Eukaryota; kingdom Metazoa; phylum Chordata; class Actinopteri; order Clupeiformes; family Clupeidae; genus Sprattus; species Sprattus sprattus. The sequence goes on from NC_137926.1 coordinate 19,414,233, forward strand.
ACGTCATGGCGAAAATATCTCTCTTTACTGGGCCCCGATTTCCTGTTTGATTTTCCACAGGCCTCGAAGCAGCAGCGCTTTTGCGAGGGTTGGGAGAGAAATGTGACACGCTATCCCAGAGAACTGTCAGAATTCCTTTGGACTTGGAGGGTTATTTGCAGACAGGGAAATAACGAGAGGGACTGGTCTCGATTTTTGGTGTTGTGAACCATGCAGAGACTTTAGATAGGGGCTTCGTAATTCAAGCATGGCGCCAATTAGAGCACTGGGCTAAACAGAACATTTGAATATGTGCATTTAAGCTCAGAATACCAGTCTTTGCTGTCAGGTCGCTTTGCTGTCTGCTTCTAAATGCCATGAATACCGAAATTTGCAGAGAATACCAAGCTTTCCCATGCTGAAAAATGTATCTGGTCTCATTAGTGCATCTTCTAAGCACTCTGTCCTGATAATAAACACTCCAAAGCTGCATGGTCATAAAATGGTGACCTGGAATGGAGATTGACCTTTTGTTTGGCACTTAAAAAAGATCAGATTCACTCTTAGCTCTGATTCATACACACTGCCTCTCGTCTCTCGTGTCTCTTGGATTTCTCTACCACAACTTCACACTGCTGTTGTGTGGCCTGGCGAAACTACACTGAGGCACTTAGCACAGGTGAGACACCGTGAGATGCCTTTCCACCTTGGCTCCGTGTCCAGTAGGTGAACGGCTCCGGCACTCTTAGCAGTAACGGCATGATTCACGTGTCCAGGTGGGACCGGGTGAAGGCAGCACTCCCTCAGAGCTCCCTGCACCTGTCCTCAGGATAGATTCAAGACACCTCTCTGGACACCTGTTGCCCCAGTGACCTGCATTCCCCCAACCCCCCCCCCCCCCCCCCACACACACACACACACCTCTCTCTCTTTTTCTCTCTTTCTCTCTTGTATGGCCGGCTTGCCTCTCGCAGCGCACCTTAATGTCAGACCGTTTCCCTCGGGAGGAGTGGCGAGGAGCGGACCATGCTGACAGCAGGGCTTGTGTCGCCCGCTTGAAAGATGGTGCCCGAGCCACTGGATCGTTTTCCTTTGGTTCCTCTTTTGTCTCGGTGACAGCGCAGTGAGAGGCTGACTATATTACACTGACACCTGCTGGGAGCGGGAGGAGTCCAGACCAAAACATTACAGCCAATGGGAGGACACCTTCCCAGGTGGCACCACGAGAGAGAGAGAGCGCGAGAGAGAGAGAGAGAGAGAGAGAGAGAGAGAGAGAGAGAGAGAGAGAGAGAGAGAGAGAGAGGCACGTGCTGTCCATGTACCAAACACCCAAATCCCACTCACACTGAAAGCCATTTATTTATCGATGTTTTATTAGAGTTGTGTGGGAATGGGAGCAAAACGGTAAGTCGAACTGTTAATTTAACCCCTGGCAATCTAGTAATATTAATGCTAATCTTCTGATATGGCCCCAGTGGGAATTGGAACCATTGGATTAACAGGAACAGGAAAGGGGGAGGGGTTACATAGACATTCAACTATTCTCTTGGGATAGTTGAATGTCTATGTGAAGCCATTTTGCATCATCCACAAGTGGTTGCGATCACTTTGAACCCGAGACTGCCTTTTATTGGTGAGCTAATGTTGAGCAATTGAACCTCAACCTATGCAGCAAACGGTGTCTCCTGGTTGCTATGGTTGCCTTGATGCTATGCTAGCTTACTAAGGATAATATTAAATAACTTTAAATGGTTTAAATGGCAGAGTTCCACTTGCATGAAATGATAGCTAGTTATCTATCTGACTTTACAGGGTGACCGCAAGTTTAACTAAACAACTAGAGATAGCTAGGATAGTTCATAGCTAGGTTAACTGGCATAAGACGTTGCATGTTTTACACATTTTGCCACTCCCATTAAATCTCATCCCAATAAATACAATCAGGTGGGAATGCATGACACGATTGACTTGACCGTTATGGAAGACTGAGTGGGAATGAAAATGTGTTGCTTTTACCTGATTTAATGGGTTTTGTATGTCAAAGAGGCTTAACTCTTGACTTTCCACTCATAAACACACACACACACACACACACACATAAACTCTCTCTCTCTCTCTCACGCACTTACACACATAGACTTTCCAATCATAAACACACACACATATACTCTTTATCGCACTCTCTCTCTCTCTCTCTCCCTCTCACGCACGTACACTCATACATATGCACTGAATATGACAACTCAGTGAGGACTGGTAACTTAATTTTATTCCAGCCCTGGTTTAGATGGCGCATGCTGCACAAAGCGCATGGGGAGCTCCAGCTCCTGCTTTCCTGGGAGGCACGTTGTGCCCAGATGTGAAAGCATATGCCTCCGCCAGGGAGCAGAGCCATCATCGGCACCTCCCCGACAAAGATTAGCCGGTCCTGGATACAGGAGATAGCACTGGGGGTGTTTCACTTCGCATTTGGGGGGGGACTCCATGTGTGTGTCAAGAGGGGGAGGTGGTAGCAAAGTAATCAAATAAAGAGTGGTTGAGAGAAGGCAAGAAAAAAACACGTCAAAAAATGGCCCCCCATTTTTGAGCATCCAGGCTCCTAATGTAAAAGTGGCAGGTGGCACATTTGTAGAGGAGCTTTGATTGGTCCCCAGCTGTTTGTGAAATTGTCCGTCGGCAACGAATCCAGGTCAGGGCGACATACTAAGCATGGTGGGCACCTCCGATGGGACTGGGAGTGCGCCTGTTCCTCACATGCTCACCTCCGAGTGGTTGTCTGATGCCCACATGCTCCTATCTCTCGCACGCATGGCATGGCGTGTAGGGCCCTGCCACACACGCACACACACACACCGCTCTGTGTTGTGCCAATTTACAAACCATGCATGTTTACAAAAACACACAAACACCCAAATATACTGGTGCACACACATACACACTAGTGTGTCCCAAAACACGTACGCACATACAAAAAAGTCAATCATGGAAAGGTATACAGAGACTCACACACACTTGAACACATCAGTATTCTCTACACATACATATATGCACACTGAAGACAGAAACAGGTGAATGTGTACCCTTACAGATAGTACCAATATTATATGTTTCTGTTGCTACTATCACGCCTCAGTCCCTTCAACTCCTTAACGAAAACATAATAACAATCTACTAAGGCAGAATTGCTGGGTACAGTGTCAGGTCTGCATAACAAACATAGAACAGAACCAAATGACTTCCTTTCAATAATTACAATAATAATAATAATAATAATAATAATAATTATATACATTATTTAAAACTAAAGAGATTTCAGTCTTTCACACTGACAGTTGTCTCCAAATGAGTCAGGTCTAATTTCCCAGTCTCACGTGTTAAAGGTCTCCTGACTGTGTGGGTGGGGGACGTGTGTCCCATGATTAATGAAGAGAAGATGGTGGCTTGTAATCGAGTCAGACACACACACACACACACACACACACACACACACACACACACACACACACACACACACACACACACACACACACACACACACACACACACACACACACACACACACACAGCCCCTCCTATCCCAAAGATCACAGAGGCGGAGGTGTCTGTGCGGTTTTCCCTGGGAGTTTCTCCAGGGGTTTTTCTGCTGATTACGGCCAAAACGGCTGCAGGGCAACTCATAACGGCACCCTGCAAATCACACCATATTTTGGCACAGACCAAGAGAGGCTGTCAAACAAAACACCTACAATACAAATCAATTAAAAATCTTGAGAGACTTGTAAAGTCTCCATGTGTATGGTACATGTATGGAGTGCTCACTGGTCCACATGAGGCCTATTTGTTGTATTATGTTATGTAAAAAGCAGATTATCTTATTACTACTTCAAACTTTAAATTATGAAGTACCAATCCTCTAGATATCAGAACTGTGTATCTACTTCATCAGCTCATAAATAAAGCCATGCTGCAGACAGCAGGATGCGTGCGGCTATGTACGCTGAAAGACAATAGCCTCAGCTTTCTCTCTCTCTCTCTCTCCCACTCTATCTCTCCCTGATTTCCTTTTCCAACCTGGAGGATAATCAAAGCCTTCCACAAAAGGAGGGAGCACTGACAGAAAATGAAATAAAAACTACACGCGAAGTCATACATTTCTAATGGGACTCTTTTAATCTTGAAAGGGAGAGTTTCAATAGTGCATTAGTCTTTTTTTTTGTATTCCTTTAATGCTCCCCGCTCAAATGTATGCAAATCTCTGGCTAATGCTAACAGCAGTGACAAAAGACCCACTTCCAGTGTGGTAGAGTGTGCCAGGCGGCCAGTGGTCATGTGGTCACAACAGCCTCTTTGCTGACTGGGGGCCCAGAGTCCCGCTATCTGTCACTGATACAGATGTCTTTGGTGCCATGTAAGTGGCTGATCTTATGCTTGCCTTCTCCAGATTATTTCATATTTTTATAAATTAAAAACCAGGGGCAAAATCTAATTGAAAGATGACATTCAAAGGAATTTTGATGCTAAATGTGTGTGGTGGTCCAGATGTACAGGCCCATCATTTTCATAGAAATATTGCATGAGCTCAGACTAAAACTATTGGTGAAATATTCAGTCTTGTTCAATAAACCAGCTCTTTTCCGGCCATAGATTGCTGTAAAATTTCATGTAATGAAAATCCTTTTGGCGTCCTCAGTTGCATTTCAAGCATATAACGACTAGGCAAACAACAATTAAACCTGAAATGCAATCAGATTTAATTTAATCCCTCTTGAAACTTGGGAAAAAGGGTTGTTTATTTGCTTGTTACATAGCATGAGCTGAAATAAACCTTTTTTTTTCTCAACCCTTATCTTGCTACATTCTGATACTCACATACAATAATCTGAATGGTTGATGATTAATGTATAGGATCTAGAATGATATATGTACGTAAAAAAAAGAATTAGAATCAGAATCAGAATTATAGAACAATCAACATCAAACGAATGATGAACAGGGAAACTCCTACATTCTTTTCCATACACATACATAATGAGAAATGATCTAACACACACACACACACTGCAATAGGCATCGCAAATCCATCCTTTTTTCATTTTTTCAGACGGGAGGAGGAAGAGAGGGGTGCTCGCTGGCAGACTCTGAACGTCGTTAACTAGTGGAGGCTGAGTTAATCCTTTTATCTAGATCCCTGCTGCAGGGTATCCCGAACACTCCCTGATTGGAAAGGGAAACGTGGGCAATGAACAGTTTAAGAACCACGGGCCCTAACCAGATAAAGGCGGAACGCTGTGTTGCTATGGCAGTGCATATGGAATGACTTACGACTGTGTCTCCCCGCCTAATATAGTCACATTATTTATGAAATATTTCACGAGACGCATGACAAATGCTAAGTATAAATCCCGAAAAAGAGACTCTTCCCCTCTCGTTGCCCAAGTATCGGGAATGGCGTTGCTTTAGTACTAACGCAGTGGCACAGGGAGATCTATCTTGGCGTTTGTTTTCCAACTACTTTGATTCGTCCACCCTCTCTTTCCTCTCTCCGTTCAACACAGAAAAAAGGAGACAGAGAATCGCACTCCCCTTTTCCCTCCTACCTTCTCTGTAGGGCTGGATATCAAGAATGAAAGGGCCAATATGATCCATTCTAGTGGGAAATCATATCCCAGTCACAGAGATATTCCCATTCGCTCCATAGCAGCGGTGAAACAGCGGACATCAATGGCAGGGAATGATCAGATCATGAAGAGAGAAAAAAAGCATAAAGGCAGGATTATGCCGACCACGGAGAGCGCTGCATTGTTTACGAGATGAATCGGACCTGCCAACACGGAGAAAAAAGACGGCGCGAGAATAAAACTGAGGAGAGAGAAAAAAGAGATAGAGTGAAAAAAATAACACACAAGGTTTAGATGCAAGAATTAAACAAAGCTAAAATCCTGGCATTCTTATTTTAAAATCAAGCACTGTACTGGCCAGTTGTGAAGGGACACAGATTTTCAAACCTTTTCTCTTTTTTTTTCGGCCTGACAAAGCCAGACAACTGTGCGGCCATTCCTCCTGTCAATACTCGCAGCATCCATTTTCACCTAGCTGACACCTTTAACTGGTCAAGGGATGAATAAATCACACTTAGTGTACTCCCTGGGTAGTTTGACTAAAAAAAGGAGATCAACATGAAGGAAGACTGCAGTGTTTCCCTGTCATCGCTGCCCCTGAGGTGCCGTGAAAAATTGCAGCCGATAAAATAACATTTTTCAAAGGGGTCCTTATTGGTCTCTTCATCTAGCCGCCACAATGAATGGCTTCTGGGATGCTTCGCATTTCATCTGAACACAAACAATCTTTCAAAGGGCTTAATAACAGTTACACAAATGAGCTTCATTAATTACCTGCTAATGGAGTAATGACTGCACCACCTTGTGCGGCGCTCCGACAACGACTAGGGTGAGGTAGCGGGGAGGAGGTGGGGTGTGGAAGGGGGGTGGTGGTATGAAAATAACGTATTAAAATAGTGAGAGTGAGCACGAATGCTTGCGGATCATTAGTTCTTTTTAGAAAAAGCGCACAGATGTCTGCGTATGCCGCTCAAGGTCTTCACACATCCCACACAATTGATTTAATTTGCCTTTTTTCCTGAGTGATCAACAATACCGCTGATAACAATGGGAGTCATTAAGCTTGCCAAGTAGGGGGCATTACATGGACGTCTAAAGCCGCCATGATGAAAGAGGACTATTAGGAGGAGACAGTGTGCCTCGGAAATGTTCCCTCGCTCGCTTAAAAAAAAATCCTGGGCCCCGTCACATCGTCCTAAATAAACCCAACAGAAGAAAGACTGGATCTGCCACAGGTGTCTGCGATTGATTTCTCTGCATGTGAAAAAGTTCCTTGCCAAAAGTTTTTCAGGAGTTAGACGGTGAGCGATAAATATAGCCGGTGTGCTTTCGAGATATTAAAAAAAACACAGCCCAAGAACAAACTAATTAGTCGCTGTCTGAATTCACAGCATGTGTCATATAGCCATTGGGTAGATAGATAGATTAGTCAATGAAAGGACAATAAATAGACGTATCTTTAGACCATGGAAGCCCCATATTTACAGTAAACAACTGTAGGAGCAGACATCGCAACAAGCCAACATTTTATATCAGTGAAGTGATCCATGAGCAAGTTTCTTTTACAAATTTCGATATCATGAAATATCAACTAATAACCTGTTAATCCTGTTTTACTGTGCATCTTAAGGGAAGTCTGTATCATCTCTATTACAGTGTGCATACACTTAAAGAAAAGCATGGCCGTATTTGCAGAGATAAAAGAGAAGGTGAAAGGAAAGTCCAACGGCTCAGATGTTTGAACATACTGTTACAGAAAAACACGACTTAATAAAACCCAAACAAACAAAAACAAACAGGAGGAGAGGTGAATTCAGCATGGGTTTGAAAATCCCAACCGCCGCAATAAAAAGGAACGAAAAAAAAAAAAAAAAACACGAGTTAACAATTGATAAATTAAAGAGCAGGGGAGCCGTCATAAATTCCGACATGGAAGTGTTGTCTGGCACATGATAAACAGCGGGACCAGACGGGAGCTGCCGTTCCGTGTATCTTTCAGCCGTTTGCCACTTTATCTTTCCCGTCCTGCTAGATTACATCTCCAGGGCTCGGCTGGGAATCCATCATGGCTATTATTACCTGAAGTCAGAAGCTGCATCTATCACCACTAAGGTTACCATAACCTCAATATTAACAGAGAGAGGAACCCCCCCCTCGCCCCCCCCCCCAACTCTAATAAACACCAGAAAGGATGGACCTGGGAGGCCGGATTCCATCTTCCTTTCAGTTTTAATAAGCCACTCAGAGGAATAAAGATTACAGGCCATATTTAGCATGCAGAACAAATCAGCCCGTTTGCTGGGCCTCAGATCGTCGTTCTCATTAGGATCGCTGGGTTCTAGCGAGGAGGCGTTCCTTGGTTCAACAGTCACGTCGGGTGCACTACCGTACCCCCCCCATCCCCCCCACCCCCACACTCCATTTCCCCTCCGCCGATATCGCCTGCAGCTGCTACTAATAAGACTTTAGCTGCTGAGTGCGGAGAAACGCAGTGGCGCACGGCTCGCTCTGCCCAGCTGGACTGCTGCTGTTCCCAGCACCGCAAGCAGTTGGGAGGAGAGCAGGACCAGCCGAATGTGAAATATAATGTCTGCTTTTAAGCAGGACTGTGGATAAAGCTGTGCTAATGATCCGGCTCTGTGAGGCTCCGCTGTTACACAATAAAGGCCATGTAAAACAAGGAGCGGGTTTCTTTTTTGGGGGGGGGGGGGGGGGGGGGTTGGCGACAACCAAAAGTGCATTAGGGCTAGAGTGGTTTTAAGCCTCTTGGAGGATTAATGGAATTTTGTCAAGCAGGAATCTGGACAAGCATCAGGTCAGGAGTTGACGCAAGGCCGCGAATCACCGGATGCCATCACACACACACACACACAGACGCACACACACATGCACGCACACACAACACACACAATGCACACACCCAAACGGACAAATAACTAGAGTCCAGGCATGAATCTTTCATCCTGGCTCAAATAACTAATAATATCAAGCATGCAAAAATAACACCGCCATAACCAAGAAGTCCCAACATTACACTTCCAGTTACATTTAGATCAGAGCAGTGACTCTAATAATGCATTCAAAGCAATTAAGTTCAAATATATTCAAAGGATTATTTACTTTGAAACCACTCTTATTATTTCTCTGAATATCCAACAACAACGCTCATTACAGTGGCTTGGCACCAGAAGTAGAGAGACCATGTAAATATTTAAAGCCCCCACAAATACATAAATATTCATTCCAGAATGATTTGATGCACTAAATAAATAATCCCTTATTAAATAAATGACACCCTAAATAAAACTTTAAAAACAGGATCTGGGGAAATGAAGATGAGATGAATCAGAGAGAGACGGATTTGGGAGAGGGAAGGAAAGAGAGAGATGGAAAGAGAGCTATGAGAGTGTATGTGAAAGAAAGACAGAGAAGAGAGAGAGAGAGGAAGGGAGAGAAAGAGGAAGAGAGGGGGAGACAGAGAGCGATACAGAGAGACGGATGAAGGAAGAGGAACAGACAGAGGGGGGGGGGTCTGTCAGCTATCACTCCTCCCCGTTTCAATTTCTCATGGCAGAGCTGCACAGAAGCCGAGCTAATTAAAGCAGCACAGCCAATTAGATGAGCTTTAGCTGCATCTACTGAGGGAGGGGCCCAGGGAGACGCGCACACAGGAAATCTCTACTCCAGAGGTGGAGCAGAGGAGTTTCCAGAAACACATACAGCACACACACACGCACACACACACACAAGCACACGCACACGCACACGCACTCGCACACGCACACGCACACACACACACACTCACACACACACACAAACACACACACACACACACACACATACACGCATGCACCCACACTCACACACACAAACAGTCATGCACAAACATGCACAGACACTCACAAACACACACAAACACTACTCCTCATATCATAAAGCTGTCCAATATCTCCTCTTGGCACTCTACAATTCCCACTCCAACTCCCATAATGTAGTCTTATACAATATTATTAAGGAGTTTCATTTTGTACACACTCACTATCCTGTACAGATGCACACACCATCCCCATACCCCCACCCCCACGACCCCCTGTGTCTAGCCTGCATCTGAGACCCTCAGCAGCAGGAGACCGTGGTCCTCACAAAGACAGCACTGGAATCCAGCCTCTCCACCCCATTCATCCCCCTTGCTCTCCCCTGCCTGAGTCCCACGGGCCTCTGGAGGATGGGGCCTTTATGCAGGCTGCGCCGCCACCATCCCTCTCTGCTCCACTGGGGTGAGGGGATGGGGTGAGAGAACAAGAGAGAGAGCGAAAGAGAGAGGTGGAAGAATGAGAGAGAGGGAGAGAGAACTAGGCTTTAGCGATGTCCATGATTAGTCCTTTGTGTTCGCAGGTAGAATTAAAGATGAAATTCTACGGGCCGTCTTTGTGCTCTTATCTTGCGGACACCTCGGAAAGAGAAAGGGAAAAAGATGGTACTTTTTGATATTCCCCATTTTTGGGGGGAAAAGGGTAAGAAGAAGCCCACAGGGCCATTGCGAGGTAGACTGCTCAGTGGGGAAATACGTGTCGGAAACACAATAAGAGCAATCTTGTCCTTCAGTTCTCTTTGTACTTCAGATGGTCCTAGACATGCCCCCCCACCTTTAAACAGCAGCGTCGTATTACTTCCTTGCCTTCAACACTGACTGTGAGGCAAGTTTAACAGGGAGAGTGAAGGACTGAGAGACAGAGACAGAGACAGAGACAGAGACAGACATAAGGAGAGACAGAAAGAGAGTGAGAGAGAGAGAGAGAGAGAGAGAGAGAGAGAGAGAGAGAGAGAGAGAGAGAGCCCTGACATCGAAATGCTGATGGTTGTGACTTAACCGGGGCCAGGGCCCAATGTGTTTATCACATCCGCTTTCAAAGAGCCCGGCTATGCAAATACACTTGGGCGATGGGGGCCACTAGACACGGTAATTACGGGTTTATTTGTAAGCTGTCACTCCCCTCATTGCTTAGGGACATCAAAATAAGTTGAAAGCACATGTGTCAGAGGGGATCGTATTTGCCAGAGAGCTGCTGATTCAAAGAAGCCCCCCCCTGCCCCATCCATCCCCCCATCACCCCGATGTTCCTGGAGGCCTGTCAATAACCTGCCGCCGTGACAGCAGCGTTCTAGTGAGACTCGCTATGTGTGCCGCCTGCTCAGAAACATGTCACTCAAAATATGTAGATTTACAGGGTTTTTTCCCCCCAACACTACCACAAACCATCAAAAAAGTATTTTTATACCAACGCTACCTGATATAGACACTGCACTATATGCCGTGTTTTGTCTTAGTTTATGTTGGATGACAGAACATCCGTTAATAGGTTCCAATCAGTCTTAAATGTCACTGTTCTTGTTAGGATGACATAATGCAGCATGTATTCGCCAATTCGTCATTTGTTCTTGGAACATCCTTAACAACCAGCTAGTTGATGTTAACCTAAGCGTACTGATATGTAATGAGAGCAAAAATAGAAGGTGTGTAGCCTCCTAATACACTATCTGAATATGTTACTTATAGGGACGGAATAATTGTAGAATAGGTATCCCTACTTACAAACAATGTTTAATTACTCAATGCAATGGTATAGCAAGTCCAAGCAATGCTAATTGTATTCACTCAGGCTGCTAGTAGTGACTATGAGGCTGGGCCCCTGTTCTAAAGTGGAAACTTGCTCAAAAGCAATGAGTGCACTTCAATCAGTTATACCATTACCTACACAACATATCATTACTGATCCAACATAAGTTCCCTGTCCTGAAGTGAAGGATTAAAGAAATTCTCATGACCAGGTCACTTTCTCTGCGGAAATAAATATCTGTGTAGGTGTTCATGTGACAAGTGACAAGTGTCGCACATGTAAAGGGCAAGTGTCAGAAGAAGAAAGGACATACACAGGGAACTGTATTAAAGGATATATAGAGTGACAGGCAGACAGAGTGAGAGCGAGGGACGGCAAAAGAGGAAGAAAGAGGGAAGAGGTAACAGAAAGATGGAGCGGGAGAGGGCAGTACCGAGCTCCTTACCTGTGAGACAGTCTTTCATAGCAAGTGAATCACCCCGACAAAAACACGCCTATCTCTCACACTCTCACTAAAACATTACCTCTGCTAACTTCCATGGGACTGGAGAGGGCATTAAAAGAGGACAAAACGTGCGTTATCTACCATCCATCTTCGTCTGCTCCGACAAGGTGTTGGTTTGCTGAAGCACTGAGGAACTGCCACTTAGTGGAAGAACCCAGGAACTGTAGCTGTAGCTGCAGTGGTAGCATGTGGGACTAGGTTTGAGCGAAGAAGAGCATCTCTGCTGAAGCTGCAGTGGTAGCATGTGGGACTACGTTTGAGTGAGGAACAGCATCTCTGCTGTGACTGAATGTTAGCGATGAAACGGTAAGATGGCACATGAAGGTACAGTTGTACTGTTTAGATCTCATGTAAAAAAAATTCAAAAAAATAACCTGGGACTGTGATCATAAAAAGCCTCTTGCTCTTGCTACTGGAAAAACAGATGGTCCTCTTATAATAGGTCATAAATCAATATTACTTTATTATCAAAAATAAAAAATATAAGTTTTAGTCAACATTACAGTGTACTGGCTGATATTGTAGTATACAATAAAATAAATTCCATTGGACAGGGAATAATTTCGGTTTAAAAATATATATATTTAAATATTGGGATGACATGCAATAATGTCACATACATTAAGCATATGGCATCATGAACCATTAAATAATGATGCCTGTGCACAATGTGCTGGCAGAAGGAGTTTGTTTGAAGATTAGCAGTCTGGGTGGCTGGTCAAAAAAAAATATGAAATAACAGACGCGTGTGTTTGATTAAAGATTAACTTCTCCTGTTTCATGTGGTCAGATCCATGAAACACACTCGATATTCATTGGGCCACTGCTGATCAGAGCTCAGTCAGGGCGTCCAGCTCTTTCCATTCATCCCTGCTTTATTTTAAATGGCTTACTTTTGTATTCAGCTATTCAGGTGGAAGTGGAAAAAAAACAGACTGCCTTTCTGAGAAATGCTACCTGAATTATACCTCTTCGTTCCCTATGTTACCCATTACCGTAAGCACAATAACGGCTGGACTGCGTACAGCCAATAAAAGCATCTAAATAGAAAATTATGGACAGTGCCGAATACAAAACCTCTGAAAGCCCATCATGAGTGTATAACTACAGGTTTATATACTTCTGATGAATTAATACAGCCAGTGCAACCTTGTCTTTAAATGAAGAGTTGACAAGTAATTGAAACTTGATTGAGAAAGAAAAAGAGAGACACAGAAATAAGAGAAGGACACAGTAGACACATCAATAAAATCTCTTACCTTTAGCATTTAGGTTCATCGCAAAAGGGTGAGGACCAGTGCCAGGAAAGACAGAAAGAAAGAAAGAAAAAAAGAAAGAGGTTATTCATGTGGACATACCTGGATATTTCAGACAGTCAATCAAATCAACACAACCTTATAGCACACTGAAGACCCTGTCCGGACAAAACAAAGAGATCTAGACACAATAAAGTTCAGGTTTCCAGAGTAAATTCTACACCTCAAGTGCAATTACACCAACAGTAAGGAAATGGTATTGTATCAGACTTATCTATTATATCTAGCAATATATATATATACTGTATATATATATATATATATATATATATATATTATGGCATGCCGTTCAGGAAATTAACATTCGAATATATATATACAAAAGTCTGAATATATATACAAAACTCTGAATATATATACAAAAGTCTGAATATATATACAAAAGTCTGGATATATATATACAAAAGTCTGAATATATATACAAAACTCTGAATATATATACAGAAGTCTGAATATATATACAAAAGTCTGAATATATATACAAAACTCTGAATATATATATACAAAAGTCTGAATATATATACAAAACTCTGAATATATATACAAAAGTCTGAATATATATACAAAACGAAGTCTGAATATATATATACAAAACGAAGTCTGAATATATATACAAAACGAAGTCTGAATATATATACAAAACTCTGAACTCTGAAGCGCTCAATCCGTCTTTGTCCGCCATATTGGATTGAGCGCTTCCTATTAAATCAATGGTACCAAAATGTTTGTGATTACGTATTTTCTGCTTCATGAAACTCTGTTTTTCTGTTATATTGTTCAATTTTGACATTGATTTCTCACTAGAAATGCAATAATAACACGTTTATTTTACACCGTTTGACTTCACGAAGGATATTTTTAGAGGCAGGTTCCCCATTGATTTGACTGGGGTCTTGTCAAAACCTTCGTAATTCCTTGTTTTCTGCTTCATGAAATACTGTTTTTCTGTTCATATGGTAGGGTGACCAGACGTGCTCTTTTTCGGACATGTCCTCTTTTTGAGACCTAAAAAATGCATCCGGCAGGGATTCCCAAATCGTCCGGGATTTTGCCTCGTCGGGTGCTTCATAAAATGTCATAGCTGCTAGTACGTAAGGGTAGACTATTTTCTGGAAACACACCCGCGACCGTTGGCTAGTTATATTTTGTTGAAGTACCTTATGGTATTTATACCCTTGGAATGGCCAACCTATCTAGGTCATGGTGAGTATTATTTTGTAGAAGGGAAATGGTCAGTAGCAATCTATAACACAATTATATGCTTATCCTACATAAACTATGGAAACTATTTAAAAAAAACCTATTCAATTCAATGAATAATGTCTTATTTTCATTGGTATATGCAATGAGGATTTCTGGGTAATCATTTTTTGTCCAATGTCAAGTCCCTATTTGATCATGTGACGAGAGGATACGATGTAGGCTATCCCATTTAAACGTAAAAATGTCCTTCGTTAAGTCAAACGATGCAAAATGAACGTGTTACTATTATTGCATTTTTAGCGAGAAATCAATGTTTAATCAATTTTAGCCATATAACAGAAAAAAAAAGTATTTCATGAAGCAGAAAACAAGGAAGTACGAAGGTTTTGACAAGACCCCAGTCAAGTGAATGGAGAAATTGCCTCTAAAAATATCCTTGGTGAAGTCAAACGGTGTAAAATAAACGTGTTATTATTGCATTTCTAGTGAGAAATCAATGTCAAAATTGAACAATACAACAGAAATACAGTATTTCATAAAGCAGAAAATACGTAATTATAAACATTTTGGTACCATTGATTTAATAGGAAACGCTCAATCCAATATGGCGGACAAAGACGGATTGAGCGCTTCAGAGTTCAGAGTTTTGTATATATATTCAGACTTCGTTTTGTATATATATTCAGACTTCGTTTTGTATATATATTCAGACTTTTGTATATATATTCAGAGTTTTGTATATATATTCAGACTTTTGTATATATATTCAGACTTTTGTATATATATATTCAGAGTTTTGTATACATATTCAGAGTTTTGTATATATATTCAGAGTTTTGTATATATATTCAGACTTTTGTATATATATATCCAGTCTTTTGTATATATATTCAGAGTTTTGTATATATATTCAGACTTTTGTATATATATTCAGAGTTTTGTATATATATTCAGACTTTTGTATATATATTCAGACTTTTGTATATATATATTCAAATGTTAATTTCCTGAACGGCATGCCATAATATATATATATATATATATATATATATATATATACATACTACTAGAGTTATTATAGTTGACATAGGTGACATAGGTGTATTGTGTTACACAGAATCTCATCCTTTAAATGATAGTGGGATTATTTAAAGGGCCCTCTGCTGGCTACTGTAAGAAATATGCAGAAACATCTAGATCAATTGTTTACACTCCGACATGAGTGCAGGGACAGCATATGGATCAAGGCTGTGGTCAATGGACGTTCAGTTACGAGGCTACAGCTAACAGGCTGGCTACAACTATGAGCCCTGGGCCACTGAGTCAGAGGAGATGGGTAAGTGTCTA
>NC_137926.1:19437318-19454818 GCF_963457725.1 Sprattus sprattus
CAGGTCTAGTCAGATCATTGTCATGAAGTGATTGGGAAAGTGAGAGTGTGTGCAAGGGAGTGTGCAGGAAAATACTGTCAGGAACAGGACATTTTTACAGGACCACTGTGTGTGTGTGTGTGTGTGTGTGTGTGTGTGTGTGTGTGTGTGTGTGTGTGTGTGTGTGTGTGTGTGTGTGTGTGTGTGTGTGTGTGTGTGTGTGAGTGTGTGTGTGCATGTGTGCATGTGTGGATGTTAAAGTTTGTATGTATAACAGTACACACACAAAAACACAATCACAGACACACACACATACACACACACAGTTTGCTTGCATTAGTGTTATTTGCATGTTTGTAACTGTATGTATGCATACGTGTGTGTGTGTGTGTGTGTGTGTGTGTGTGTGTGTGTGTATATATGTGTGTTTGTGTGTGTGTGTGTGTGTGTGTGTGTGTGTGTGTGTGTGTGTGTGTGTGTGTGTGTGTGTGTGTGTGTGTGTGTGTGTGTGTGTGTATATGTAAATGGCTGCTGGATAGGAGGCTGAGGGGGTTATATGGTACGTGGGTGAAGACAGAGTCAAAACTGTAGCGGCAGTAGGAACACAGCCTTGAGTCAGACCAGGAAATACACACACACACACACAAATACATACACACATATACAAACACACTCACACACACACACACACACAAATATACACAGACACAAACAGACAGAGAGAGAATGAGAGAGCGAGAGAGAAAGAGAGAGAGAGTGAGATATCCAGCTTTTCTGACTCATCCCATCAAAAATACCCCTCCCCCACACAAACGCACACACACCCCCACACACACACACACACCCAGACACACACACACACACTCTCTTTCTCTCTAATCGCAACCTTTCGCAAAAGTAATGTATTTACAGTCCCTCCAGGATTTTACTTTTTTGTGAGTGTCATCTTCTGCAATCGAAAGAGAAATTTTGCATTTTTTTTTCTCTTTAAACCCCACTTAAACTTCAGATAAATTGGCAAACAAATTAATGAGAGATACAAATCAGAGACATCAGACATATTCTCTATAAGAGATGTTTTGTTTTTTAATATTTTAATATTTTTTGTATGATTTCAATATTTTTTGTGTGTTCTTAAGTCTTCATTTCATTCAATGGAGACATAATTATAGATATATATATATATAAATATATAAATAATAATATATAAATATATATATAATTATAAACAGTATTCTTTCACAACCATACATATATGTCATTAAAATATGTTGTGAACGTCAAGTGAATGTCTTATACCAAGCTAACAGCGGTTGTCAATCCACCAGACACCAGACACCAAACGAGTGGGTCATGAGGCAGTAGCAGTGGTTGAGACAGACTGTGCATAACCTTATGCCACCATCAGAAGGCCAGAAGAGTTACAATTGAACATCAAGGCTTATTTTCTGCAATTTGATGTGCAATTTCTGTGGTAAATCAGATAACATGCAGTGTTGGTATGTGTGCCTGCCAAATGGTAAAAATAGTTGATTTCGAAATCGTGGAGTCATGAAAAACTGGAGGGACTGTAATTAAACAAAGGTTGGTCACTGTGTATCTTGGTGATAAACACCAGTGTGGTTTTCTCTGTCACAGAGTGTCAGAGAAGAACCAATCAGATTACACATGGGTGTACACAGGTTCTTGTCTTTTTTTGTGGAGTGAGTCATTCTGGTGTATTGTGCTGAACTGTATGATTATATTTAGGTTTGCCTCATTACGATGTGCAGTCTCCCCTCGCTTCCACTGGCATCCCAGCAGCTCCCACTTGTAGCTCTGTGGCTGTAGTGATGGATGAGTTAACAAGACGTATAAATTATATAACAGCGGGTAAACTCAATACACTCATTAGTTTCCGATGCTTTTTATTTCTCCCCAGGAGGAGCTAATTGATGCTCTTCCATTTCCATCCTCTTTTCCCCCTTTCCCTCTCTCTCTATCTCTCTCTCTCTCTCTCTCTCTCCCTCTCACTCTCACTCTTTCCCTCACTCAGAGGAGCTGTGGAAATCTCTTTCGCTTGAGTGCAACACCAGCCCAGTGCACAATATGGCCATGCTCTTCCACATAACATGTTTCAAATACTTAACACGTGGACAAGAGAGACAGAGAGAGGGAGGGAGAAAGAGAGGAGGAAGGGTGAAAAAGAGGGAGAGAGAGAGAGGGAGACTTAAAGAAAGAAAAGTCTTGAAGGTACGTTGGTAAAAAAAGAATATTAAAAAAAAATATTATTAAATATATTCAATTCAACAGAATTCCATTCCACTGTGACCATCATTAGCCCGCTTACTACTCCATTAATCACAACGCAGGTCAAAGTCCATTTTGGAATTGGTAAGCTTCCCAAAATGCATTGCAGTGAGACAATGGATTCCAGGCACCACTCAGTGTTTCGTATGATTGGTAACTGAAACCTGTGCTCGTCCATGTAAACAGCGCCATGATGGTGATGTATGAGTCACGGCGCGAGACGGTGAGCACAGGGAACCCAGGGAGGGGTCTGGCCACTGTGCACGTCTCCACAGAGACCGCCACACAAACACCCGAGATGGATGTCCACTCACTTCCTGTGTCAGGCCAAAGGAGCTGGGGTCTCTGCTGCACACACAAACCTCCTGCAGGAATCATCTCTCGCACGGACGGCTGGCTGGATGGCTGGCTGGCTCCTCCATCGGATAGAATTCCATGAGGGACCTCGAGGAGGATTCCCAACCAAAACCAAATTGATGACTTGTGTTTGTTCATTCAGTACAGCCTCTGAGGCAAAGCAGCAACAAGATCATTTTCTCTGTTGCACCGGCACCTAAAGCATCAGGTGGGGGGGACCACTTCTACATGGCACTTTCACAATACTATAATAACGCAAGACAACACCCTTATGGTCAGTTATTGAAGACGACATATTTTGATGTATGAGTTATTTTCCATGTAACACACACTGCTTTGGGCTCGATCCTATTTTCTACGTGAAATGAAATGGAAACTCTGGATGTGACAGAAATTCATGAGTGAATTGTTTGTTCTGCAGCACGCGGTGGTGTTAAACATATTGACATCTAGTTATCATATAGTGAGATCCCTTTAATGTTACATCTCAGGAGTGGTGAAAGCACTGCTGCAGTGAGAGGCAGCAGCATTCCCTCAAGCCAAAGATATAATTAGATATGATAACTTGTTTCATGTCAGCAACAGTAGCTATAGGCTCTTTCCCACAATGATTATTCTTTTCCCTCCACTTTTTGTTGTACTCTATCTCTTTCTCTCTCTCTCTCTCTCTCTCTCTCTCTCTCTCTCTCTCTCTCTCTCTCTTTCTCTCTCTCTCCCTCACTGTCTCTCTCGCTCTGTCTATCTTTTCAGCAGTGGGCTTCATCTCAATCCCTTAGACGGGATCCTCATCTATAGCACTCCAAATGCAAAGAGACAAGAAAACAACAGCAAGGACCCTTTAATTTTCTTGCGAGCATATGTGCTGCCATCTCCCTTTACCATCTTTTTCCCAAACTCCTCTCTAACAGACTATTAAACAGACATGTCTACTGTCGGATTGAAAGAGAGAGCGGGGGGAGGGGGGGAGCATGGGAGCATGGGGGTAGAGAGAGAGAGAGAAAAAAAGATAGAGAGAGAAAGAGGAAGCACGAGCTGAGAGAAGGGGCCGCGATGCGAGAGTCCCGTTCATTTTTCACTGACAAATCAGCTTCATTATGTCTAAGGGAGATGGAAGGAGAGAGGGATGGAGGGAGGGGGAGAGGCTGCCTGCCTGCCTGCCTGTCGGCCGCCTCTGCCTGCCAAGGCATTCAGCCCCTGCCTCTGCCTCTGCCTCTGCCTCTGCCTCTGCCTCTGCCTCTGCCTCTGCCTCTGCCTCTGCCTCTGCCTCTGCCTCTGCCTCTGCCTCTGCCTCTCCTCCCCGCCTGGCCACTAAGGGCCATTTCTCAGCCTCCTTCCCACTGCTGTTATTTAATGAGTGGAGTCTGAGGAGGAGCCGGAGAGCCGGCGAGAGGAAAACAAGCCCCTTGAGTTTATTACTATGCCATACTGGAGATAATGGGATGCTGCAGACCTCCAAGATGGAGGGTCATGCCCGATAGGACAGTCATTAACGTGGGGGATAAACAGCCACGCGAGGGGCGGACGGCGGGCCAAATGAACAACCCTGGGTGTCCACTTTGTGATAATGTTCCACCAATCTGAATTTGCAAAATGTAATGCTTGTTTTTTTTTCCTCCCTGTCATTTTAGAAATGATGGAATATCTGTGCTGTTTATTGTTTGCATGCTTCATAAATAAACATATTGTTTAAACATATGGTTGTGTATGTGTACACTCATTTACATGACTCAAATCATGCTCGTATGTTTTGCCCTATTTCCCTCCGCAAAAGAAGTGTTTTCCTTTCAAACGCCACCACCTAAATACAACTATTTTAAAGCCTGTGAGTTAAGTCAAGACTTTGTCAACTGTATTGGATAAACTTGATTGCTCGTATAAGCGAAGCAAACAAAAGCTGACTGCACAACACAATATTAGCTCACAACACACTAACAACAATGAGACACTGAAATCAGTGTCTTTTTGGAGAAAATAAAACAATACTATAAACGATGTAGACTGTAAGAAACTACACAACTACTGTAACCCAAAACAACAGCGCACCTACTCAAGAAAAAACCTCAAAAACAAAGGCTACAAAACAAAACAGTTAAAGCAGATGTGCTTCAGACAACTCCAGGGACACAAAATTCAACTAGAATTAAGTTTTACATAAAGTTTATCCTGCCTGGAGCCTGACCTAGCCAAGCACGTCAGTTGCCATAGATGATTTAGCTGTGATTGTATTACTGCATCAAGAAATCTGCCAACAAAAAGAGTTATCCATTTCAGCGAGGTTGAATCGCTTTGTCCAAAATCCTACTAGCCCACAGACCCTGTTTCTGCCTGTGCAGATGATCTTTCAGAAGGGGAAACCCTGTCCCACTGTGTTCCTCTTTGCCTTGACCCCTGTGGTCTGGAGCTCTTTCATCTTGAGTGACTTGAAATGTGCTGTTTTTGCTCTGGTAAAAATGTTTTTATAAAATGTAGTACATTTTCGTTAGTTTTCGTTTCTGTTAATGCTGTTGCATTATGATCAGCTGTTGTTTAATTTCAGGGAATCAAATGTCAGGTCAATAAATTACAAATCGGTACGAAACACATCTGCTATAAAGGGTCAAAATAGGAAAGGTACTTAACAACCGAGAACCGTACATCGTCAAAGCAAATCAACATGTGACACATTAAGAGTAAATGCCTTAATGCCAATGCATTCTGGTAGAAGCAATGATACTCTCAAAACAGTACAAACCCTGTTCGGAGTGTACTGAGAGAGTTCTGTGTGTTAGAGCATGGCTCATGTCTAATGACCTTGGTTTTGGTCAAGGCTCTGACATGGATGTACTGCCTCACAGCAGGACTAGACAAGTCCTTTACAAACTCAGTTCATGATGTCTGTCATTTGACATTCATTTTTCAGACCAGACACCTGACGCTCTGGATAGTCCCGGTGATCAATATTTAATCTGGAGAAATAAATTGCAGCTGTTTGTCTTTCATCTCATAGGGGAAATGTATACGTATTGTGACAACACCATGAACGCATTAATCAAGTAATGAAATAATGATTTGAGGAGCAAAGGGAAAGACAGAGAGTGCTCCAGAGAGAGAGAGAGAGAGAGATAGAGAGAATAAGAGCGAGAGAGAGAGAGAGAGATCCATAGCCTCAATTTTATAGTTAGTTTGACCTAGCACTGTTGACATGATGCATCTTGTATCCCGTCTTTTACAAATGCTCGCATGGGCCAACTTGAAGATTCACTTGAAGATTCACTCCCCCCCTTTTTTCCTCATGTCTGCTCTGAAGGCGTCGAATTGGATATCTAAGAAAAGATTTAGATCCCATGTGTACGTTGTGAATAATATGCTGTAACATGCACGGATGTCATACGCTTGTACTTTTGACCTTCCTCCATCTGACAGTAAAGAACTATTTTTTTTTTCATTTATTTCCAGCCCTTGTCTTTGCAATTACCGTGTTCCAATCTTGCCACGTCCCTGTAGTCACCTACAATACCCAGAAGGACCGGCAGCCTTTCTTCTGGTGTAGCAATTACCGTCCCTATCTTTTTTGAAACAAAAAGTTTGGTGTAGGATATTAGGAAATGTCAAATTCAGGTTACATTTCCCTTTACCTCAAAGGCAACACTGTGCACTCTGGAAACACTATTTTCACCGTTCTTGCATTATGCATGAATGATACGGTCCTTCCATAGCTCGCAACGGGGAAAGCAGGGTGCACTTAAGCATGGTTTACTGTCGACTGGTACTGTTCATTATGTCAGGATGAAATGACATTGAAGGAACAGTACGGAACATGAAAATAAACATGCTTATAAATAAGCAAATGCTTCAAGATTCTGGGTGAAATCTGTGCCTCAGCCTACAATTACACCTGTAGTGTTGTGAACTGTTGTCATTGGACCTGTCATTTAAGTCATGGGCTGCTATTTGTTTCTACTAAACCACTCTGCAAGCACAGCACTGCGGTGCTCCGTACAACCTTGGCACAATATTAGGAATTTAGTATTTCACGTTGTTTGTTTTATTTTTAGAAGTGCCTTCTTTTAAAGAGTCATCTCCTGGCCTGCAGATCCACGTACCGTCACCCTGCTTGCCTCAATCACATGCATGAACTCCAGACTCTTATCACATTTCTGCAGGACGGGTTTAATCTCATTCCAAACATTTACCTGCATGACTTGCATACTGCTGATGAACATTCCCAATCATTTATCTACACCCTCTATTTGGTGTTATTTACGGGGGTAATATTATGTAAACATGCCCATATGTGATACTGTGACGCAAAATCTATTGTGTATAGTCTATGTTTCCCAAAAGATTACACAAGATTAGAAGCCTGCTTCGACCAAAAGAGATTGTTTGTAATATATGTTAATATACAAACGCTGGTTTTGGGATATTCTCCGTGGTAGTGTTGCATAACTGCAGAGCCATGGAATGTCTAAAATGAGAGAAGCTGAAGAAAACATGAGCTCAATGCTATCTACTCATTTGAGCTAACATACTGTAGCTTGCAACTGAGAAATAAGCGAAAGTCCATAAAACCACTAAGTTGTTATTTAAGCCTGATCAGGCTCCGCTTGTGTCAGAGGGCTTGGGTGGAGAGATGGAAAAGTCCACTGACGTAACGGCGTCTAAATCTGAAACATTCCACATCCCTTTCCTCCCTCTCCATGTTTCCCACTGCCACTGTACTTTGAGATCTCACTCTTTCTTTCCCCTACTTTTCATCGCTTGTGATTACAAACACTGACTAGGCAGAGCGGCAAAGAGCACTTTTGTGAAGCTGTCGGGTGAGCTAAAAATAGCCCCTTTTTCCAAGACGATTGCGTCTATGCAATGTCTCGTTTCAAATTAAAAGCCAGGCAGATGAGGTCATATCCCCACAACTGAAACCCAAAGCAGCACGCTCCAAAGCGACCGGGATCTCTGGGGTGTGGAAAGGCAAGTAGAGCTCCATTACCGAAATGACTTCCACAAGGCGCGAGGGGAGCATGGGCTAGCTATCTGACCCTGAAGTTTGTGACTGCTCACCTCTCGCTTCGTCTGTTCCCACTCAAGTCAGGGGAGTTAGTGTTGCTATAGTAACAAAACAGGATGGGTATTACGGTCAATAGATGGGAGTCTGCAATGAACACACATTTCCTGTGTGTGTCTTTTTTTTTCTTTTTTTCCATTACTTGCAACCCCCTCCCCCCAAACACACTCACACACACATACATGCATACACAGACACCAGCACACCCTGTTTTTTTCTGTTTTTTTCGTGGTCTGTGAATTTAAGTGGCACTAACTCCCTGAGAGCCAATATCCTGTTTTGGCTGTTGCATAGTTGTTTTAACCTTTCACCTGACTTGCAATTTGTCAAGGAGAAAATGAACAATATCCCAGCGGCCAAATCCTAATCCAGGACAACCATGGTTGAACTTGAAACTGGAATGTCAGAAAGAGGAGGTCCTATCCCAGATAAGTTTCTCTCAAAGTCAAGGTGGACAGATGGTAAAGAGGGAGGTGCCGGTGCCGGTGGTGGTGGAGGTGGGGGTGGGGGTGCAGAGGGATGGTGGTGGTGAATACTAGCCTCTTAGTTTCTTTGGTGAAATCATCCAAACGGAACAACTGTCCTTTAATAAAAGAAAAGAAAAATAGTTTTTTTCTTTGAAAAGGATGCAAGTGAGCTTCCTGGTAGCTGTGCAAAGCAGGAGCCTTTTTTTATGAAAGCTATCCAGGTGAGAGCAGCCCTGCGAGTGGCAGCGGGGCCCTCCATGGCTTCCCTTCCCAGAGACGCCTAGCGAGTGGCAGCGGGGGCCGCCATGTCTTCCCTTCCCAGAGACGTGGGCTCTTCCCAGAGAACAAAGCTGAGGAGGCCCTGTGTGACCTGGTCCCCTGCTCCCTCGTAACCGTGATGGCGTCTGACATTGCAGTCTACACATTCAATTAGACAGGCAAGCGACTGCTGCAGGGAACACGGAGGAGCGACTGATATGACAGAAATTAAGCTTGTTACGGACTAATTTCAACTTCACTTAATTCACCCACAACGTTACCACTCCCCTTCGCCCCTCCACCCCCCCCCACACACACACACAACACACACACACACACACACACACACACACACACACACACACACACACACACACACACACACACACACACACACACACACACATCCCTCAACACCCCCCCCCCCCCCCCCTCTCTTGCACTGTCTCTTCTCCACCAAAGAGCTGGGGGAAGATTTGCATATTCCAGGTAAACTGGGGAATAAAGAATGCAGATCCAATTAATCCTCCCGGGAACTAATTAGTTACAATTAAATTTCTGCTTCACTTGTTGTGCCGGAATGTGCAGTAAACACGTAAAGGATATATAAAACTTGGCAATTTCCGCTCATGTTGCAGTACATGTACAACACACTTTGCATTTCACTTTGAGAAAAAGGTAAATAAAATGTATTCCTATGTTGCCTCTCAGACAATGATACTGAATGCATTAAAACATTTCAGTATGGAGTTAAAAATGCGTTAAAAACACAGTATGCAGTACAGCAGTGAAAACAAATAAGATAAATCATTTAGGACAAATAATATCATTAACCTTGGATTTGTTGTGGCCCACCCTTATAGTAGTTAAATTTAAAGAAATAAAGACATTACGTCTATGTATACACTCAACAGTCCAAGGCTTCTTGTTATACTAATTACACTGCGCTGGTTAACCTTGATGCTCAATCCAACCCCAACACACACACACACACACACACACCATCCCCTCATTATCCCGTTGCCTTGCATCGCAGCACTGGAGTAAACAAGCTCTGACGGTACTGAAAACAACATCAGATGCCGCATGAGCTGAAGCACTAGCTCTGACTGTTCGCTGACTATGCCGGAGCATGATTCTTAAGGCAAACCACTTGCGGCAAAAGTTGTTTTGTTTTTTATGGTGAGGGTACAGCGATGGTTGTGGCACTTCCACTGAAGCTCAGCGTTGAGCCATCCAGCTAAGCAGCCAGCCAGGCGGGCGGGCGGCTGGCGAGCGGGCAGGCAGTGTGTGTGCACAGGTGTGTGGAGTGGCTCGGGCTTGTCATCGCACATCAGAGCTGATTTGTGTGTGTCACACCATCCCACACGACTTGTCACTTCCCGTTACGGCGCAGGGGGGAAGTGACACGGAGCAACTTCTGCTGGCCTGTCAGTGTGCACCTTGCTGACAACAAACAAACAAAGGGACAGGAGGAGACGCGGAGACTTCCACCGGAGTGAGACACTGCTGAGGGAAGAGGCACAGTGGGGGGAAGATATGGAGCTATTGTCCTCTGGAAAGAGCAGTCTCTCATCCAGTCTGTGTGTCGCGAGAAAAGTGCCTTTTTTTAAAGATCAAATGAAAGTGTGGTGTCACAAAGCTGTCTTGTGGTCTTTTAGTATACGTTGAAAAACTCAGCATGGCTCCACAAATAGTGATTTTAAATTTGAACATTACATTTTTAAACAGTCAGGACAATATATATATATATATATATTACTCACAGTGATTTGACTAGACGTCAGTGTATCACCAACAAAAGCAACACAAATGGCTATGTGTGTTTGTTTTTTGTTCTTTCATTGTAAAGCCAAACAGTGCAGACAGGTGTGGGTGTGTGGTAGGCATATACATATTGTAATGGTCCACTGCTCCACGAGCTAGTCTGAGAGTGTGTCGGCAGACAGCTCATCAAAAGAGAGATCTGAGAAGCAGAGAACGGCAGATCATGACTCTTTTCACACCCTGTCAGAATGACTAGCCTCTACATCAGTAGGTAGGCAGATTTTTACCTCATTGCTCTGCAAACGGATAGCAGTTTGGAGCTGTTCACTTATCCAATGTGCAGAATAGCTGACAGAGTGCTTGTTAAGAAAACTGTCATCTTAAATCAATATGAATCCTTTTTCAGCGGGTGGCAATACTAAGAGACACCACTGGATTTCAGAGAATATCCATCCACAGTTAATTGACGAGTTTCGAGGAGATAGGCTTGACTTCCTGTCTTAAGATTTTCCTGTCCATCATAAACTATATTCCTTTTCAATAGCAATATATCTCCAACAATAGCATTTTAGCCTTGCTAACACCATATTAGCTTTTAATTAATACTAATACTTGCATATTTAGATGGAAAATAATTACCACATAAAAGACACCTACATTGATACAAAATAAACTGCATTTGTGGATCCCGATTTGTGCCCCCATACACAAGTTAAACAGTGATGTGTGGTTTAATCAAAACCGTACCACAGTTTAAGTGCGGATGACTTTATATCCCAACATTTTTTTAACCACTGGGGCCAAGGCTCCATATTATGCATGATGAATATTAACACGAGTGGTAGAGACAGGGAGGTTCTAAGGGAAGCTACAGTATGCTCTCATAATAATTTACTCACTGCCAGTGTGACAGCACTCCGCAGTAGCTCCAGTTGCCCTTTTTTTCAAGTCGCAAAACAAATGCGTTCGGAGCACGGCGGCAACCTCCTGAGCAAAAGGTTTAGGTCCGCCAGAAAAAATTGCGTTCCGTATGAAAAGGCTTCTGACAGGCACTTTTTAAAAAGTTTTATTATTAAATCCTTTTTTTTTACTCTTTGTAAAGATCATTAAGGGACGGAAGCCTACTCCTATGGCCTTTTCGAGGCACTTCCGATGCTGCACGAGCATTCTCACTGATGTTACCATGACCACACACAAAAAATCCCATAACATTTCAGTGTGTTTGAAATGAAAGCTGACCTAAAGTGTGCAGATTCTTTTTTTTTTTTTTTAAGAAACGATTTCAAAGAAATCCAAATGTACATTACAACAGGACAGATGAAAGAGCGGCGTGTAGGCTTGAGGCTGATTGCAAAAAGGTTTCATCATCCAAACAGGCAGAGACATGCTGAAAATGGCGAGACAATTTGCTGGTACATCAGTAATAGGCTAAGACAATGCCCCTTCTAAGACCAAACACTTGTTTCAGCATTGTTACACCAGACCCAGGCTCAGGACCCCTGTTAGCTCACACTGCTAAATGCATACAGCGTGGGGCACAGGCCACAAAGGCCTACAAAGGAACACAGATGGATGCACAGGTACACACAAAAATACATACACATGTACATACACACACACATACAAACTCACACACATACATACTTACACACAAACACACATTTAATAAAACATTTATTATAACAAAGCTTTTATAAGCACATATGGTGTAGGGTCCATTTTTTTTGACAATGCAATATTTAACAACATTAAAAATGTGGCCAAAAAAGTCGTATAAGTCTTATGTAATTCCTATTTCGTTTTTGGGTGGATTTGAAAAAGAACCAAACATTATTTTATAAATGTGTAACTGGGATTCATAAAAAATGTGCTTAACTACAACACAATAGAAGCTACACTTTGAATTATCCCTTCCCATTATGGGCAGTGCATGCTTCTCACCAATGCACTCAGGCAGAGAAGGCTAAGAGACAAAGATGAAGGGTGAAATACAGAGGACCTGAGTCAACTGACTTTAACACTAAAACCTGGTGGCCGAGGAACTACACTTATGTAATCTGGAGCTCAGAGAACCAGTGAGAGATTGCGTTCCTATCCAAGTATGGAGCCCCAAAATAAAAGGTGTTGGGCCTGACCACAACACCTGCGGCAGCAGTCAGACTGGAAAGGCTGAGGGTGCTGCAGCCCACTAAATTAAGTGTTGAGGGGCACCTTCCAAATTTATGACGTGTCTCATGAAGTGGTTCAGGTTGGTAAATATTTCTGTTGGTCAACCTTAAAAGCAGTTAAGCTGCAACAGCAATCTTTAAGAGGAACTGAATGTGGTGTGGCAGAAAAAAAGACGCCGGCATCACAGCTGACAACTGTGTTTTGACAGAAACTGACACCACGGCAATAAGAAAACTCAGGAAATATACGACAGTGTTTCCAGCCTGTTATGCAGTGTTTATTGAAACTGATTCCCCAACAAAGCTAAAATGAAACCCAAAATCAAATAGCAAGACTGTATTTGGTTAAGATTTTTTTTTTCTCGCAGTGCTGTGTTGTCCCAGTGTTGTCAGTGCGGTGTAACTGAGACATCAAACATGCATCAGCGGGATAAATTGTGCATGTAGTTTAAGATGGCCACATTCACCGAGATTAGGAGCGCTGCGGAGGAACCCCTGCTGCAGCGGACCCTAAAATATGTGGCGGGGAAACGACTCTGCCAGATGCAAAAGGCGCCCATTTCCTGAGAGACAAGCTCTGCCGCTGGAGAATCTCCCTGACTGATAGATGACTAAAAAACATGCTGAAGAGTCTACTAAATTGCATACCACACACACTCTCTCTCGCTCTCTCTCTCTCTCTCTCTCTCTCTCTCTCACACACACACACACACACACACACACACACACACACACACACACACACACACACAGAAAGAGGGAGAGAGAGAGAGACAGAGACTCTTACACACAGCCTCATTCACACACTCACGCACACATACACAATCTCATGCACACACACACAGACACAGACACACGCAAACACACACACACACACACATTCATATGTCTGCCTACACCCAAAGAGATTGAGTGAAAAGAGCGCACACACGTGAGACAAAGAGAGAAAGAGAGAAAGAGCAAGAGAGAAGCGAGTGAGTGAGAAAAATGAGTGTGAAACTTTCTTTGTCCTATGCCTTCCCTCTGCACAGATGCGAGGCAGCGCCAGTGCAGCTGGCTGCCTGACAAATGGGAAAAAATAGTCCAATTTGAGCTGGTCGTTAGCAGTCGGAGCGCGGCAGAGCAGATAAATGAGCGCCTGCCTCAGGTATGGCAGCAGATCTTCCTGAAGCGCTCCTGGGAGACCGGGCCCGTATTATGCCGGCCCCCTTCGCCGAGCCTTCGATCTGAGCAGCCAGCGCCGGCCGGCACGGCCCTGCCCAGCCCCCGACACTACAGCAGAGGTGACCTTGCTGCTCCGCTCCTGCCGGGTTCCTTATTTTTACACTCACGACCCCCCCACCACCACCACCACCAGCACCACTACCGCCACCTCCCCTCACACACCTCCACCTCCACCTCCCCCAAACCCCCCTCCTCCTCCTGCTCGTCCACATATCCCCCCTTTCCCCCAAACCCACATCACTACTCCCACTACCACCATCCCCCCTTTCCCCCAAACCCACATCACTACTCCCACTACCACTAACACCACTCCTCTTTACCTGTGCTTTGAATGTCTCCACCTCTGTTTCCTAATCTCCCCTTTAAAGAGGCAGTATGGTAGTTCTGATATCATTAGCTCCTCAGTACAATTATAGATGTGGAAAGGAAAGAAGAGAGAGAGAGAGAGAGAGCGGGGGTGCAGAGAGAGAGGGAGGAAAAGGATAGAGGGAGAGAGACAGGCAGGGAGGGACAGGAAAGGAGAGATAGGGAGAGAGAGAGAGAGAGAGAGAGAGAGAGAGAGAGAGAGCGAGAGAGAGAGAGGGCAGCATGCTCTAAAGCAAACTCCATCTGGTCTTGTTCTTGGGTGAAGGGTAGAGCACTCACCATTAAAAGTGTCTGAGGGTTTGGGCAGAGTCAAACACTTACGCTGGCTCTTTGACTCATACACACACACACACACACACATCCACACACACACACACACACACACACACACACACACACACACACACACACACACACACACACACACACACACACACACACACACACACACACACACACACACACACACACACACACACACACACACACACACACACACACACACACCCCACCAAAAAGATATGTATAGCTACTGCGTGTGTGTGTGTCTGTGATATTTTTAACGTCTTCACGTCTTTATGTCTTCATGTCATCCATGTGCATTTGGCTGTCTATGTGTGTGTGTTTGTGTGTGTGTGTATATGTGTTCGTGTGTGTGTCTCTGCATGTGTGTCTGTTTGTGTTTCTGTTTGTGTATGTGTGTGTGTGTGTGTGCACGCACTCAAGTGCCAGTTTTCATAAAACAGGGACATCTCCCTTTGAGGATGCTCTGGAGTCCTCTCTCTCACATACACACACCCTTGCCAGTGAGAGGGAGCTGATTGGCTATGTCAATGGGCTATGTCAACAGGACAAACAAACAACACCCTCCACTCTCCCCTCCGCCTCCGCCTCTGCCTGGCTCCATCTGTTCTTCATCTGCATCCCTCACTCCTGCATCTCCTCTTCTTCATCTCACAAACTCTTTTCATTCGTATGAAGCACGTTCACCCCTAAAGGGTCTGGTTGTGTAAAAATGATCTAAAAACATTGAGATTTTTCAAAGGGAAACGACCACTAAGGATAATTCAATGAAGCAGATGTTCAATTTTACCAGCAACCCCAGAACAACAATCGAATTTAGGAATGATTTCCTAAACGAGGGAATGAAGTTTAGGCAAATGAGTGCAAACGGAAAGGGAAATTTGAAAATGTTTTTTTCCCCCTAAAATGGTTGAACAGGATTTGTACAAGATTGTATCACCGCACAAAGAAGGTAAGCCAAAACGCTAAACTGCACAGGGAACTCATACAAAATGGAGTCTGTTAAAAAATAAAAAATAATCAGTCACACTCCTCAAGCCAAAAATGAGGAGCAAGGGGGGCTGGGGAGAGTAAGGAGGGGACAGAGGAAACCTAGCGTTCATACGTCTGGTGGACATTACCGCGATACGGAGCTGCAGGCTCTGGGCCTCTCTGACACACGAGGCACTAAATCTGTGGTCCCTCCCGGGCTCCTGTTATCTCTGTGGGCTGGCAGATGTGCGTGGACGCTTGGTGAGGCGGTGTGTGATTTGTGAGTGAAAGGGTTAACCCAGTGCGGGGATCCTGAGCTTAGGTCCAGGACATTTTGTTCAGCCGCCCTACCAATAAATCAAGCGCGCCATCCTTCCACCCCCCTCCACACACACCCTCTTTGACTGGGGCCTCCACTGTGTTATCTGCTGGACACACACACACTCCGTGTCGAGGATGAGACTCAGCACACACACAGCCGTGCACTCCCACCGGCACTAGTGTGTGTGTGTCTTTGTGTGTGTGTGTGGGGGGGGGAGGCAGTATGCATGTATATGTGCAAATGTGTACACGGCTGTGTGAACATGCTTTTATGCATATGTGTGTCTATCCTGGAGTGTGTATGTGTGTGCCAAAGGTGTATAAGCACTCATGTGTTTGCCTCTTGGCATGCATGTGTGTGTGTGTGTGTGTGTGTGTGTGTGTGTGTGTGTGTGTGTGTGTGTGTGTGTGTGTGTGTGTGTGTGTGTGTGTGTGTGTGTGTGTGTGTGTGTGTGTGTGTGTGTGTGTGTGTGTGTGTAGGCGTGTGTGTATGTGCTGTATATCGGCTGCTGTTTTTTCCCCTATCAAAGTGACATAATCCTCTGATCCACTGGCCTGCTGTAGAAGCCTGGCTCCTTCCTTCCTGCATCCATTCACTGTGGCTCTGATCACACCCTCAACCTCCCTCAGATCCCAACACACACACAAACACACACATGCTTAAACACTCACCAGCTCACGCATAAATACAAAGACATGCACTTCAGCTTCCCCCTGCTCCTTGGCCACACACACACACACACACACACACACACACACACACACACACACACACACACACACACACACACACAAACAAACAGACACATACACACACACACACACACACACACACACAAACAAACATCCACAATGTTGAGCTAATCTGGGGTATTTAAGGGCAGTATTGAATGTCCTCCTCACAGCATTTGTCCTCCCTGAGAGGGCTATGTTACAGCGATGCAAATCCGTGGGGGCTGGAGCCAGACCGAGGAGAATGTGGGGATGAGACACAGAGCACAGCAGAGCTTTTTCAACCTCAGCCAAAGCCTCAGCCAGTTTGCCTCTGATATCACTCTCACACACACACACATACACACGCACACATACACACATGCGCACAGACACACGGGCACACAGGCACATGCATAGACACAAAGGAACAAGCACACACACATACAAATACACACAAATACACGAACACAGCCAACTGCCTTCAGAGCCTTCTGTATGTGTGGTTATGAACTGGTGAATCTGTGCGTGATATTTGAGTGGGTTTGTGACATACAGACAAACAGGAAGGACATTAAACTGACAATCACAACCTTTTTTCAAGTGAGAGACCTTTCAATCTTAATATATGAAGTATTGTTATTATTTATCTAGTAATTCATATGACTATTCAATCACTAATTTATATAAACCACAACTAAATTTGTTTCCAGACGTGTAATGGAGTAACAATAATCATTTCTAATAAAAACAAACAGTAGAATATCAGACCATTGCCCCAGGCAAACAATGTGTCTCTTTCTCTCAAACTATTTCAAGTTCTGAAGTTCTAATAGACTACAGCTGACGTTAGAGCTGTGGTTATGTTAGTAATAAAAATGTGTTTCCATGTATTTTTGTTTATTTGTCTGTATGTAGTAATGTATTGCCAATTTGTCATTATTGCAAAATTACTCCACGGTGACAATATCTTAATTTGTAATTTTAATGACTGGCAGGCCATACATTATCATTATATCTCTTATCACAGAGAGAAGGAAAAAGTAAATCGCATCAAAGACGCAAAATGAACCCCAAAATAAACAGGTACCATACGTGGTAGCAGGCGTATATACAGCAACTACCATAACGGGGCAGGTGATTGCATTTGGCCATTTACAATCAAATGCTTAAAAATAGATGAGTTTTTGCTCCATTAAGTCCATCATAAGTAATAAACTGAGGTGGGTAGGTATTTATTACTTACGTATGAATGTTGGTCAGCGTGACAAGGT
>NC_137926.1:19457318-19469818 GCF_963457725.1 Sprattus sprattus
AGCGCTCTGTGTCTGTCTGCTTCCTCTCTCCAGTGAGAAAGTCCAGGTATTTCTGTACATCCCGCTCAACGCTGAGTCGAGTCAAGGCCGGAGCGCTTGACAAATGTGCTGGCTTTAAAACACTCCATTTACTAAATGGGGCAAACTGTGCTTGTGGTGACCATAATCTTGCAGAACAAGCCCAATCTCCCATCAGAGTCAGAGTCTATAAAAGCTTAACATAGGAGCCATTTGCTCCCTATGGACCTCTACCCCTTTTTCTCTCTGTTTAACACTGAGCGGGAGCTCCACATTGAGTGCTGTGGCTTTGTTAGAATGTAGATTACTGCTTCACAAAGTCTATAAATGTACCTGTTTATCTCCCAACAGACAAAAGAGGCAGGAATATATATGAACACTTATTTGTTATATTAATCAATGTAACTGACGTCAGGCTCTCACTGTCCTGAAATACAGCAAGTCTTTTTGCAGAGCCCCATTGTTATCCTCACTGCAATCTATAGGCTTTTGTTCCTTCAGGTTGAGAGTGGAGATCACCTGCACATCAAGCATGTTTATTTATCAGTAACCTGTGTAATCTTTTGAGTGGGCCGGTATGATGACAACAGAAACAATCAGGATGGTCAGGAAAAAGGAAACGACATGTGTCCTGCCAGCTTTCTTCTAGATGGATTTAAATGTTGACAGAGAGAGAGAACACATGGGTTTGTTTGTTTGTTCTTTGTTTTTTTATTCGTGTCTACTTTTTGAGTTGCAAGAGCATACTCTCCTGCAGGTAATTGTTTCCATTTCAAAGGCAATTAAACATTTGAATGAAGGCATGAAGCTTATACACCATGAGGCCAAGACAGGAGGGAAGGTAGAGGCTGAGGTGGGGGCTTGGAGGGGAAGGAGTTCACAAATGCCTGCTAAGAATCAAAATCCTCATTCTGTATTTGCTTGTTTGTGTGCGTGTGCGTGTGTGTGTGTGTGTGTGTGTGTGTGTGTTTGTGTGTCTGCGGGTGTTTGTGTGTCTGCGGGTGTGTGTACGGATGTCCATCTGGTACTTTTTCTGTTTGAGTACATCCTGTATGTGTGTGCACGTGTACATGAGCAGAAAGTCAGATTGCAGTCTCCACCCAGTGAGCAGAACACCACATACTCTCTCATCTCTTAGACTCTCACATGTTAAAAGCTCTGAATGACAAGACAGAGAGGGCTTTGTTGTTTTCTAGTCTAGTCTTAAGTCTAAAAGGCTTTAGCCTCTAACCCATCCCCCCCCCCCCCCCCCCCCCCCACACACACACACACACACACACACACACACCATCTCTTTCTGACATGTCAAGGAGCCTGCAGAAGGAGCTGCCTTTCGGCTATGGAAAACAGCCTCCTTCTGTACCGCGGGTATGAGACACACTGTGTGACTCACCGGTTCTCACAACAACACCACCACCACCAAGAGCTACGGCACAGCAGTCTGTGCCGGGGCTTGAACATGACTAACGCTGATTTTTCAAACACGGCAGAGGGAAAAAAAAGTATCTCTCTCTCTCTGCGTCCGCGCTCCAGAACAGGGCGTGCAGATTCAGATTTCACGTGCACTCTTCAATTAAATTAAGATGAAGTCACTTGGAAATGTCTGAATACATTATGTGTATAAAAAAGGCCTCGTGAAAAACCTTTGGATAGTGACTTGACTTGGTTCGTACCGATACAGGGCTTTCTCAGGACTAAGACGAAGACCGCGGTTAACGTAAATACTGAGAAATTATAATTACAGGCTGAGATTACTGCCTAACTAAGTATTTAATTTGTTCCCATGCAAGGGGATATAAACATGACATGGTGCATGATTTCTGTGTAAATGAATAAAAATGTCATACCTGAAGCCAAACGATCACCAACGACAGCAGCGCGAGGCAAGCAACAGGAGGCATGGAGAGAGGGAGAGAAAAAAAGAGAAAAGAGAGAGAAATCAGTTAGTGTGACAGTTTAGCGATGCATGAGATTGCAGTAACAATAACATGATTAACACAAATTTCACTTCGCCGACACGAAAATGGAACTGTGCTTACTCCTTACTAAACAGTGCTCTTCCGACACACACCTGCTCCCTTTGAGAGGGTCACGCTGGTTCCTCTCAGTGATCTGTTAAGATGTGTTAAGATTTCAGAGTTTAGTTGTCGGGTTGACAAATGTGGAGTGCTGTACGAAAGAAGGCAATAAGCAAAAAAAAATACTCTCTCGATAATCTGACAACAAATTCAGTGTGTCAGTGTAACATATGTGAGACATTTAGCCTTTACATTTAGTAGATTATCTTGATGTCACTATTAAAGACAAAGGAAGACTTTGAAGCATTTGCATACTGGGAATGTTCTGGTCTGTGAAGCTGAGAGAAAACCACACAAAAGCCTTCAAAAGTGCCCTTATTGCCTTGTTCGCAAAATGCACCCATCCTCAAGCAAACACTGTGACCACAGCCATAGAAGAACCCAAACCCCCCCCACCCCCCCTCTGCTCCATCCGACTGCACACAAAGCAGAGGGATGCTGCTATAACACCATATTTCCCCCCCTCTCTCCTGGTTGATGAAGACTTCCACTGGGATCTGGGCACAGCCACACGTGCAGTCATGCAGCGGAGAAAACAGTTGTTAGGGGGCTTTCTTTTTTTCTGGGGAGGAAAGAGGGGGGGGGGGGGGTCTTCTGGGGTTTGTCAGGCCCTCAGAGAGAGAAAACGACAGAGCGAAAGAAGAAGGGAGGGAGGGGGGTGTATCAGCACACCTGAGCATCCGCTCCACTCTTCCACTCCCTCTCACTCCTTCATCCCCCCCTCCAACACACACACACACACACACACACACACACACGTATGAGAGTCTGAATACTGATGCCGCTGACGGATCGCCATGTCTGCGAGATATAATTTGAAAGGTGGACAGTGATGAATGTCTTCCCCTCCACTCACTCGCCGGCCGTCTTGATGTTTTATGCATCGCCAAGCTGAGCAGCGCGGCCCTTATGAGATGCACCGCAGCAGCCAGACGCAGCTCGGCACAGCTCCGGCCCTGTCCGGCACACAGACACACGCACGGCGGCGCCCCCATGGTCCCCCTCCACCTGGTGTGGGGCAGAGGTCATGCAAGAGTGGGTGAAGGGGATGGATGTGGTGGGGGTGGATACGATGGGATGGGGGGGGGGGGGGTGGGGGTGGGGGGGTGTTTGTTGCTAGGGCTTCCGTTAATAGGGTTTGACTGTCTTCAGATGCACCCACCCCCAACCTTTTCATTTGATGGACTACAAATTTGACAAAGTCTCTCAACACCACAGCTGGACTTGGCTGACTGTCAGTCCAGAGCCTAATTGTCAGAGACACGGAGAGAGGGAGTTAACCAATGAATGAATGAATGAATGGACAGAGAAATGTCACTAAGGCAGTTGGCAGATCCCCCCCCCCCCACCAAAATAAAATACACAGAAACACACACACACACACACACACAGAGAATGAAACTGCCACCACCACTCTCATGTCACATACTACCTGCTTGCTCTTGCCACTTTCCTGGAGAGAGGAAAGAGAGGTGTGCTTGGCCTGCTCCTCACACAGACACACACACACACACACACACAAACACTCAAACACGCACACACACACACACTGCCAGAGGAAAGGACCCTTATCTCTACTCGCTGTCACGGCCGAACCCCCCTGATTTAAAGCAGAGAGCTTTGATCTATGAGTGCTGGAGAGCATATGTGTGTGTGTGTGTGTGTGTGTGTGTGTGTGTGTGTGTGTGTGTGTGTGTGTGTGTGTGTGTGTGTGTTTATGCTGACACGGTGTTGCTAGCCTTAGAGCGCCGCGGCTCAGGCTCCTGCTATTAAGCCTGTGGGAGAGCTGCTCTCCACTGCGCCAGGCTGTGTTTCTCTCACCAGGAAAACAGCATGGGTAATTGTGGCCACGCTGAGGGAGCGTTCACCCTGCTCTCTCCCTCTCTCTCTCTCTCTCTCACACACACACACACACACACACACACACACACTCACATACACTCACACACACACACACACATGAACACGCTTTGTCTAAGCGTCCTCTATGTGAGCACTCCGCTGACATGTCTGCCGTTCCTGAGTGTCCATGATCATCTTTTATCCTTAAAAAACGGCGCTGAGGCAATATCGACTGTGCCATAGCAACAACTACAAAAAGGAAGAGAGAGAGAGAAACAGAGTAACAGAGAAAACAACAACCTCGACCCACGGGCCCCAATGGGGCTTAATGTGGGCCCCTAACAAGTTTACGGCTGCCTCTAATTGAGGCATTTTCGCCTCAGCAGTTGTTTTTGTCAGGAAAAGAGGCTCTGCTACCACCTCCTCTCCTTTTTCCCTCCTCACCTCCTCTGCTGCAAGCTTCATGATTGGCCTCTGTCCCATGGTCAGGTATTCAGTGACCAAGCTATCAACCCCACTGAAGGACAAGGTTTGCCGTGGGTCAAAAAAAACTACAAAGTCTTTGTAGTGGATATTGGAACAGATGTACCCCTGGGCATAATGTGGTCCAGATCTATTGCAGAGTGAGCTTCGAGCTAGAGAGCTACAGCCTACACGACAACTGGGCCCAATCAAAATTAGCAGCTTTTTAACGATCCAAATAGAAACCCACTACACAGAGCCGGTTGTAGCGAGTGTCCTCTCCATATATAAAGGAGAGACAGAGAAGGAGACAGAGAGAGAGAGAGAGAGCGGGACATTAAAATAAGCACCAGCACATAGCAGCGATGAGACGACAGCGCAAACAAATCCTCGTGTGATCCTCGGCTTCCATTGGCTGTCTGGCGGCAAGTGAATCCAGGTGCCCGCTTGCCAGACTATCACACTTCTCCCCCATTATCTGAAGTCTGCATTAAGCACCGAGCTCATTTGTATAAATCTGCATGTGAATTATGCGGCGAAGGCAGTGTTTATCAGAAAGGCACAGAGAAAGAAAGACATCTTTAATTCATTAGAAAAAAAAATACTCACACGCATACATACACATACACTTTAGCAGGAGAGCGGTGTTTAGTGGAGGA
Organism: Sprattus sprattus; assembly: GCF_963457725.1. Taxonomy (NCBI): domain Eukaryota; kingdom Metazoa; phylum Chordata; class Actinopteri; order Clupeiformes; family Clupeidae; genus Sprattus; species Sprattus sprattus. The sequence continues at coordinate 19,462,378 of NC_137926.1, forward strand.
AGTTGACATTTAGCTATATGCATTTAACACACCGCAGCTGATGTGCGCTCCATCAGAGCCGGATCCATTCAGCAGCCTGCATGTGTGTGTGTGTGTGTGTGTGTGTGTGTGTGTGTGTGCGTGTGTGCATGTGTGTGTGTGCGTTTGTTTAATAGTTGCTCAGTATGCAGGGGGCGATGTCATTAATGCAACGCATAATAGGTGAGAGGGGCTTGGGCGAAAGGCACAAGAAGGCTTTTTTTTCTTTTCTTTCTGACAAGCCATTAATTAGAGTCTGAAGGGGGTGAGCGGCGACTTCGCACAAGAAAGGTTCTTCATTAGTCATCGGGGAAAGAGAGGAGATGGCCACTCTCTCACACGGCTGCCTTATCTCTGACGCAGGTTCACCGTAGCGCCGGCCTCAGCCCGTGCACCAGGACAAAACCACCGGGCCTAGAATGTGTGTGAACCCCGATGTCAGAATCACACTCCTAAGGCCCTGTCTGTCATTCCCTTCACACACACACGTGTGCACACACACACACACATACACACGCGTGCGCGGAGCCTGTTTTACATAGCCGATTGCAGACTGATGTGAGGCTCGTAATTAGACAGTGAGAATAGACTACAGGAGCCGACGCGGCATGTGATCTAATTAGCATTGTATCAAAGAGACATATCAAAGTTGTGAAAAATGTGCTTTTGTTTCATGGGGCTTTCATCTTTTGGAGGGTTGGCTGTAAGAATCGTTCATGTCATTAATCCCACTTGAAGACTTTAAAAAACGCACGCAGGGTTTTCTGAGCGAATCGTGCGGAGCACAGCCACCACCACGCAATTCGGAGCAATATTGGCAGCAGGCGGAATGCATGAAAGTCCAGAGGGCATTGTTTGCTTTCTTTCGGGGCTAACAACTTTAGCAGAGGAGAGAGGTTTTGCCAACACCTGATGATAATGAGGGAAACAGCTCTGCGTCGACAGCATAAACAAACCACTCAGTCAACCTTAACGTGGACAAAGTACAGGGCCCTAATGCCTCAGGACTGCTTTTCCTCCAGTTGGACCCAAATCAGACCCACACAGAGAGATGGCAGCGTAGTAGGTTTTTGTGTTTCACTCATTCCTGAAAGCTACTACTTTGGGGGTAATTAAAGCCAGAGCTTCTCGTGTCAAGCGTACAGTGTCGGGTTTAGTTTACAGTTTCAACTGGATTACAGCATGGTCTTGGGGTGGGGTCTCTCTCCATGATGCCCCCCACCCCCACCTCCACCCAGACCAGCGCAGTGCAGAGGGAATAGAGGAGGGGAACTGTAAGTGGACAGAGAGAGAGAGAGAGAGAGAGAGAGAGAGAGTGAGAAAGAGAGAGAGTGGGCCAGAGAAGCATTCTAATGATGTGCCTCTCCAAAAACATCATGGCTGAAAAGCACTGAGTACGGATTAGTGTAATAGACTGATACTCAGCAGGAAAAAAAACTGCAAAATATTAGCTGAATCACACTAATGGTGGGTGATGGTGGCATACTTCAGAAAGGTGTGTCTCTGACAAGCATGACACAGGAAGAGAAGATCGGGGAGAGAGAGTGGGAGAGGGAGGAAGAGAGTGAGGGAGCCAGAATAGAAAAGAAAGAGTGCTGTGATGGGAAAGCAACTGGCAGATCTGAGCAGAGTCTTTTTTACTTTGTATGTGTATTCCTACACACACACACACACACACACACACTCACTCTCTCACACACACAGAGACACACACACACACACTTGCACTCAGACACACATATATGTTCAAAGAGCAGTATATGCATGCATACACACTCATATAAATATATACACACAAACATGCAAATACAGACTCCAGACAGCATGGCTGGCCTCTTCTCATCTCTATCTCTCTCTCTTAGTTTGCACCTCCTGTCGTAACACACTGATAAGTCGCAACTTGACAACGTGGAGGGAGGGAGGGAGGGAGGAAGGGAGTGAGTGAGAAGGGAAGGGAAGAGGAAAAAAAAAAAGAACGGCAAACAAGAGAGATAGTCATTTACAGGGGTTGCTATTTTCAGGCAGGGGTGGGGGGGTGGGGGGGGGGGGGGGGGGGGGCAGTTCCTCTTCCCTGTTACTGAATTAATCAAATCCAAAGGACATCATCTTCAAACCCGACATCCCCCCAAAGGCGAGTGCCTCATTCCGTATGCAGCCGAAGAAAAACTTCACAACATCCTAAAAATACAAGCCAGCCTCTCCTGGAAGCGAGGTGCTTGAGCAGTCTGAGAGAGGAAGAGAGGAAGAGAGGGAGAGGAGGGAGGCATGAGTAAGTAGCAACCTCGTGGGAATAGACATTGTGATTAGATGCGAAAAAAAAAAAATCCGGCTTTCATAAACAGCTTTAGTTCTTGTAAGACATCCGTCACCCAACCCCGCTCTCCTCATACAGTTGAGGCCCCTGTTTCTCTTTTTCCTTTTCTGTCTTTTTTTGACACTGGATGGAAACGCCACTGCGTTCCATGTTGCTGTTGCTGTTGTTTTGTTTGTTGTTGGTGTTGTTGTTGTTTGTTTTTTCTTCAGCGGCCTGGCGATGGCCAGGTCTGTGTTTACTCTACAGGGGGCTCGGTGTTGCTGTCAGCGGGGTGATCGTGCACTCAGTCTGGTGGCTGTCGGCTGGTTGTGTCTGTCTTTTGCAAGTGGCCACAAGTGCTGACCTCAAAGAGCTGCAATGTTTTCTAATTCACTATTACCACACACACAAAAAAACAATAAAACATGTGACTAAAGAGGAAATTAGCCTCACATCAGTGTCAATCAGCAGTTGGCAAACCGCATCTAACACAATTAACACTCCGCACGGAGGTGAAACACAGCAATATGATAGGCTCAGAACGCCACAAACAACAGTCTGGTCTTTCCCTATCACTTTTACCCATCAAAGGCCTGTTTATTCATTCGCTCTTTCATTCATTCAATTTACCAGAATAATTAATGGATCCACACGAGCCTGCGTGTATGCATGCCAATTAAACAAATGCAAAGAGGGAAAGTGCTGTTTTGTTTCGCTCTTCACCATACATCAGCCCTGAGGTTGCCAGTGGCGACCCAGACAGCAGATCTGGGCCAGACCCGCACCATAGCCTGTTGGAGTTCCGGGTGCCTTGCTGTTGCCATGGATACACCACAATATGACACAACGTGTATTTCAATTTCCAGAGGTAATGAGAGCGGACCGTTCCGCACTCCATCACTCACTGTCAGCGGCGGCTATCAACAAATTTGTCTTACTGTCAGTTAGTGGCAGCCCTGGACTTCCCTGCCTATTACGGACACTCATATTCCCACCAAAACAACCTATCTGAGCAGTTAAGGGGCTCCGCTTTGCATTTTTATGAAGAGGCCTAAAAACACTGCACAGGTGCTGTGTCATGTTTACAGTCAACAGGGATTTATTTTATTGGCTATGGTCGGCTTCTGGTTGATCATAACATCTACTTATAGAATTAATTTGATATCTTAGGGTAGGATGCACAGATGTGGGGAGGGGAAGGGCAGGGTCTCTTTTTCTAGTTTTGAGATCAATGATGATTTCTTCAGAAATACATTTTTTTACTGTGAATTTTAAACCTCCATATCCATACACTTGAATTATGAATGTAGACCTACATATTTATGTCTGCGATTTTCATACATATGGATTGTGTGGTAGAGTGCCACTTTACTGCTGGACTTGGCACGCGTACTCCATTTACACTAGGAGGACATGTACATTCCCTTGAATAATTGACCAAAGGCTACTGCATGACAAACAAAAGGTACTGCTGATAACATGTCTAGTGGCAATATACACATGAATAAAAGACGACCCGCTTAATTTGGTTGACAAATAGAAAGTTGAAGCAGGAGAGAGCATTGTCTATACGCCCATGGTGAAAATAAAAGGATCAGGGGCTTCTGTCAGGACTAGCTGGTAATCTTACCATAAAGCCGGATAGCCGCTAACTCTGCTATAAGGTCATGGTCTCAATAACCAGGGAGCACACGTGCTGATGCCTGCAATGTAATGGAAGTCCCTTTGGGTAAAAGGGTCTGCTAAAATAAATCAATGTAAATGGAGACCTCTCCCCAGGGCCATACTGCTCAGTTTCACAGTCACCTGCTGCCTGGGACTGATCTGAATGACTTCTCCAGATCCCGTCTCTAGTTCCTGCCTCTGTGAATGCGAACGTCTGCGTACAACGGCAGATACATTTGTCTTACACCTGATGAAATACGCAAACTGAAACACAAACCCGACTACGGCGAGATGAAAGCGATCTAGAGCAGCAAAGTTTGTATGCGTGTACTGCAGGTAAACTGCAGTTTCGTATTTGTGCATTTCCTCTGGCCTGACTCGCTTCATCATCGCACAGGAAACAAATGCAGGAGCTGCATCCTGTTGGGGCGGCGTAATAAAAATGTATATGAGGTAATGAAATGCCAGGACTGCACTCCACACCATGAATGAGTCTGCGCTGCTGCAGGGGGAGCCGGTGACATGATTGTGATTGGACGAGACACTGAGAATCCAGATCAAAGCAATCTCTAGTGTTTTGGCCCCCAGCACAGTGTAGTGCAGGCCCACACACACACACACACACAAAACACACGTACACACTTATACGCATATACACTAATACACACACACACGCACATACACACACACACACACACACACACACACACACACACACACACACACACACACACACACACACACACACGCATGCTGATGCATACACCCATACATCCACACACTCACCTAGGCAGAGTGTGCACTGAACAGACACATATGCACGCATGTGAAGGCAGCATACATATACACATGCAGACATACCAAAGCATGCACACACCATCGCACACACATAGAGATACAAATTAACATCTGCACATTCATGTAGCCATCCATATGCAAACTCATGCTCACACTCACACACACACACACAAACATGTTTTTTTTTTGCTCTCTTTCATACATAAACACATACACACACACACTCTCTCTCTCTCTCTCTCTCTCTCTCTCTCTCTCTCTCACACACACACACACACACACACACACACAAACTCACACACACACATAAACACACAAAAAAACACAGGCAGGAGACAGGAATGGTCAGCCTGAGCGGTCAGACTGAGAGGACCAGGTCCTTGCTTTGGCTTCCCTGTGACCTTGCTGGTGACGCGGGGCCTGGGCTGTAGGCGGAGGGCTGTGGGCTGGAGCGGGGAGCGGGGAGCGGGAGCGGGGAGCGTTCCCTGTCACATCCTCTGAAGTGGAAATGGGAGAGGAGACGCGAGCGGAGCGAGGGAGGCTGCACCGCTTTTTAGCCTGTGAGTTCAGGCTTTCTAGCATGTGGCAGCGGAAGCCGATGAGCATTTGACATTTGCATTCCCTGCCACCACCACCACCAGCAGCACCAACCTCTCCCCCCAACCCCACGCCCCTCGTCCACACTGCCTCGGCTACCCGCTGTTTAATCGCTTGCACATGGCTAATCCAAATTAAAGAGTGTCCGCAGAAGAAAAATCCCGATACCATGTTCCATTTCATTTGCATGTTGGGTCAGTTTTACTGAGAAGCCCTGTAACCCGAAACCAGCCCTTCTGGACGTTCTTGCCGATATTAAACAGGACATCTGAGAGGCTGACTGAAACCTCTGGATATGAAGTGTTTCATTCTCCGTTCCGGTGGCTGTTTATATCCTTCTGTAAAACGTACATATTAAAATGTGTCTGAGACTTGAAGGCTGGATGTCATCTTGAAGTGGTTTAGTGACTTACAGAGAGTGTTTTTCTTCTGCAGCGCAAAAGAGTTAATAGTGCCAGATTCTCTTTTGTGTAACCAATGGATTGTGACAAATGCTGTGGCAAATATGATTATATGGAGTACTGTATTGGAAAAATGATTGCTTGATCTACATGTTTTCATTCTGTAAAACTATCTTTTGTTTGTGCATTATTACAGTCAATTCCTAGGAAAGCATCTTGATTCTGGAGCAATGAGACAGAAAGTCAAATGGTTCCTTTCCCCCTTGTTTCAAAACTTGAATTCTTTATTCTCTCCCACCTCCTACGTACACATTTCTCGAGTCTGAATCATACCACTTTTCTTTTTCAGGGATCTGGAACCTTAAATCCCATTTTTTAAATCCTGCTAAGGAAAATGCATGTTTCTGGGTTTTTTCCAGATGTTCTGCAGAGCTATTTTGTACCATTTAAGTCCACACGCAAAGCTTTGCTAGATGAGTTACATTGCAAGGCTGCAGTCGCTGTCTAAAAGCAGTAGAAAAGAGTGTCCGCAGAAGAATAATCACAAAACTTTTATTTGCTCTTTAATTTGCTTTTCATTTTCAAGTGAACCAACAAGACACGACACTACTACTAGACATCTACTGTAGTCATAATTTGAGTTGATTTGTATCACAGCAATGCAGGTAGGTAGGTCTACTGATATGATAAATGTGTGAAGTGCTGTGAACTCCGCACTGACCCCGGTGCCATACCAATTGTAAAAACCTGTACTATATAATATTTAATATGGATTATGATCTGTGAGACCACAGCCCAGTTGGTTTATCTCAGCAGCCTGTCTGCACTGATGGTAGTCCTCCGGCCCCACTACCACACTGAGGCACTCCTCCCACAGACTTTCAGATGAACAAATGAAACAGAAGGAGAATTCGAAAGGGGTATTATCTTTTTTTTCTCTCCTTTCGTTGTCTCTCTCCTCCATGTCCACCTTTTTATTCTTCCCTCCCAGCTGATTCCCACCGGCAGGTATTGATTTATGTGATACAAGGTGTTAGCGCACTGCTCTCAGGCCCTCACTCCTCAGATGACTGAAACCTCCGCAGACTCCCCCAGGATTTTACTGCTTTCTGGATGACACACACACACTTTAACACACAGTCATACACACACACACACTCTCATGCAAGTGGCACCCATCACAGGCCTATCTCAGAGCCATGAGTGTCAGCAGCACCCAGAGGAGAGTAGAAGGAGGATGAAGACAAGGTCTTGGAGAGCTGTATCTTTCTCCATATGCCAACAGCACACAACTCACTTTACACTTCTGTGTCTTTAATTTTACACTACCTTGCCAGAGTGAGTAAAATAGAAATCTGTTTCAGAGAGGCCTGCTATGCTGGTGTGTTTGTGTGTGTGTGTGTGTGTGTGTGTGTGTGTGTGTGTGTGTGTGTGTGTGTGTGTCTGTGAGTGTGTGTGTGTGTGTGTGTGTGTTTGTGTGTGTGTGTGTGTGTGTGTGTGTGTGTGTGTGTGTGTGTGTGTGTGTGTGTGTGTGTGTGTGTGTGTGTGTGTGTGTGTGTGTGTGTGTGTGTGAGTGTGTGTGTGTGTGTGTGTGTGTGTTTGTGTGTGTGTGTGTGTGCGTGCGTGCGTGCGTGCGTGCGTGCGTGCGTGCGTGTGTGCGTGCGTGCGT
>NC_137926.1:19474818-19542003 GCF_963457725.1 Sprattus sprattus
CCTAAGAGAAACAGAGAGAAAGGGGGAGAAAACACATCCAGTTAATGGATGGCTAAACTGCCTTGCCGCTGTTGTCATCTCACTGGAGACGGACTCTATCAAGTAATCACAGCTCTCTCTCTCTCTCTCCCTCTCTCTCTCTCTCTCTCTCTCTCTCTCTCTATGTCTGTCTATCTCCTTCTGTCTCTCTCTCTTTATCTCACTCTTGCGCGTGCAGGAGTATGCCTGGGAGAGGGTCTCAGCCAGGGGGGTGTTTGTGGTGAGCGGTGCCCGGGAGAGGGTCTCTGCCACTGGGGTTTATGCGGTGAGTGGTGCATGGGCGTAGGCAGCAGCTGAAACCCATCTGCTCTGGTGGGGGAACCGGGCCGCCTTAACAAGTAGGCAAACTGTCAGGCAGGATTAATGCGCTACCTTAAACCTGAGTTAATAATAAATGGGCTGTTTACTCGCTCAGGGTGGAGGCCATAGATAACAGCCCTCAAAACCCCTCCTTTAAGTGCCAAAAAGATAAATTCTGGTTAAGTGGGGACCTGCCTGCTTTTTGTAGCCACCCTCTCCCCCATCATTACGAACAAAACGAGCTTTATCCTGGTAAAAAGAAAGAGAAAGGTCAAATTACATGCACTTTTTTTTCAGGAAGCTGTAATGGGGCTCACAGAGATATTCCCCAACCATCGCGGCACCCAGGGTGAAGCCAAGGCCAAGCAGACTCAGAGTGACAAACTAGCGCGTCTAATTAGCTTGTTTACAATATGTGCAAATGACTTATGAAGGAGTCTTGTTATGCAGATCAAAGAACACCTTTGATATGCGGTCACATTAATACTTCGGGTTATTCTGCATTAAGCGAAACACTCCCAAGTCCCATAGAGACCAACAAGGCGCTATGAGATGAGGGTAAGGGTGCGCACCACAACCAGGCTCTGAGAGAGTTGCAGCAGCTAGCAAGGGAGGCATCTGGCTCCTAAAGGGTGGCATGGCCACTCGGCAGCCTCTTCTTGACTGCTGATGCGGGTGAAAAAAAAGAGTGGGAAAAGCGATGCGGCAAGAATGAGCGCAGTTGGAATGTCTTACTTCGCGTTAGCCCTCAGTGGGGATTTAGCTAATGAGCCCAGTCTTTCCCCACTGGGACGATCTCAAATGCAACCCTTCTCCAACAATTGGTTCCAGAGGGTTTAAAGGAGACAGTTGCGGCAAATCTCCTATCTGTCCAGAAGTTTGGAAAGTAATAAAATAGGCGGAGGAGGCAAGGGGTTGGACGGATACTACCACCGGGTTATTTACCATAATGAAGATTCCTGCTCAGGATCAGGCATAATGCAAACAAACCGACAGCAACAACTCCCGAATTCGGTGTAATAGTGTGCTGGAAATGGAGATGTGCAGTTCTGCGTCCAGCTCCCCGACAGGTCATAAAACAAGTCGCGAAACATCCCGAAAAAAATACACCTCTCAGCCACATCTATGGTTTCATTCTGTCTCCAAGCAACCGGCGCTCCATGGGATGATTTAGGGGCCGAGGCTGAGAGGACTGGGCAAAGAATACTGTGGCGAATGTCTATTCTCCCAACACAATGGGCAGAGCCGCCGCTGTCTCGCCTTGCCAAGTCATTCATAATAAAGGGATCCAAGCATGTCACACAAAAGGTGCACCACTCCAGGGACATCTCTGCAGCCGCACAATTACACAGAGCTGACTGGAATATCTAAATGCGCTATGTGATATCCACTGTGCTGCTACACCAACCACAGCATTATTTGGGTGATTCATTAACAAACAAAAAAACCTGGGACAGATTTGACGATAACAATGCGGGACCTTGGGGTAGATTAATTGTGGTTTATCGGCCAATCCTATTTCTAGCCTGTTTTGGAATAAATGCCGTGCATGTTTGTGCTTCATCTTACAACATGTGTGCGGTTTACTTAAATATGTCTACGGCCAACCATCATAATTGCAATACATCGTAATCTATGAATCATTTCACACAAAATCTTTGCCAGTGTACTGTGAGATACATCTGCTTTATGGGCTATTTTTGCACTCTGTTCTAACTGTTCTAACTAAAACATAAATCATGAATATTATATAATTGATCTGATGAATGAGTCTATTGACTTAAAAGATTGGTCTGAGTGAAAGGACGCGAGTGAGGGAGTGAGCACGAAACAGAGCGCGAGAGATGTGTATTAGTCATCTTTGAACAATTACAAGTCTGCCGGGACCTAAAAGTAACAGGGGTGTGTTCCTCGCATAAGGGCGTCCCATTCAAGAGCAACTGGTTTGTTTTCCTGGCAACCTTTCACAAATAAAGCCTTCGAAATGTTGAATCATCCACAAAAAGGCCCTCAATTCGACCAGCAAGACATGTGCAGCAGCCATTTTCTTTGGCACTTCTACTACATTTCCTTTCTAAGGGACACAAGGGCGAGTACAGTTTTGCAGTTGCCTCGAAACCATCTTGCGGAAATGCTCCGTATTAAAACCAAGCCAAGCCAAGCAGCACTGGTGTTCTGGGCCTGGGTGCTGGGTAAAACAGGCTCCCGGAAGCAGGATTAGAGTCTCCAACACTCCAACCATTCCCAGAACTGTCATGCTCCCAGTCTCCACCCCAGACCGAAGTGCATTTACTTTGTCAATACTTTATGTGTGAGATGTATGTGGGTGCGCGTGTGTATTTGTTTTGTTTGTGTGGGTGCATATTATGTGTGTGCTTATGAAAGAAAATGTGTGTGTGTGTGTGTGTGTGTGTGTGTGTGTTTGTGTTTGTGTGTGTGTGTGTGTGTGTGTGTGTGTGTGTGTGTGTGTGTGTGTGTGTGTGCATGTGTGTGTGTGTGTGTGTGTGTGTAGGTGTGTGTGTGTATGTGTGTGTGTCTGTGTGTGTGTGTGTCTGTGTGTGTGTGTGTGCTCGTGCGCACACATGACAATATATGTGCATGTATGTGTGTGAATACATGCACAAATAAACACAAACACGAATGAACACGCATGCATGCGGTGGTGCGCACACATGCAAATGTGCATGTTCCTTGTGTACGTGTGTGTGTGAGTGCTCTGTACTTTTTTGCATGTCTGTCTGGTAACTCCTCTTTTGGACCCTCAAGAATAAGTGAACGGAAAAGGAAAAAAAGGAGGGCAGGATTCCAGTGGTTTTGCCAGGGAGCTCGGCACCTCAGTGAAGGCACGCCACCGAATGCCTCAGCGGCTTAAAGGGACAAAGACAGACGGGCTCGTCTAATGACTGGCCACTTCCACTCCATGAATCACTTATTCCCACTCACTCATTGCGAGTAAACCTTGCCGTAAAGAGCTAATACTCCATGGTCTACCTGGCAGCATAAATCATTTCAAACAGATTTCCCTGGGAGAGAACGAGTAGGGTCATATAAATCTTTCAGCCCAGAGCACTTGAACTCCCGCTCACTTGCTCGCTGTTGCTTTTCATTTTGCGCGACGCTTTCCTTGGTGTGAGTGAGCTCCAGCCACATTTCCAAGACCCAGGAGTGGAAAAGGCACACTGCAAGGTCATTGGGAAGGTTGCATAAGGATCAACTGTTCACAACTGATCATATATATATGCAGACGTATAATTCCAGACGTATAATTTCCATTCCATGTAAAATCTGATGTGCAGAGGTAAACTGGTGACACTGCCATATGGCATATGCATGGGTCCCTATTTACTTTAAGAGGTTTGAGGTTTGAATCACACAATTAACCATTCCTCGTTACTCGTTGCTCTCAACAATGTCATAATGTCAACAATTCTGCACGGAAAGGCAATTGCTGGGGTTCTTCCACCATTTGTTTTCATGAGTGGTTGTTTTGTACAGCCTTCATTAGTACATGTGAGTGTACTGTCTCATACTGGGGGCGCTTGAGTACTGAAGCGGAGAGAGAGAAGGACGTGAGAGAGAGTCCAGGTCTAGGCACTGACCTCTGCTTCCCTCACTCACTCACTCACTCAGTCACTCACACACTAACTGCCTTCTAATGATTAATGGAGTTTCAATGGACATGAATACATATTAATTCTCCCAGCTAATGAGAAAAATGCTAATGTTAATGTTCTAATCAGAGGTGATGTCAGGGTAAAGAGTGAATTACTGACACTGACAAAAAAAGTACATGTATATCATATTGGCAGTTTCAAATTTTTAAGTGTGCATTAAATTAACACTTTTTGGGGTATGGTTTTATAGGCAACTAGTTTTGGTACCATCCTCAAATTAATTTTGATAGCATATGGGCATGTGAAGGACAGATAAACACCTGTGTCTTTCCCACTAGCCATCCAGGATATGCCCTGTATAGTTCTGTGTACCTAGCCTGGGTGCCATCCGTTTTGTACACGCTCTCGCTGATTTAGACGGAATTTCAGAGCTGAAACGTGAGCAAAATGAGGCACTAAAAGCTTTTCTTTCCGGGAAAGACATTCTCGCCCTGCTAGAAAGCTACGAGTGGAGAGACGATAATAACAATCGGCCTCTCCACACCGTGGAACAAAGAACTGCAGGCAAGTTTTTTGCATACGAGAGGCACAAGTTGGTAAATCAAACTCTTTCCAAAACCAGTTGGTAGCAGGGCGAGAACGTCTTTCCCGGAAAGAAAAGCTTTCAGTGCCTCATTTTGCTCACGTTTCAGCTCTGAAATTCTGTCTAAATAAGCAAGAACAGACGAAATCGCCTGCTCGACCAAGCTAGAACTTGTTTCGGCTTCCGCGTCGGCCATGTTTATGATAATGAGAAGCCTTCCCGCTGGGGCGCATATGGAAGGGACCAATCAGCGGGTCCGCCATATTCTGAACGAATATTCAAATTCTAGACCAAACCGGGTCGAGCGATCCCAGACGTTTTTTTCAGCGAGAACGCAGCAATCAGTGGAGCACGTACAAAACGGATGGCACCCAGGCTACTGTGTACCGGGCTGTAATACTCTGCAAAAAGAAAAGAAAAGCTTTCACAGCATATTGCCAGCCATACTGCCAAAAGACACCAGTTAATGTGTTGGCAAGCTTCTATCAGTGTCAACTGGGCTGTTGGTGGAGTTTGCATGGTTTTTTGCATACCTTTTAGGTATTGCTAGTTTTGGAACAGAGCTTCGTATTGCTGCTTTAAGACCTTTACTTGTGTCCTATTGTTATCTTAACTAAAGGGTACCCTGATTAACTGCAGCAGACACAGGTGAACTGCTGTCAAAATTAAAGTAAAATCATTTTAAATCATTCAGTTTACTACAAATGTATTAGGATTAAGCATATTAAGCAAGTTGTTATTGTGAAATATCCATTAAGATTTGTTTTGAAATAATTATCCAAAATTGTTACACAAGTTTTCCTGCATATACCACTATTCTCTGCATCTTTTCGTAACTGCAAGCAAAACACGTTTCCAATACTGTGACACCTGTCACACCTGCCAAGCCCACACTTTCAACCCTCCCAAACCTTTTTAACAATCGCACTGAATTTCACAATCTTTACTTTTGTTTAGCGTATAAAGAATCATCCTACTCACACAGAGAAAGTTGGTCTACCATTTTCTCACCTCCCCCTCCAAACATACAGTACAAACTGTGTCTGAGCAAAGCCATTGTGACTAACCAATTAACTTTCCCCCACTCTCTCTCTCCCTCTTTCTCTCTCCCTTTCTCTCGCTGCCTCTCGCTCTCTCCGTTAGGGGTTCTCTCGTCTGGCGCCAAAAGATGCTCTGTGGCGGTGATGTGACTGGTGGCGGGGAACACTTCAAAGACACAGGCCTGGGAGAGGCCCTCTCTTCTACCTTTGAACAGGCGCAGGGATCGGAGGCAGAGCCAGGCCTCTGCAGGCCAATGGGGCTGGATCAGAGGAGAGCGGGCGCAAGGCGGGAACACACACCATGCTGCAGCGAGCAGCAGGAGCTAACTACCCTGACACCACCAGTCCTTACGTTCCAGCACATGCCTGCGTGAGCGTTCGGGCACACACACACACACACACACACACACACACACACACACACACACACACACACACACACACACACACAAATACAGACATACTGTACACCCACACAGTTGTACACATCATCAAACCTCTCTCTCTCTCTCTCTTTCTCTATGTCGTTCTCTCATCCTCTCCTCTACCTCCCCTAGTTTCAGAGGGACTGCCGACACAAGAGCACAAAAGACTCTGCACATGTTTTATTTTGCAAGGGCTTCACTTAGCAGTGCTGCTGCATGACACACAAAACACAGTGCCACTGCGCACACTTTTCAAAGAATTGTATATACGATCACACACACAAGCACACACACGAACACACACCGAGCACACACACACACACACACACACACACACACACACACGCACATACACTCACAGCACAACACACTTCTGTGTATCTTTAGAAGGGCTTCTGAGAGCACCAAGATAAGTCAGCCCTGGCTATGGAGGGGACAAAGGGTTGCAAGTGGATAAATCAACAGTTAAAAGCCTGCACTGTAACATGGATGAATCAATAATGTTTTTAATGTGTCACCGAATAGCCCTCTGTGAGTAGGGATCAGTATAAGCGATTCATCTGCTAGAGGTTCTAGCACCTCACCTTCGTCCCAGGGTCAGTCCATTGATTTTGTGTGGATACATACATCAATAGAGTTTAAAAGACTGCACTGTTCAATCAATGAATCAATGATGTCTTTACAAGAGGTCTTAACTACAGCATGTCACCAAGCCCGTCAACAAAAGGTGAATGGCCTTCTGTGAATGGTAACCAATATAAACATGGAAGAACAAATAATGTTGTCATGTTGGAACAGTGCAAAGAGATATGATACAGACAATTCAGAAAATGTGACTGGAAGAACGGACATACAGTAAGCCCTTCCGTGCTCTAAACTGTGACAGCCGGCTTTGTTTAATTTAAGCTTACTTTGGCATTATATATTTTTTTTTTCTCCCCTTCCCCCTATCCTTCCTTCCCTCCTCCTGTCCTGTTCCACACAAAATAATAATTACATTAATTATAGTTCACACTCGCACGGTTAATTGTTCATCAGTGGCAGGCATGGCAGGGCCCCAGCTGAAGCCTGCAAGATGAGCAGCCGAGTGGCTGTGGAGGTCGAGAGGCGAGGGCCTCTAATGTGGATATACCGCCACTGGACTGTAAAGCCCAGATGAGACCCATACATACAGACACACACACACACACAAACACACACACACACACACACACACACACACACACACACACACACACACACACACAAACACACACACACACACACACACACACACACAGAGTCTGCTTTGTTCTGGCATACAATGCATCTTGTTGCCTCCACCAACCCTCACACCCCAACCTCTCTCTGTACTGCACTTCAGTGTGAGATGGTGCAATCTGACATCCTGTAGAACAAAACTAGACAGCACTGTAATTTACATGTACTTCTCAAGTGCCTAAATACTCCCTCGGTGCGCAGCTTTGTAGAGAGACACTGCAGTACCAATGCTGCACTGCCAAAACCTTTGGTGAAATATACTCCTATCAAATCCATTCAACACAGCATTGCTCATACAGTTCAAATAATTCAATGTTACAATATGAAGCTTAACGCTGAGATCATTTTATCCAGCTGTGGGCACAGTGTGAAAGAATTGAAATAGTTCAAATATCAAATGTTTTCCTATGATCGTTACTTTTGACATTTTTATTTGGGGGGAAAAATCCCCCATAATTGTCATTGCCTGGCTAATGTTCCTTAGACTCTAATCAAACCATTCTCCAAGGAAACTGATCTTTTAAATCAGACAGTAAATTTAACCAAGGCAAAGGAAAAAAATTGGATGGTGGGCGAATGTGTGTGAGACGGTTTATTAACACGGACCATTATCAGGTTAAGCAGAAGGGAGTTAAAAAGCAAAAAAAAACATGAGCTGGCAATTTGCTTGCTTCGTAATCTCTCACCCCCGCCTCACCCCCTACACACACGCACACATATACACACACACATCCGTGTAACAAACGCGGCACGTACTCCCAAGATTACAATAAAGGACCGTAACTCTGGCATCAGCTTCGCCAATTAAACCGATAATTATGCAAATGTAGCATTTACTGCGTCAGCGAGTGGGCAGGAGGAGGCATGGAGGCAGCGGAAGTGGCGGTGGCCGGGGCCACGAGAGCTGATCTGGGCCCCGCGGGGGCCCTCCAGGGGCCGGGGGTTGACTTCAGAGCCACGAATGGCAAACGCTTTACACCCACACAGACAAAACAGCACTGCCAGTCAGCTCCGCCATGCCCCAGACACAACATTGGAGCCACACTCTTGGACGTATTTCTTTTTCATCAGGGTGCTATTTAAAACTCCAGGGTTCTTCACCAAGTTCAACTCAGAGGCTTAACCTGGAGCATCTAAGAGTTTATCTAAGAGTTCACTACAGGTGTAGAATAAATAGGTAGCAGGTGGAACACAGTGCGTTCATGCTTACAGCTTAGGCACCTTATCATGCTTATTGCTGAGGATCCCAAAGAGCATTTCAATCCATTTGTGACCACATCGTAATTTATCTAATGGTCACAGAATGATTAATTATATTGACCATAAGCCATCGCGAAGGTGGCCATGTCTAAAACTCTATTTCTGCAATTCTGTAAACAAAACAAAGCAGGAATAGGACGTTCTTATTCTTTCCTAGTCCTTATTGTCCATACAGTCTGAGTTAATGTGATGCTTTAGTGTCAGCCGTGCTAAGGAGCACCCGTCCTCACCCACCCCCTGGCCCCCAGCTAGCTCACCACCTACCATCACTGTCCTCATCCTACACCTCACACCCTCCCATCATCACAGCCACAACCCTCCCACCCCCCGCCATAACCCAAGGAAGCAGGCTAGCTGATGTCAGTGACAAGCCTCTTTGTTCCAAAATGCCACTCAGAAACACACCTCTAACCGCCCATGACTGAGGACCAGACAACCCCCCACCCCCACACACACACACACACATACTCTCAATTAACATAACAATGCACGGGTCATCAATTTACAGATGTTTTTCTTGACACTGGAGAACAGCATGTAGACTACTTAGTCAGTGTCATTTTGATATGTTTTGGTTTTTTGTTTTTTATTTTTAAAGAGGGGACATGATAATTAAATGCGTGACAACAAAAGTTAGAGATGTGTCCTATTAGACTAGTTGGGCTTTCAGCAATGTCCTGTTGTTCAATGATCACGAGGAAATTACTTGTCAGTTGACAAGACAGCTTTAATCGATCGCAGATGAAAGAGGACTCATTAGCTTTGAGTTAAAGAAGAGAGGGAAAGGGAGAGAGAGAGAGGGAGAGAGAGAGGGAGGGAGGGAGCTGTCACTCTGCAAAGGCAATACAGGAGAATTTCAAGCACCTCAATACGCACACTACTACAAAATGCTAATGACTGAGACAAAGCAGTGGTCCAACAGGATTTCAGGCTGTTGAGAGACAGCAAGATGGAAATGCTTGAGTGCTCTAATCCTTCTTACCTCTCTCTCATACGTAAGGAGACGGGAGAACAGGAGAGGCGGAAGAGAAAGAGAGGGGAAACAAGACAGAAAAAAAAACTGATCCACCAGATCGCTACAGCTGTTTGACAGGTCTCGGCCATTTTTGTGGTTAAACCAGAACCTTCCTGTCGGTCGCAGCCAAGACAGCATGAGGGTGGTCAGTATTACAAAACTAATGGTGATTTGTTCAGGAAGTGTTGCCATACGGGTAAAAAGCATCAGCACTAGACATGCTGTGACAAAGACTGTGTAACACAGGCAGCACGGCTCAAATCAGAAGTAACTTCTGCAGACTATAGAAAATTTGCCTAAGAGTGCAACAGTATAAAAACATGAATGTCATTAAAATGGCACAACCCAGCAAGTGCACTGAGGGGCAAAGATGCAGCTCTCCATTGCACCCATTGTGTGGGGACGTCATTAAAGCAACACTATGCAACAATTTGATACTTTCACAAAACTACTTGCTACTTACAACATTGCTGTTTTAATATTAGATCTTTGTCTTTTTGTCACTCTTATGATTCTTGTCATGTCAAAACCAGAAGAACGGAGGCACCTTTCCTACTTCTTTAAGAGTTTTTCCTTCACACTTCACTGAATGCAATCATAGAGTGATGCCAAACACACTGATATAGCAGTCATATAGAGTGATATAACAGTACGGGAGATATCCATAAAGACATAGATAATAGCAACAAAGGCAATACTGACACCAGCCACAGGTGACACTAGTCATGATACAAGTGTGGCTCCAGGGGCAGGACTGGTGTAGGCAGCAGAGGAACTTAGTAGCTTAGGCTACTGCACCACCCCACCTCCCAATAAATGCTCTAGAGGTGCAGGTCTTTTCTGTTCGTGATTGACAACTGCAGTAAGTCACACTGGGGTGCCAGTGTTCTAATCTGATGTCTGAAACTTCGGTAGGGCCGGAGTTCCAGAGCAAGTGATGACAGCCATCAGTAGCTTGCAGTGACATTGATACAGTCAGTAACAGCCCTAGAAGTAGATTTATAGTCAGAGGGGACACAGGAGGCGTGAGCGTTAGCAGCACAGGCTAATGTCACCAGTGAGGGCAGGCCATAGAGGCCTGGCAGGGCGGAGGATTAAAAGTTGGCACTGTGAGGCAGGTTTCACAGCCCCTCAATGCTATGAAACACTCACCCAGCCCCCCGAGCAGCAGCACAGAGGCACGGGGGCGGGACAGCGCCTCTGATCTTGGAGGAGGTGAGAGCCTGCAGCCCACGGCTCCAGAACCCTTCTCCTGACTGCCGGGCCTGTCTGTCTGCCAGTCCGCGGCAAGTCTGTCTGTTCACCAATGAGATGCCATCAGTCACTGTGTCTTTGAGTCTTTCTTAGTCTCTTGAGGATCCTCTCTCACTATATCTCACTCTTTCTCACTCCCTCTCATAACCCTTTGTTTCTCTTCTTCTTTCTGTGCCTCTTTGTCTGTCCTTCCTTCTTCCTTCTCATCCACCTCTCTCTCTCTCTCTCTCTCTCTCTCTCTCTCTCTCTCTCTCTTACCTTTTTCAACCCATCATATTCCCTGAGGAGAAGCTTAATCAGAGGCCACTTCTGAACCAAATGCTCAGGGGTTGCATGGGGGAGGGGGAAGCAGGCTGAAGGTGCTCCCGCAGTCCTGTGTGTGTTTGTGTGTGTGTTTGTGTGTGTGTGTTTGTGTGTGTGTGTGTGTGTGTGTGTGTGTGTGTGTGTGTGTGTGTGTGTGTGTGTGTGAGTGTGTGCGTGTGCGTGTGCGTGTGTGTATGTGTGTGAGTGTGTGTGTGTGTGAGTGTGTGTGTGTGCTTCTGCTGTGTCACTTGTCTTCATGAGCTCTCCTTTGATCGTTCCATTTTTATTTTTTCATGTTTTCCAGACACTGGCAATCACAGTGCAGCTGACATGTTTGGATTGGAGAGCAAAGGGGGTCTGTCCAAAAAGCCCCTCTCAAAACACAGGGGCGACTGAACATGGAAACTCTCCACTGGAATGTGTTCAAAATGTATATTTTTACAATTTTCCAGAGATGCATGAGACTTTCTTTTTCAAGTTCTTCCTTGCCGAGGTCATTTATCTGTTTAAAAGGAGCAGCGGTTACATTACCCTTCCCTTATAAATATTCAAGAGTTTTTATTTATTTTTATTTATGGCTCTGCTCTCTATAGAAACACTCCCACCCAGGCTCTTGTTATGCAGGAGATTTGTTTTCTTCTCCTTTTCAGTACCTCTTTCACACTGTGCGCATTCTCATTGTCCATTCTCATTTCTTCTGTTAAGCACAGTTTACCTGCCGTTTCTGTTCGCCCAGAAGAGGCTCTCAAACACTGGTAAAAAAGGAGAGATTTGACCGCTTTCACTTCTTCAATCACTTTAACAGATGAAAGAAAAGGGGAAGTGTTGTGCTATTATCCAGTGTGAATAACCAAGCCCCCCCCCCGTCTCAGGTATTATAAATTGACACCATCGCGTCTGACCCGCAGTTTGTGAACAGATGCGTCAGGAAGTCTGCCAGGAAAGTCTGACTCATGCAAGGATACCCAGGCCTCTTTAGTGCCACTGAGCGGAACATCCACGGGGGCTGCTCCTCACGATTATATTAGGCTGTGTTAACTGTTATTACACTCTGTTGTATCTGTGTCATCACCACCGCCATCATCATAAAGTCATCCCCCTCTTCTCCTCTTCCTCCTCCTCCTCCTCCTCAACATCATCATTGCTGTAATTCTGTCCTCTCTCAGGAGTGATAGCGCTCTGATGAAGCCCTCATTTACAGCTACGAGAGCAGGAAGGGAATGCTGGTATGGTGGTTAATCAAAGTGGGCATCACTGAAGAGTGTGTGTTTGTGTGTATGTGTGGTTTTGGAGTCTGTGTGGAGTTACGGGAAAGTGTGTTACCACGGCACCCGAGCCTTCCTTCATCTCGCCCACAGCTTTGCCCCTTGTCACCATTTAACCCCCAGAGGTTGGAGGGGACTAACACAAACCCCCATAGCAGCAAACTACTATAAGCAGGCCCTGACTCCTAAAAGCAGACGTCCAGAGCACCACACAGCACCCCGGTCAGAGACAGAGCAACACTCCCCAGCCACTAAACTTTGCACATCCACAGCAAAACAAATAACCTGTCTTCAACACTGACCTACCTGTGCCACACACCAGCACCTCAGCCTTCAGTCTTGGACCCACTGAAACGCAGACTTTCATAGCTAAAGCCAGCAATCTAAAGCATCAATTCCACAGAGGTTTAGAGCCTTTAATTGAAGCAACTCAGAATGAATTATTTTAACATTACAGCGTGTGTGTGTGTGTGTGTTTGTGTGTGTGTGTGTGTGTGTGTGTGTGTGCGTGTGTGTGTGTGTGTGTGTGTGTGTGTGTGTGTGTGTGTGTGTGTGTGTGTGTGTGTGTGTGTGCGTGTGCTTGCGTGCGTGTGTGTGTTTCTGTGTGTTTTCTTGCTCTGGAGAGGGAACGTAAGGACCCTTCATGTAGCAGTGCAGGGCAAACTGGAGAAGGGCTTTCTTGGTGATTCTGACAGCTGCTGGGGGGCTCAAGAGTTGATGACAAGGCCTCTCGACCAGGCAGCCTTCCCTGGAGTGATAATCCCTGTTTTGTTGCCGAGGTTGATTACAAAAACAGGAGTCCTGAGATGCTGAGAGCCTGTCCCTGTGTGAGGCTCCAGGCAAATTCGAGCTAGTTTGTCAAAAGGGAGACCACTTAAGTCCACAGCTGAGTTTCAGGTTTCTTTGTGCCAAGCGACAACACCTAATTGAATTATAATGCCCGGGTAGAGGTTCTACTGCATACAGCCCATTTCACAGGGTATAATTAGCAACGCAATGACCTTAATGTAAACATGCACACAACAGGCTGATCCAATCCACTGTTGTTCTCTGTATACTAAAACTGCGCAGGGGTATTTAGGAAACAAATTTAACAGTTGAAAGCCGTGGTTGCCAAGCATGGTAATTGAAAGATTGAAAAATGCAAGGAGCCCAGTAATTCTAAATGAACCCTATCTGGAGTGAGCAGGAACCTTTTCTCCAGTCTCCATGTTTTTGATTGAAAGATGTGATGGCAAGTTGCATATACAGAGAGAGGGAGAGGGGGTGTGTTTAGGGGGGAGGGAAAGAGAGACAGAGAGAGGGAGAGTGGGTGTGTTTGGGGGGGAGTGAAAGAGAGACAGAGGGAGGGAGAGCGCGAGAGGGAGATGGTTCCAGATTTTGCCATCGTTCCAGAGCAGGTCGCACAAGAGCGGGTTGGCCAGTGAGGATCCAAAAACAGCCACCAGACTCTCATTAGGGCCCCCTGCGCGGTGCTGAGGAGCCATGAATAATGCAGCGCTCAGAACACTGGCCAACGTCTGAGCATCCACCAAGAGCGTTTGATCTTGTCAAGTTTACTGCACATTTTTGCATTTCATTTCGCCGGCATTTAACTAAGCAAGAAGTCTCTCTCCCACCCCCCACCCACCTCCTTGCATGTGAGGGCCATCTCGAGAAGCCACCGCCACTTGATGGGTGTAAATATGGTAGCGTTTGAAGACGCACCCAAAAGACTGGAGACCCAAGTTCCAAGCTCCAAACTCCAGGAACTAGTTTATCGGCTAATGAGAAACCCAGCCCTGGTCTTTGGTATCATAAACATTTTCCTAAATCTATTCCAAAGGCCCACTGGCAGGTGCCTTGAGACTTCAATCTCGTGTGGGCTCCTTTTCCTTTCATTACTAGACGGGCCTGAAAACAGCAGAGCTGGACTTAAGTGACAGGACACTGAATCAGGCTCCAAACAAGCCCGGGCTAAGCCACTGGCCAAAACCCTTTCAAGTCTTAGTTACAGACTTCATCCTAGGCATTGTCAGTAATGCATATGGAGCAGGTTATCCTATATAGTGACTTCGTATAGATCTGCTTGACCATCGGCAACATTATCAGAATGAAAGTTAATATAAAAAAAAAAGATGGTGATGGTGTTGATGATGATTTGCTGGTCCTGAGTCCACCAAACACGCTGTTTTGTGCTGGTAGCTTCCATTTTTTATGTATTACCCATGTAGCTCAGCGCAAACAGTGCTCAACGCCGTCAGCGTAGAACGTTTCTCTCAGCTCTGCGCTGCTCCTCGTCAACGCTACTACTTGCCGACCCATTAAAATCGAGAAGGGGGTGGGTTATTACACTGATAGATAGTGTTGGTGACCTAGGAACAAAACATGTGAACTGATAACATGCTCTGAAAACGACACATACAACTAACTGTCCTATAAGACTGATTGTATTCTGATTGTGACCTAGGAACAATAATGTTTCTGATTGTAAGTTACTTAGCGAAAGTCATAAAACTTTAATCTGGAAAATATCATCCATCCTACCCAATGAGTGAAATGAAACTCACTGAACAGGGAGTTTGGTTAGCATTTCTTTTCCCTGTGTCCTCCAGCACACCATCCGAGGACAAGGGTCGAGCCTGGAGTTAAGTGCAGAGACAGCTAATGATCTGCCGTCCATCCTACACATCACACCGTCACTCTGAGCAGAAAACGGTCTCGTGAATGCACCAGCCAATATTACCACCTCGGTCACCTGCTCCCAAACGTTTTGATAAATAACATGCATTCAGCAGCGGAGACAGTGTTGTGAGGACCATTCACACAGACAGATGGTAAGTAAAACTTAAAAGTTATAAGTATTCTAACACAGGAGATTTCACTAACACCAGGCTCTGTGCTCTGAGTGTTGAAGACTGATGTACTTTCCTGTTGTAGATGTTTGTTTTGTGTAGGTTCTTATGATTCAGAGTAACTATCACTGTATCACCGACCAGAGATTTCCTTATTTCCTTCTGACTCATTTACCGGGAAAGCACCACTGAATGCTGTAATTTAATCTGTTTGATATGTGGCGACTAGATAACCTTCCCAACACTTCAGTGTTTGAGTGGCCCAATAAAATGATAACAACTGGTGTCTCTTCACATTACATCAGCACGCTCTACCACTATCGATTCTGCACAAGAGATAGACAAAAACACTTGAGGAGGGAAAGAAAGGAAGAAAATCCAAAGACGGGAAAGTTCAGTCTTACTGAAGGACAGGCTAGCCTACTTGCGGTGTGGGCAATCTTCCCCTTAAGTCATTTTACTTTAATTTCCACATCTGATATCACAAAGAAATGGTCCCCTGTAAGAGGGATAAGCTTAGCATTGGCCAGAGCTAAAAATAATAAGCCTTAGATGTTAAGAGACCAAGGTTCCTTCTCCCAAGTCATTAGCTGATATACCCATTACTGACTGCTATTCCCTGAAACACAGGCGTGCTGCAGGAACGGTGCATTGGGGGGTTTCCTCCCCTCAAAGTCATTCTCAGGAGTTTGCTGCTCTGACCAAAGTGGGTTGTTTCGAGGGAAACTATGTTGCGGGCATGAAGTCTCTCTCTCTCTCTCTCTCTCTCGTTTTCATTTCATGCGATTTAGTGGCTGCTGAAAGTCACAAGGATATTCACGAGATGATAATCAGATGGCGCAACATTAAGGAAAGACTAACAAGTATACGCGCTAATTAAGAGAAAAGGGGAAAACAAAGCCTTTGTTGAATCTTTTTCATGATATATTCAAATTACGAATTATGCTGAGAAAAAGAAAGGAATCTCAGGCCAATTAGTGATAATGTGGAGAAGAGAGAGAGAGACAATCTCTGACAGAGAACTGCAATCTCTGCCGTTGTCCCACGCACTCCCGAGTCCCCCAGCTCTCTCGCTCTTTCTGGCAGGTGATGAGAGAGAGATGTGTTTCTGGGTAGATAACAATATCAGCCGGGTGTATTGGGGAGATGTAGATTGTATCACTGTTCTAGCATAACAATAATGACCTTTGGTTTATTTATTAGGTAACTCGCGTCGCCAGGGACTGATAGGGCAGTGAAGGTGTAATCTAATAGCCAACTGTGTTGCCAGCAGACAACCATAAACCGCATACAGCAGGCTGCAGAAGCGGCTGGTATCAGCCTGCAGATGAGACGTTTAGTGCATTACACGAACAGGGTAACTGACACCTCGACTGACGGTTGCTGATTTACGACCCCAGACGCGCTTGATAAACAGCCTCAACACTTTCCCAGTTGTTGGCAGACTATGAAAAAAAAGTTAGAGGCTGTTAGTGGGATGCGTCTGACAACAGCCTTTCATTAGCACATGTTGAGGCAGCTTCCTTAAACCGGGCGCTACTATCGAGGGCCCAGAGGAACCAAGCTAGCGCCGTGAAACAC
Source organism: Sprattus sprattus (assembly GCF_963457725.1). Classification (NCBI taxonomy): domain Eukaryota; kingdom Metazoa; phylum Chordata; class Actinopteri; order Clupeiformes; family Clupeidae; genus Sprattus; species Sprattus sprattus. Next base: position 19,491,592 of record NC_137926.1, read on the forward strand.
TCGGCTGGCATGATTTATGAAGTAGTCAGGCAACGCATTAAAATAACGTGTCTCTTCTACTTTGCAAATTTCATGCAAAGGACACACTAAGACTTACGGACTTATGAGCTTCGCTGAAAGTATAAATCTCTTTCAAGATTTTTACTTCAACATGGATACCGATGGAACTGTGGATCACAGATTGCTAATGCTACATTGATATACAGCTGTGATTGATGGAAACAGTTTATGGACTGAACAAAAAACAAATGTCAGACTGCAAACTAAACCATGCAACAGTTTTCGCTGGAGTCCCTGATAACCTTACATTCCTTCCCTGCCCTCTCCTCCCTCTAAGTCTCACTTACAGTCCAAACTTAGCTGTATTATTCATCTCGCATTACGCTGTATGTGAGCTAATATATTTGTAAGAGGCATGGCTGTTTGATCAATCTAAAGGTCCCGTGCTCTCTCCAGAGATGCTCCTCCAGGCCAAAGTGACCTTGCCAGCCGTGGCGGTGGTGTACAGTGGAGCAGCTGTCTTATCACATCAGTACGGCGTGGCTCTCCAGTGGTCCTCGGAGTGCAGCACTGGCACTTGACTGCACAAAGAAACGCTGGCATCATTTCATTCTCTGAACCTCCATCTGCCACAACTCTGACCAAGGGGCCGCTTCTTATTTTAGCCGTGCTATTCGCATTACCCCTGCCCCATGCCCGAGCTGCGCACTTGTGTGTGTGTGTGTGTGTGTATGTGTGTGCTGCCTCTGCTGTGTGTGTTCGCACAATCCCACACAGACCTAGTTCCCTTTCCTCTGCCTCCGTTCCCACTCTATCACAGACACACACACACATGCAGACATACGCACAAACCTACGCACTTCAAAAGCAAACTTCGGCTACCCTCTACGTCTTTGGGATAGGGCATAGGTTGCAATGATGTCTCTTCTCCCCCCTCATCAACTCATAACGGCAATCCCTTTTTTTCTTTGGATTGGAAACTTCCCTTAGTGTGACCATTTCGTGTAAATCCATGGCAGGCAGTCAAAGTGAAATAGTCAATCAAAGACATCCCATTATAATGTGCCGTGGGGTGAAATATATAAATTATGTAATAATGTTAATGGCCCAAACAGAGACGCCACTCCAGTATCTCGATCATGACTTGCTTGTTTGAGCACGGAGTGAGAAGTTGCTGGACAATTTATCACCAGCCGAGACCGAGCCACTGACAAAGAATGACAGTGAAGACGTATAAATGACTGCACTGACTGAGGAGAATTCAGGCGAATATGCCATTAAAAACAACAAAGTCTGGAACGGCCTTTTTTGCGTTTCTTTTAGAACACTTCTGTGGGTTTCGGGGGAAAAAAGGACACACTGTATCCCGAGGAGTAAAGAGGTGTCTGTAATTTGTGTGTGTAATTTGTGCCTTGTTTTAAATTTAGCAAGCATTTGATCATTGTGACATCCAAAAAAAAAAAACAGTGTCCGCTATTTAGCTAAATCAATACAGCGGAGAATGCACAAAAAAAACATGCATAAATTCACATAGAATTAAAAGGATGAAATGTGGCTGGAGCTTTTGTTTTCCTTTTAGAAATAACTTCCATTTTCACACTTGTGTCTGACAGGGACCACTACTCCCCGTAAGGAAGAATGTGAAAGAGAGAAGTGCATCCCCAGAATAAAATGCTTTGTATGTGGCATACATGCACACTATTATCAGGTGGAAGTGGTGCATCGTAATCAAACGTGTGCCCAGCAGTGGCTGACGGGCCTGCGTCTGGCCCAGGACTGGGCCGAATGCAACCCACAGCCCACACTCCTATCTAAGACGTGCTACCCTGATTGTATCTGTTCCGCAGACGATGGCTTTGATGCAGCTCTTGTCGCTTCAATCATCACTGGATGAAACCCTTTGTGGTTGGGCAATGCATGTACATACATAAAAACCAAAGACCACAAGAGATACTTTATCTGAAATAGGCATTTCACTTTCCTTCTGCACTTCCACATCTTTACTGACAAGACAACTGTTTGTGTCGATGTTCTGACGCACGCACTGTTGGTCACACATATATTAAACAATTTACTGCCATAAAATGATTCTGGACGAAAGGTATTGTAGTGCATAATTGCACCTTGTTCGATGCAGAACATTGTGGTTGCTTTCCTTAAGTGCAAAGCCCTCTAATTATTTTCCATGGTAACAGAAGGTAAAAAGCTGTAATGACAGGATTTTGGTGGAGGCGCGTCCTTGTCGTTGCTTTTTTATCTGTCTTGTTGGCCACGGCAGCGTGTGCGGAGATGGAGCCAAGGCAAGCAGAGAAGCTATGCCAGGAAGCTGTCTGGCTGAAGACAGAGGCCTCTCCTGCTGGATATAGACCCAGTGAGGAGGAGAGCACCTAAGGCCGATTCTGTAAGCTACCACATGAGCATAACACACCCACACACACCCAATATCATTCTGCCTTAATTATATCTCTTCACTCACAAATACACACACATATACCAACACACACACCTTCTTATCTATACTGCACAAAATCTTGTGACATACATTTGACAGTTTTTAGGTTGGTGGACGGTAACAAAGTCTACCAAGTCTATAAAATCGCAAGAAAAAGTCAGGCGTTATAAGAGCGCTTCAGAGACAAAAGTTTGGACTATTACGGTCAGAGATGTAGCCTTTTCATAGGCAAGATTCAATCCCCAGAAGAACAGAACTGCAAACTTAAAAGCATGAATTTGCAGCGAGGAGATGAAAATAGAGCTCACGGACGAACGGCAAACTTTCTTGCGCCCAGCACAGATGACCCTCTCACGCGCCCCGCTCTCTGAGCAAGAGCACGTTTGTGCCCTGCCCTCCCCCAGCTGTGCGCCGCCATAATACAGCGAGCGCTTTCCACCGGTTAAACATGACAAAAACGCAGCCTCTCTCAATTGTTCTCTGCAGCGAGATTACTCCCTGGGGTGAGAGGGGCGACCCGAGACGGTTTTGTTCGAATTTAAAGGAGTGCAGATTAATAAATCATAATCCCCAAGTTACTACGACAACCCACGACTCCTGTCACCTTTTTTGTGTTGTATCTCACACTTCACCACCACCCCACCCCCCCATCTCTACCCCCACCCCCTCTCCTCCTTCTGAGCACGCTCCCAGGGGGCTGGGCACAGCGAGGCATTTAAAGGCTGCACATACGGCAGAGAAGCAAAACAAACAGGTGGTGAAAAACACAAAAGGGCCACCAATCACATAGCTCCACACATGCCTACGCTCTCTCGCTCTCTCTCTCCCCATCTCTCTCTGGGGTCTCCATATCTCTCTCATAAACAGGAACACAGTTGCTTTCAATTTTTCTTTTTTCACCTTCTGTCTCTCTATCTATCTATCTGTCTATATCAGTAAAGTACGATTTCCTCTATTCGTGGAGCTTCTGCCTCTCTCCTGGCCACTGCTGCTGCACGAGCCCACTGGTGCTACTGCTGTTGCTGCTTCTGCTGCTGCTTATGGGACCGCCGCTCCAGGTGTTCATTGACTTGCATGAAGCCTGAGTTAAGTTCTCACGCTTCTGCATGCAAAAGAAAAGAAAAAAACATCTGATGAGCTCAGTATTGATTTGCTGTGCTTGATATGCACACCGTGCCTTTCAGCTCTTCAATGATGATAGTATTACACTAGATACTTGGGGGGGGGGGGGGGGGGGTTGTTTTCCATGAAAATATTCCATTTAGAACAGAGACAGAAATGTGAGATGAAAAAGAGAGTAATTCATTCTCACCATCACCTCACAACTTTCCTATGCAAGAGTGTCGAACGTAATTCTTAGAAAAGTCGAAGGAAGGAAGACAGAGAGAGAGAGAGGGTGAGAGAGAGAGAAGGAAGAGTGCATTCAGAGAAAGTGGTCTGCTGTTACCCATGGGCACTGGGCAAAAATGCTTGAAGGTGGTGGGATGGTGGGGGGTGGGGGATGTGAGCGAAGGGGGCTGTCGCTTTCAAGGACACTGCGGATCCCTGGATACTTGTTGAAGAGGAGGAATATTATTAACCCCCATGGCATCAACGTCCATTTCTTCGTATTTCAGGAGCAGGACCGTCAAACCATTATGGCATTTCTTTGAATCGGAGAAAGCTAATTTGACTCGGGAACAAAATTGTACTGCACGAGGTCAAAACAATGGCACAACAATGGCGGAAATGGGCCATTTTAAAAATAACTGTAGGAGGGAGGGAGGGAAAGTTTAGAATCGCAAAGTGTTCCCTTTTTTCTGGGGCAGCACACACCAGCATGACTAGACAGCGTTAGCCTCCCATATGAGAAAAGCAACTTATTAAACTCCACCGAACAGCAAAATAAATAGCGCAACTTAAGTCTCGAAAAACTTGTCAAAAAATGGTGGGGAGCCAAACCACAGCCAAAATGGGTGACTTTGAATCATCTTTGGATCTTTCCAGGGGCAAACAGGCATCTTATTATCAATGCACAGAGATACAAAGTTGCATTACAATAACAAAAAAAAGAAAAAGGAAAAAAAAAAGATTTCTCAAGGAGAGGACACAGGCTTTGGCGTTGTAACCTTGGGCATGAGGGTGAAGGTAGAAATAGAGGTAGAGCTGGTTTCAGGGACACTGAGCGGAGAGGAGAGGAGAGGAGAGGAGAGGAGAGGAGAGGAGCGGGGAGGAAAGGAGAGGAGAGGAGCGGAGCGGAGTGGAGAGGAGAGGAGAGGAGAGGAGAGGAGAGGAAAGGAGAGGACAGGAGAGGAGAGGAGAGGAGAGTAGTGCCATGCAGAAACTTGGGCAGGAGGAGGAGTGTGCCTCTCCTCTTGTCTTTGCTGTATAGGACATGGCAGTATGACAATATCCCGGCTTCTGCCTCCCACGTCGTTCACTGACACTAGACTCGGGTGCTCCGCTATAATTAACACTGGACGGGCTCCAGCCCAGGTAGCGTAGGAGAGGGAGAGAGAGAGAGAGAGAGAGAGGGAGAGAGAGAGAGCAGGAGAGGCTCCTGCCAACACGGCTGGCAGAAGGCATGCATTCCCCGGGCCGGCGCACGGGAGACGGTTTGACACTCTCCACTCCTCGCCGCATGCCTCCGCTGTAGGTTCGGCAGACGGCCCTGTCCAACAGGCCCATCTGTACAGCTCATTATTAGATCATCACCGGAATGGCCCGGAAAGGGAGGCTTGGGCATGACGCCGCGGCGATCCTTTGTTACAGGTGTGCGCTGCCATTCAGGCGCTTCGCCGAACGTAATGACACTAAATGAGATGGCGGCTGATGCCTGGCAAAATGTTTCCTCCACACTGGAAATTTACACAAATCATTTAGAACAGAGAGAGACCGAAGAGAGGGAACAAATCTGGCCTGTTCCTCTGTGCTCTGCTGCCATAGATTGACATGACATGTCTACTCAGAAGCAGAAACTATGACCTCAAATACAAAAACAGGTTAATCATGTAAGACAAAAGAAATATGGAGTAGATTAGTCGATCATGTCACAATCATTCAAATACATTTCAGTGTCTTTTGTTCCATAACTGTCAGTTGTGACAACCCACTGAATTATTTTGTCTTTCAGGCCTAGAATGATACTGTTTGAGATACGATCGACACATTATCTCCAGGGTTAGCTTGGAGCTATAAGAGGTTCATTGTCTTCGCTCTGACCAGGTGCTTGGCACGCAGATCCAAACTTGCATCTGCCAAGAGCGTCTGGCTTTGGATCAAGACTGCAAATGTACTGTATCATTTCTCTCATTCACACAGCACTGAGGGGTCCATCTGAGGCGCTGGAAGAGAGACAAACCCCTGGAAAAGGACTGAGGGAGACGGAGGAAGTCAGTGTGATTTCTATCAAAGAACTACAAATGTTAATACAAAACATATGTGCGTACACACACACACACACACACACACACACACACACACACACACACACACACACACACACACACACACACACACACAGACACAGACACAAACTCACACACGCACGCACACACAATGGGCCTATCTGTGGAGACGTGCAGCTTCAAAGTGTAGTTCAAAGTCATTACTTTTTTTCAAGCATGTCCTCCATTTCCCTCCATTTCAAAGCAACTGATTTTGTATTAATAAGGAGCTACTCACACCCCTACAGGTATTAGCGCATTCGCTCTCTTACTGTAAATTATCTCAACTGTATCTTGTTGTTTTGAATGCCTGTTCTTCTGGTAATCCAACCACAAAAACATCAGACAATTCAATCAAAAAAAAAGGGATAACATTAAAATGTTACAGAACCGGTCGGCATGCCGCTTCAAATGGCAGCCTCGCACTACAGCGGAGACACTTTCTTATTAGCACTACAAGTGCTGAGTTTAAACACACTATCAGGCTGACCCTCTCTTCCAGTAAACATGTACTCAGAACAAGCTCCCCACACACACACACACACACACACACACACACACACACACACACACACACACACACACACCTTTGCCTCCTTAACCACCACCACAGCACGAGCAGCCTTGGTTTGCACGGGTGTGAGCTGCACATTTCTGAAGTCATCATATCGGCGTAGTCTTGCAAGGTTATTAGTCCAGTGGACAAAATCATTTACACCCATTCGCATTTCTGCTTCACCTTCAACTAGACGGAGGGGACGGTGAGAACAAAACCTATTTCAAGGTCCAGATCACCCGGCCTTCCTTGAAAACATGAAAACATAGTAACGTGTATACACGCTTCTCATTGAAGTTCACAGGACAAAGTTACACGCTATTGATGTCTTCAAACGATTGAGGATCCTTAAAAGAAGTGAAAACAAATAGTCTAATTAGCCTGAAAGTAACCCCCTGAAGTCCCCTGGGGGATTTGTCTGGCCCTGCTCTTATCAGTTTGAAATTCTGAGGGGCCTTTTCTCTCCCTCCCAGCAAAACCTACAAGCAGGAACACAGAGCGTAAGAGGATTTTAATTACGCGCTGGAAAAAAAAATGTCTCGCTAATCTATGTTGACCTCCGACCTCTGTGGCAATTTAAAGTTCCATTTTAAATTCCTTTTTCCTTAAGCTTCTATTAGGTTCAAAGGAATATGGATTTTATGATGCTCTGAAGACGCTGGATTTAAAAACCACATACCTGTAGATTTGGTAGACCACAAGTCTCGTAATGGATTTAGGAGTGGTCTGGTTGTGGGATGCATGCGTTAGTTGTGGTCTTGAGCATAGGGTAATCTACAGGGACTGAGGTCTAACACCATCTTCGGACACAGCCCAACAACCTCTGCAAACCATTCATTCCTTTCGCTCTTAAATTCAATCTTTCATTTCCTTCCCGTTAAATTTACATTTCTTAAATAAAACAAAAAGTGCACACTCCCGCAGGCCACTGTCTTCACATCCTCACATCTTCACAATTATTTTCACATCTAACCAAATTCAAAAACGTCTGAATGCCAAAACCAGCGAGACACTTATCCGAGTTTTATCCGGGATCTTACACACACCATGCATACTGCTGGGTCAAATAAACCACAAATATAATAAGGGGTTTAAAAATATACAGTCCTCTCGGAGTCAGCTGGGCACAAAATACCCTTCTGTTCCTCCTGTCACCTCCTGGTACCTTCACGCTATGTGGACAGATCTAAGAGGGGAGGGGAGAGGAGGACAGGAGGAGGGGAGAGGGACAAATGGGAAAGAGAGAAAGAGAAGAGAAGAGAAGAGAAGAGAAAAAGAGTGGGCTTCCAGGGGGTTGAGGGTGAAACGGAGGAGGAGGAGGAGGGATGGAGGGAGGGATAAATTAGCCAAACCACTTAGGTGATTTCAACTAAAATTAGCCATGCTGCCTGTGGGCTCCATCAATTTTCAACTTTGCGAAACTCTGACAAGCATGGGGCAACTTTTTCCCCCTCTCCCTGCCGTGGGTAGGGAGGGGAGATCTCCCTTGCCTTTCCACCCTCCCTCTCCCTCTCCCTACCGGAAGATTCCACCCTTCCATGGCTCTTCCAATGAAAGTGCTTCTAAAGGAGCATCTCTGTTTTCCTCAACGTGTTTCCCCCTGCTCTACCTCTCTAGAACATTCTCTGAGCTGTGTCGCATCCACACTGATATATTGCCTCTGGTTTCTTTCGGGGTAATTGTAAAGGATGGACATATTTCATTCAGGACACGACGGCAGAGCTCTGTGCACAAGCGGCGGGCAGCCAGATGAGAGCATTAAGGCGTGTTATGAAAGCAGACAAATGGCTTCAAGGAGGGTTTCTCTCTCTGCTTTGATTCAATGAGACAGTTGAGTGAAATTATTCCCTCAAAGCCGGATTGAATACGAGCTGCACTACCCCCCAACCCACCCTCTCTCCATCTCTTTTTCACTTTCTCTCTGTATCTTTCTCTCTCTCTCCCTTTCTGCCTCTCTCTCTCACAGGTGTTCACGCCTTCTGTTGACACACAGCGAGCTGGTAGCACAGAAAACCACATGCTTTTCATATACAGAGCGCCTCAGCTTACGTATTTTAGTACATCATCACTAATGGATTGAACGGCAAACGGCAGAGTGACTGAAATCAGGGGTTTCTGTGTGTGTGTGTGTGTGTGTGTGTGTGTGTGTGTGTGTGTGTGTGTGTGTGTGTGTGTGTGTGTGTGTGCATGTGTTGTGTGTGTGTGTGTGTGTGTGTGTGTGTGTGTGTGTGTGTGTGTGTGTGTGTGTGTGTGTGTGTGTGTGTGCACACCTGCATAGTGAAGCTTTTCCCACTACTTGGACTAAGTGAAATGGAAAAGCAATACAGCCAATGAATGGCAATGATAAGTCTGTCCTCCCTTCCAGCAACACACTCACCTTCTTCCAAAATCCTATGGCATATGGGGCAACGTTTATGTCCACCTGGTCCCTGTTGGCACCACGTCTCTCTGCCCTTACCAAATGGCCAGCGCTGTGATCTCTCTCTACAGACAGGTGGCCAACCTGCCCCAATAAATTAATTTTGCATTTATTGTTAGTGAGCGTCAGCTCTCTCTCTGGACAGATCCCACTAAGAGACGACATCCCATATGGTGTCTTGTGTAAACCCAATCACGGAGAATGGAGAGAAATTAAACATCTAAGGACTAGTATAAATAGTTATTTTTTTCTAATTACTGTGCTGGCTGGAGAGGAAATGCACATCATGATAAAAAATTGTATGTAAGACATATTTACATAATAGTTTATATAACACTATTGCTGAATAATTGCACAGGGAGAAAAACCTGTAAAAAACAGCATGGGTTGATATGGCAGTACTTTGTTATCTATGAGCATATACACCAACAGACCCACATACCCATGCACACACACACACACACACACACACACACACACACACACACACACACACACACACACTGACAGACACACTTATATACACATGCACACACACACACACACCCACAGTGTATTTATTTACACATCATGCACTCGCACTCACACATACACACAATGACGTTTCCCCATCATATTCACACACACACAAACACACACACACGCAACAAAGAAGCAGAATTAAAAGCAGCTTTGACTCTCTCTTATGAATAATCAGACACGCATACATGCATAAAACACTGACAGCTCACATTTCCTGCCTGAGTGATTAACCAGACCCACAGACCCCAAGCAGATGAGGCTGAAGACATTTCATAGGGTGCAGCGCACAACAGCACACAGCCCAGCCCAGAAGTCTGCTCTGCTCCGCACCCCTCTGACCAGCCAGGCAGAGTAAACTGACCTATTCCTTGATCGCCCCTAATGAAGACAATGTGAGCCCTCAGTGGCTAGGAAACCCTGCAGAGCAAACACAGCCACAGCTAGCAGACACACAGCACCTGATCCCCAATCAGACCTGGCCTCCATCTGGCGAGGATCTGGGCCGAGCGCGTTCCACAGGCAGCCCTCTGTCTGATGCTGAGGCAAGACTCCACTCTCGATATCATCACAATCTATTGATCCGCCTGCGACACATCTCTACTTAATCAATGGACATTTATGTTCCAATTAAAATATCATATTTGGCCTGAATCTCTTTTAAGGGGTGACAATATTTCCTCTCTTCTCAAAGAAATATTCAAAATTAAAATGTCTCCTTTCAGCTATGGCATAATCTGAATAAATATAATTAATAGTGTTAAAACCCAAACTAAATCTGACAGTTTTACCCTTCAAAACACAAAATACTTAATTAAGAGCAATACACCAACAAAACACGTTCAGAATCAGCATGCTAATATGTATTTTGATAGGGCAAGACACAAGTCCACACTCCAGTCTGAAAGCTCGAGCTGTGGCACTCTATGTCTTCTGAAACACTTCTCTCACAAAAGTGTAGGACAGTGACTAAGTATCAAATTTCGCCTCTCAACATTTCTCTCTCTCTCTTCCTCTTTCCCCCACTCTCTCCCTCTCTCGCACTCAGGGTCAGTTCCTCCCTGCGTTTCTCCGTGGAGCCTGTGGATTGCTGTGCGCGCCTGTAGTCCGTCAGAGCCACGCACAGACACAGATTACGAGACTTCAGGAGTGGCGGTGGGGAGGGGAGGTCGTCCCCAAATGAAAACCTTTTGATCACACCACTGTTTAACGTTCAAGAGCTTGCCCCCCTTTGTCCTGGCTATTACGCAACAGTCAACATCTGTTACTTCTTTACAGTCATCTTGTTTGGCCTGCGAGCTGTGAGCGTTATGCAATCGGTTAGCGCGGGATCTTAAATCAGCATTGGGAAAACCAAACACTGAGAATTACTACAAGCACCAGATTTTGCAGGAACAGCCAGGCTCCAGCTACAAGCCTGAAATCACACACTTAAACGCCTAAGTACATAAAGTAGACTCTGCATTGAAAAAAAAAGACATGAGGTTTCTCCCTCCCTTTTCTATTCCGGCAGGAGAAATTAGATGTTTAAATTCCTCCTGTATGGACGCGATCCGGTTTTATTGCAACCGCTGCATTCTCTGTTCAGACTGGAGCCTGGCCAGATATGCAGACAAATGTTGAGGAGTCTTTGGGGAGAAGTCGGTGGGAATACCAAAGGGTCCCTCCCTCTCCCCCAACCCCTTGCATTATATTTCCAGCTTATCTATTGTTTGTGTCTGACAAGGTGCACCACTGAATCAGATGGCCTGTTATATCAAATTCACCATAATAACCTCCGCCCTACTTTCAAAGAGGGAAAAAAAAGAGATGGGGAGAGGGAGAGAACAAGAGAATGAGAGAAAGAGAGAGAGGTTGAGGTGGGAAGAAGAGAGAAGTTAGAGAGAGAGAAAGACAGAGAGAGAGAGAGAGAGAGAGAAAGAGAGGAGACTTCCAAGGACATGTTCAACTTCCTAATGGACTCTCCAGGAGTGGGGAGGAGGTGTGAGGTAATGAGAGGGGAAGGACAAGCAGGATTCCTCTCCAGACGACCTAACCCTAAGTCTCCAGTGTCGGTTGAATGTCGGGGGCACAGTTCAAGAATACCTTCATGCCTTTCTGACTTTGGCAGGACAAGCGGACGCTCGACATCAACCCACTCCTCCTGAGGTTGAATCAACAGCGCCTTGCCAAAAATAATGTTTCGTTATATGTTAATGTTTCTCCTTAATTAATTTTCTCAGAACTGCAGCCTTTTTATGTTTCTTAATGTCTTGTACGGTCATATCCGGAGTGGCCAGACGTCAGCCAAACGTGTCTCGTTCGACACATTCCTGATAGCCGTCTCAAATAAATCACTTCAGGCATTCATATTATTCGAGACCGTGCTGAAATGTACACTCAGTCACTCTTGGCGTGTGTACATCTAACGAGAGCGATTTATGGTACTCGGGAAATACAGGAGCTGTCAAGTGGGGACTCTTAACATGGCAACCGCTCATTTTCCCAATTAAGCATGCGGGGGCCTCTCCTATTCACTTCACTAGAGCAACATTATAAAACAGCAGTTTTCATCAAAAAGCTCTCAGCTTCACCACCATCATAAATCCTTACATAAAAATGCAGAGCGAAGATGAAGAACATGGGTATTATGTGCTGGGAAGCTGTGTCTAGCATGGCTTTCCGTTTAGGAAGTAGATTTACAAGTATTTACATGTACAGATCTCACACATGAGCAGACACACACACACACACCACACACACACACACACACACACACACACACTTCCAGATGCACATAGAGTAAGCTATCTTAATGCAATCTAGCAGCTTCTGCCAAACCAAGAGATTTTAATCAGAACTATGCACTGCAAGTAGCTTATCATGATTGACTACATCTGAGGGTAAAAGACGAGGTTCTCCATATATTATATCATCACAAGGCTCCACTCCACTCCTCAACAACAAGTTCAGCAGCCTGACATCCGGAAACCATGTCCTCTTTTGCAGGTTGACTTATTGAAGCCATGTCCTCTTGTTTAGAAAAGCCTCTATTTGTTTTAAGAGTCCATTGTCCGCAAAGAAAACCAGGAAGGCAAATAAAAAAAATGAAAAGACATTTCAAAGAAACTTCATAAGAACCTTATACTTATACTTGCCACAAGTAGAAGTACAATATAAATGTTGCAGTATAAATAAACTGAGGAATGTGAGTATTCCCAGTTTGCTCGTTCCCATCAGCCATGCTGGTTGTTTCATTAGCAACCATGAAGGAGGCATAAATATGTCAAACTTAGTAAACAATCCTGATGAAAATGATGGGCTCGCTTGGAACTTTCTCTGCCTCTTCCTCACAAACCATGTTGATTTCACAGTGAACATTTATGCATGGCTGTGACAATGCCTTCCATATGCTGCCTAACAGCCACCATCAAGCACTCCTCCCTGAGGCCTTATTGGTCAATCATCATTTTTTTTTAGTTGAAAGGAAAACATGACAGACGTTGGCTTGCATGTGTGTGTGAGTGTGTGTGTATGTGGATGTGAGTGTGTGTGTGTGTGTGTGTGTGTGTGTGTGTGTGTGTATGTGGATGTGAGTGTGTGTGTGTGTGTGTGTGTGTGTATGTGTGTGTGTGTGTGTGTGTGTGTGTGTGTATGTGTGTCTGTGTGTGTGTGAAGGGGGTGGGTTCCCCGGTGGGAAGGAGAGGAAGAGTGGGCAGGACAGTAAAGGCGGCGTAGCGGACCGCCTGTCTGACGGAAGCCCCGCCAAGCCTTGCTGGAGGGAGGTAAAAAGAGCGCTCCCCCTCAAAAACACATGCACAGTGCACACACACACAGCCCGCCATCTTCCTTTTTTCAAAGGCCTCTTCACTATCAGTGCCTCCACTCCAAGCCACACCAGGAGGTAGAGACGCCCTCGGCGGGGCCGCAAGGGGCTGCCGGCCAGCTCGCATCCCTGGAAGGGTGGCCCATCGCAGGGAGAGAAAGGGGTGATGGGAGCCCTTCACCCAGTGCATACCCAGAGCTGGAGAGATAGGGGGGGTGGAGTGGGATGGGCGGCTGAGGCCCATTTCAATTCCCATCCCAACTGTCACTGCTGGCACAAGACTTGGTCCCTTCAAGCACATAATCTGTGCTTGCATGGCTGTTAAGCACCTCCGCGCACACTCACACAAATACACACACTCACACACACACACACACACACACACACACACACACACACTCTCACACACACACACACACACACACACACACACACACACACACACACACTCTCACACACACACACACACACACACACACACACACACACACAACACCAACTCAAAAGCACTGGCATGAATATCCAAGTAAAGGAGTATGCAAGAGAACACATACCCATACACATACACCACAAAAAGCATACCATAGACAGACATTCACATACAGACAGACACATACCAACATATAGGCCCACAACCAAGTCCATATTGTTACATCCTGTCTAGGGCTTTTAGATGTAACAGAACATTTAAAACCACGGGCCGACAACAGACTGAAAATAAGCGTGTATTTATTCAACACTGAATAATCACCCAACGAGGGTGCCAAAAAGAACTGAACAATCAACAAAAACACAAGGCCTCGACAACGGGCCTCCACAGCCTGGCACTCTCTCCCGAACTCTCACTCCGGCGAGTAGTGCACCCGATGGTATTGGCGCGGCCAAAGCCCGAGGCTGGGGTTTAGCGGAGACGAGGTTTTGGTGGCGTGGCAGACCACAAGAACGCGCGGTTCCCAAAAGCACGGCCCAGAGTGATGTCACCGCGCTGCTTTTAAAGGGCCAGGACCTCCAAACGTCCAATAGGATCAGAGCCCCAATCTGCTGCGCGCCAATCCGCTGGAAATCACACAAAGCACACAGAAGCAGCAGAAACACGGCAATAATACCTGAGAATAACCACAGGGTCGTAACACCCCCACCACCAAAATTCCACATATAATGCTGATAAAAGACCATTAGGCCAGCATCATGAGAACAGGACTATAAGGACAGTATCACAGGACCATAAGGACAGTTTCTTTAGAGCAGGATCATAAGGACAGTTTCATTAGAGCAGGATCATAAGGACAGTTTCATTAGCACAGAACCATAAGGACAGTAGCACTTAGCACAGGACCATAAGAAAACACCATAAGAACAGAAGCATAAGGACAATTTCATAAGGACTTGACCATAAGCACAATATCGTAAGGACAGCATCTTCAGGACATCACCCTAAAGAAAGCACCATAAGGACAGCACCCAGGACAGCACCATAAGGACCTCAACATAAGGACAGCACCATAAGAACCTCACCATAAGAACAGATCTCAACAATACATCTCATACACAACCGCTATTCTGGCCAGAGGTTTTAATGTTATTGTATTTTATTATTACCTGACCAACCCAGCCATTTCGTTCGTCTTTCACCTCGGACTGCGTGCGTTGTCTGCAGGCCACCGAACATCCTCTGAAGTTTTCTTTTTCAGCGATGGACATGCGGCAACGAGATGACCAACCTCATGGCAATAAAAACACTCACGCGACTCACTGGACTCACGCCTCAGCGGAGAATTATAAGCCGGGGAATTCCTCCAACTCGGCGGTGAGGTGGGAGGCTGAGCAGAGTCATGACGAAGTGATGAAAACGCGGTTTTGTGCGTGAGCATGTACTCATCTGCACAAACTGCCGCATGAGCTAACGTTCCGACCTTCTGTTCATTTACATACATTGCGACAGTATCTGGAACACACCTCTTGAACTCTTCCAGCAACAGTATCTCTCGGAGCTGTTCCTTAGTGTGTGCGCCCTGAGAAGTGCACCACCTGTCAAAGGCCCTCTCTTTCTGTCCTGCGAACTCCATAAACGTGAGCCTGTCAGACTTTCGCAGGTCACGGAATATCTGTCGGTACGCCTCAGGCACCATCTCATACGCATTCAGAATTGCAGTCTTGACCGTGTTGTAATCAGCGCTCTGTTGCAAAGAGAGCGCTGAATACACCGACTGTGCCCTGCCAGTCAGAGCCGTCTGCAAGAGCAAAGTCCACACTTCAACAGGCCATGCCAATGCCATAGCAACCCTCTCAAACTGAATGAAATATCTATCAACTTCATTTTCGTTAAAATGTGGTATCATGCGAGTGTTCCGACTAACATCAAACGGCCGGTTTGATGGCAATAGCACAGACGGAAGCAGCAATGCCGGGTCTACTAGAGCAACGTTATCTAGATTACTCGGAGGAGCAGGCCAAGGGACCTGGGGAGACGAATCTGAAGATGACGGCGCTACATTTGTCTCGCTCACCGGAGCAGCTGAATCGCCACGAGGAGACAAGGAACGAGTAGGAGAGTGAACAGGGGAAGACGGTAAGATCTGCGAAGGAAGAGCTGAAGCGGCGTTAGGAGAAGTGGTGAGTCCCTGTTTCAACTCCATCTCAAGCTTTTTTAGAGCGAATTCACGCTCCTCGCGTTCACGCTGCTGCTGGAACTTCCTCTTTAACTCATTCTCACTCGCTTCATGTTCTAATTTTTTTAGATCAATCTGATGCTGAAACTCCAATTTCTTCATCTCCAGGTCATTTTGTAGCTGTTTCTCTTGACCAGCCCGGTTCTCTCTGTCTGCGCGTATTCGCGACGCTTCGACCTCCAATGTGCGCTCCTGCACAGCGTATTCTCTTCGTTTGAGCTCCCGCTCCGACGCACTACTCGCAGACGATAAAACTGGAGAAGTTGGGCCCAGAAGCACCTCCTTAACTACCAGCCCCAACCCAACAGCTTTAAATAACGATTCTTTCAGTCTCTTATCCTCGGTTGATAGACTAATCGAATAACTCTCTGCAATCTTTAATAGTTGATCTTTGCTACACCGCTCTAACAGATCATGGGAAGGACTCTTAAGGAAATCGTCTACCAAAGACATTCTCGAATCTCTTCACCCCCTCCACCAAAAAAAAACTACTAAATGCTCAGAAAAATAGCCCACAACAGAGGAGCAATTCTAGCAGCCACAAACCTTCACGTCTTCACCACTTAATGCTCTACAATTCCGTCCTTTGACACGCTGAGCACGGCACCGAACAGCGCAGCCAACAAGGTGCGCACAAGAAAACCAACTAACACAAAACGAAGATTTTCAACAGTTGGTCTGCCATTTTACAAATGCTCACAAAAAAACAAACAAAAAACCTCAGAATGCACAATACAAGTAACCAACCCAGACTGGGCGAGACTCCGGTCCCTCATTACCTACCCCACTAAACTAACTGAACTCAAATATCTTCAAAAGCGTACCAGTTAGAGGTCGAAACCCCCCCCCGGATTTGCTTCCAATAACCCACCACCAAATCAAAAAACAATCAAAACTCTACCTTTACCAGAGCTCTTGGCCACAAGCGTGCTTCCGAAACAAAAAAACATTACGGGAAAATAAATAGGCAACCCAAAAACGAGATTGAGGATCAACCTGCAATAAGGAAAACTTAGCCTATGCGACGGGTTCAAAACAAAGGACAAGCCCCCATTTCTGTTACATCCTGTCTAGGGCTTTTAGATGTAACAGAACATTTAAAACCACGGGCCGACAACAGACTGAAAATAAGCGTGTATTTATTCAACACTGAATAATCACCCAACGAGGGTGCCAAAAAGAACTGAACAATCAACAAAAACACAAGGCCTCGACAACGGGCCTCCACAGCCTGGCACTCTCTCCCGAACTCTCACTCCGGCGAGTAGTGCACCCGATGGTATTGGCGCGGCCAAAGCCCGAGGCTGGGGTTTAGCGGAGACGAGGTTTTGGTGGCGTGGCAGACCACAAGAACGCGCGGTTCCCAAAAGCACGGCCCAGAGTGATGTCACCGCGCTGCTTTTAAAGGGCCAGGACCTCCAAACGTCCAATAGGATCAGAGCCCCAATCTGCTGCGCGCCAATCCGCTGGAAATCACACAAAGCACACAGAAGCAGCAGAAACACGGCAATAATACCTGAGAATAACCACAGGGTCGTAACAATATAGACACACATACATACGCACCCACACACTGCTAAAGATATACACCTTCCTGCCCTCATCCTTGTCTTCACAGCATGCCTTACAAGGGAGGACAAAAGAAATCCTCACTGGTGTTTATTTGTTCATCTTTAAACAGGAAACATGTGCTTACATTGTATGGTGTGTGTGTGTGTGTGTGTGTGTGTGTGTGTGTGTGTGTGTGTGTGTGTGTGTGTGTGTGTGTGTGTGTGTGTGTGTCCGTGCGTGTGTGTCTGTGTGTTTACATGCCATGCTGTTCCTGCAGATCCATTCTATAAGAGCATTTCTAGAAATAGACTGATTGGAATGGATTAAGGCAGATCAATTTGTAGCACTGTGCTTTCTGTGTTATATATTAAATAACATTGATGGGATTTGTGGGGTAATCTCTCCACAATAGCTTGTGCTGCTACAAACACATGCAGTCTGAAAAGCACCCATACACTACAGGTGAAGAAACAACAAGCTGGAATGTATTTTTATGATGGCGCGTGCTACACATTTATTAAGTCTGCCATTTTCACATCTTATCCTACAGAGACTGTTCAAAGAAAGTTACAAAAAATGTTTAAGGATTGATGGTGGATTATACTGACATGGCACTGAGAGTGGAGATAGCATGGATTTCAGTGGTGATGTGCGCTCAGTACTCGGCAGATCATTAAGTATTATAGATTTTCAGGGTACCTCACAATATTGTCGATCAGTTAGAATGAATAAGGTAGGAACTGCTCAGCATCAAATATCACAGTTCATTTACTGTTATTACTGTCAACACAGCCAAAATGTTTCTACATGTGTGTATATTTATGGAATAGACACGCTTCTAGCAACCCAACCAAACAGCAAACCAACCAATTTTGTTATAGGTGTAAGAAGTTTCTAATTTGCACAAAAATGTCACATGGCCCCCTATTTGACAACAGCAAAGGGCCTATCTAACATCAGCAGAGGCCATAGTACGTTATGGATTTCAATGGAGGGAGGGCCCAGGCACAGAACAGCAACTATTCAAGTACTGACAATGGGAAGTTGACAGCTGAAAATAACGGTGGGAACATCTTGGTAGGACACTCACAACATGCAATGCTGAAGAAGCAGCAACATGCAATGCAGCACTCATACATCTGACTGACTCGTTTGTACACAGTAAGGGGGAGTAAACCAGTTACACAGAATAGTGCTGTGACACTTTTAAATTAAACTTTCAAAGAATAAGTATTGAGATTTGATTGTTCAATTTTTCGTATTTTAAATGTTTTTCGCGCCTACTGGAAGTTAATGTGGAGAATACAACCATTGCTCGGACCACCATAAAATAAGTGCACAGTCTATTTTGAATTCAAATACTGTTGATGGATGGAAGAACATGTTTTGATTTGAACATGTGTTGGGAACCGGATTTCTGGTCTGTGATCAATTAAATCTCAAAATATTAACTTTACTCATGTGCTGGTTCAGATGATATTCTGAGGCTGTTAACGATTCTACCTTCAAAGGACACACAGAACATCTCCTCTACGACACCTGGTACTGTCTGGCATGTGCTGGCGGGGTTGGTTTGATTTGTCATGTGTGAGTGACAGGGCATGATGAGTGATGGGGGCTGGAATAAGGGTGAAAGACATGCTGTAGAACCTCCCCTCACGCACACACACACACCCTTCAGTCTGCCCCCATCCACCCCCTGCAAGGTGTGATACACATCGGAGTGGCATTAATCTCTGCGAGCTCCGAGGGGTCCGGCGGCCATCTCCGGCGGTGACAGAGTGCTGATGTCGGCCGGGCGCGGGTTGAGGGCCGCGGCGTGTCAGCGCGAAAAATGGCAGCGCCAGGCGCGCTCAGCCGTCTCCTTTAATTGGCTAAAACAAAGTAATTTGAGCGCGGCGCAGGGGGGCTGGCGGGGGCTAAATGACAGGACAGAAGGTCAGCGCCTCTCTCTTACTCTGTCGCGACGCCGTCCGTCGGCACACTCAGCATGCTTTTGAGTTAATATTGAGATCTATTATACAGCCGCTTCGCGCCATCTGCCTCGCGTGTGCACACACACACACATACACACCCTCAGACTCCAACACACACACACACACAGGGCCGGCGTGCATGATGCCTGGGCCCGGGACTAAATTATTTCAACATAGGATGACACACACGCCCCCACCCTAATTAAAGCAAAAATACACTTGACAGAAGGCTTGGAATATTCAATGCCATGCTTTGATGTTACGTCGACTTGACTCTCATTCATAAACATTCAAAATACAAGCTTGTAGGAAATCATGTCACATTAGTAGCCTAATGTGCCTAATGTATATAAGATAATATTCACCTCCATACTTTAAGTAAGCAAACGTCAAAATGATGAGCTGTTGATACTTGTAAATCACTTTTAAAAAATTGAAGTCTACGTTATGTATCCACTTACAATGTCACGTAGGCTAAGTGAGTGAATGTTAAAAGTAAAGCACATCATCAGCCCCTAAGATCCCCTAAGAATTTACGCCCTTATGTTGCCATCCACCGCATTATAATGGTAGCAAATTCATGTTTTGGGTCCTTAAAGTCCAGATTCTGCACCAGCTGGCTCTCTATTGAAAGCAGTGCCAAACCAAATATGTTTGCGCAAAGGTTATGAAAATATTTTTTTTTTTAAAGTTTCATCGTACTTTAATTAGCTAGCTGTTTATTTGATTTGCCACAAATAGCCTACTGCAGTGGCAAACCGAGCTAACTAACTAACATTTACCTCTGCAGTAGTAGCCTAATGTGCTTGATAAGGGCCACATGCTGATGAGCATGGCAAATGTAGCAACAGCAATGTCCCTCCCTGCTCTTTTGATGCCTCAGTGTGTCAGTCATGTTCTAGAAACAGTCACTCACTTGCCTGTATAATGTCATCTTTCTTTGTATTTTCTTATAAGCGCCAGATTTGTGAGTTGACATTTTGACGGCTTGATTTTGTAAATACATTTGTATAGTATTCATACATTCCCCACCAATCAATAGCCAGCATTTATGAGTGAGGTTTACTCCCCGCCCCCCCCCCCCCCAACCCTCAGACACCTGGCCTGCACACCCACAGAAACAGAGGGGTTTGCAACATACAAACATGTGAAGGCATGTACGACCAAATACGCAAACATGCATGTAAGTCCACACACACACACACACACACTCACACACACACACACACACACACACACACACACACACACACACACACACACACTCGAAATGTGTTCACAACGACACCACAGCTGTGATGCACCTGTCACAGTGAGGACAGACAAAGCGAGGAGAGGGCTGAAATTAAAACAAAAGTGAGTGATTTGCCATCCAATTACCAGACCAGAGCTGACAAATGCTCAGCCTTCCTTGTCAGCCTGGCATAGGAGACATTATCACAGGGCAAGGAGGGGTTTTACAGTACGACTAAAACACATTTAGTATTCCTTTAAAAGAAGGAAAACATGGAGTAGGGGAGACTATGGACAGCTTCATGTTTGACAGTAAGAGAGGAGAAAACTAGACTTCTGGTGAGCTCAAAAATACACTTTAATTTCAGCAGCTTCGAGGGGGACAGGCAGACACAGGCAGAGCTATAGATCCTGTGCGGTTGGACTGGAAGAAGCCTGACTAATGATATGCATTCAATAAAACATATATTGTGTTAAGAGACACCGTGATAGGCACAGCACTTAAAAAGTCAGCATGTTTTTGTGGCTTGGGCTTAGATGGACCAAAGACACTTGGCCATGCTTTGACACATATATGCTCAGATATACTGTACATAATGCACATATATGCTCAGATATACTGTACATAATGCACATATATGCTCAGATATACTGTACATAATGGTCATAATTTCATAATGGCTCTCAGCAGGATAGGGTTATTGGATGACGAGCAACCAAGCTGCGTACACACCTTTAGTATTTCTACCTTTTCTTATTTATCTTTTTCTTCCTCTTATTTCTTCTTCTGTCATTGGAGTGTATGGCAGCCCCTAGAACTTTTACTGGGTAAAGTCACCTGATTCTTTTCACAAAGATTAATGTCTATGCCTTATGCGTTCTAGCGCAACTAACGGGCCAAAGTTGGAGGTGTGTTGTTTACGCACGTAAAGTGTGCCGATTTAAAAAAAAATTAGGTAACGTTGGATTCCTTGGATCAAACCAAGTTCAACGCAGCATCAATTTCCACAATATAGGATTTTCTATCATATTGTATTTTATTTAAAACTCACAGGCCACGCAATTTGTCTAAATCTTCATGGAATTTGGCACAGGTGATCATCAAACCTTACAAAAGTTAACCGTTGGATAAGCAATAGTGTTTTTCCTTTATATCCTTTGATGTTTGATGTTGGCCTTATAAAACTAATATTTTGTGAGATCCAAAGAATGGGACAGCCTAACCACATGAATGTGGCTGCCATATTGGATTCAATCAAAAATCTTAAAAAGTAGTGCCTATCGAATTTCGGTGGCAAAGCAGCCAAACAAGGAGTCAGCTCATATCTCAGCCAATCTTTTGATCGACATAAAACTTTCTGTGAGTGCATACAGCCATGCCCTTGTCACAATGAACCTATGTCTCCATGGCAACTATGCTCTGCTTCGCTGCTTGGTCCCCTCATCACTGCTTGCAGGTTTATTTTGTATTGTTTTTGACTTTACTTTTACTGACTACCCCACTGTGAGATGGGGTGAGCTGACAGAAGTGTAAAGTGAACACACCAAATAACAACTGATTAAAACATGCACTGGTCAGTAACAAAAAGAAATGTCTTGTATGCCTTTTTCAATGAAAATGTTGCACAATAAAATAAATACAGGATTATAAGAGTTGAAATGACAATGCACCTGTATGAAAATTCTGTGTGGTCTTGGGTGTGTGTGTGTGTGTGTTCCGGTGGGCGTCTGTGTTCATGTCTCCATATGCCCATATAATAGGGAGTGTCTGTGTGCATATATGCATTTGGATCTGGATGAGTGGAGTATACAACAGAATATTGTTCATGCTTCTGTGTGCGTATGTGTTCATGTTCATTCATGTGGGTGTGTACATTTCTATGACTACATAAGCCTTACGTGTTTGTGTGTGTGTGTGTGTGTGTGTGTGTACTGTATGTGTGTGCATGTGTGTGTGTGTGTGTGTGTGTGTGTGTGTGTGTGTGTGTGTGTGTGTGTGTGTGTGTGTGTGTGTGTGTGTTTGTGTGTATGTGTGTGGTGTGTGTGTGTGTGTGTGTGTGTGTGTGTGTGTGTGTGTGTGTGTGTGTGTGTGTTTGTTTGTGTGTATGTGTGTGTGTGTGTGTGTGTACAAGCCTGTCTTTGCAACTCTTCATAAATGTGATCTTTTATTATACATGACTTGCTGGCTGCGCTTTCCATATGTGCAAATGTCTGTTGGTACATATATTGCCATTATGTGCATTATGCACAGTATATCAGAGCACATATGTGTGTATGAGTGTGTGTGTTTGTGTACGTGTGTGCGCATGTGTGTGTCTGTGTGTGGTTTGCTCTCAGGTGCAGGAGCAGTGCACAGAGCATGAATGGCAAGGCGGCTGCGAGCAGCTCGAGGGTACACGGGCACCCAGGGCTCCCTGGGTAATCTTTTAATGTGTCTCTTCATTTGCATGGCACAGAGGAATCAGTCACCTATGGCAGTGCCGGAATCTGAGGGCCCTGCAGTGCGCCGTGGCAGGCCGATGGCCCCTGGGCACAATCAGGTGTTATCAGGACAGCGCAATCAATCTCTGTCCCTGTCCCGTCCCTTCCCCAACTCTCCCATGTGACATCCGACCACCGCTGGCGTAAAACCAGTCCCCAGCCTCAGCTGTTGGTGGCTAATTATTGGTGTGGTAATCAAATCAGTATAACTTGGTACTGGAAACCTAGGGTCTAAGACTGCATAGTTGACCGTGTATTATTTCCCAGAAAAAGTGATGGGATTATTTATTATTAAGCTGTCACATAACAAAAACGCCCAGTATGAGCATGATGGTGTTATTTGTTCCGATTCGGCAAGGAACGCTCGTGGAACATGGTGAGGTGCGTAAGGGAAGGACACGGCTGACATTTCCAATGTTCCTGCCTGAGCCCTCACCTCGGTGAGTTTGCATACATATCAGTGTTGGGTGCAACATTATGGGGCCAGGAGAGAAGGTGTCTTTGTCATTTGATCTCTGTCAGGGATCAAGCATGATATCGCATATCAGGGTGCCAAATCCAACCTTCTGTCACATTGTGCTTTTTTTTAAGAAATTGTCGTACAACATAATTTTATTCCTAGTATTGACACTAACAATCAAATGTAAATGTAATCACAAGTCCTTACATTACTACGGTCAAACACTGTGTATAAGGAAACCCTACATTTTGTGATTTATCCAAAGGGCTAACCATCCAATCGGTCTTCTGCTCTAGGTAGTGACCAGGAGGTAGACTTACATGGGCCATCTGCTGTCAGTTACTCTAATGAATCTCCTGTGACTCTTTAAGCCATGATCGCATGCTTGCACGGCTGTTTCATCCAGAGTTTACAGAGGTGCCTGCTCTTTATTTATCTTCCTTTCACGCCACTGACTGATACACCACTTAGGCCCCTAGGCCACAAAGAGGCAGAGAGCAAGACAAAATAAAGAAAAGGAGAGAGAAAAGACAAAGATAGAGAGAAAAGAAAAGGAGACGAAAAGCAACAGCAAGTCAGTGAGAGATGGAGATAGATGGAGGCAGACGAGAAAGAGAGAGAGAGAGAGAGAAAGAGAGAGAGAGAGAGGGCGAGAGAGAGCAAAAACACTGACACCTTTTTGGCCTGTTAATCTGATCTGTGAGTGATGGCTGCAAGTTTGAAAGGCACTTTGTCCAATTAGAAGTGTGCGGCAAATTTCCACCTGTCCCTGACAGAGATAAAGTGGCTCTTTCAGAAGACACAGTGGCATCCAGCCAGCGAGGTAAGAGAGCCCAAACAGCTCTTCCACACTGCCCTGCAATTAATGGGCCTTCCAAGCAAAGCCAGCACTAAATGCACATTGACACATAATGAATATTCTCTCTGTCCAACTCTGTCACTCCCGCTCCCTCTCTCTTTTTCTCTCTCTCCCTTTCGCTCGCTCTCTCTCTCTCTGTCTCTTTCTCTCTCTCTCTCACTTTCTTTGTCCATTAAAAGGAAAAATAGACATTTCTTCCTTATGTATACACATTTTCCTTAAGCTTGCATCCAAAGACTAACCAGCAGCTTAGTGATTCCACAAAAGAGACGTGAATACAGTAAGCTCGCTCGTCTGAGTGGCAGAGCTGACTAAAAAAAAGAAAAACCTAAAGCATAAGGCTTTGCATGTTCCCGACATCGAGAATACACATGACAGATGTAAGCAATAAATGCCCAAGCACATCATAATTTGCAAGATCCCCCTTTCAAAAGGAATGTTTGCCATGTGGTCTGAAAGAGTAATTTTAACCGTATGAGACTGCCAGGCCGGCTGTTTGCAGTGTTCCACTCCAGTAGCGAACTGAGCAGAACCTGGGAGCCTCACACAATGAACTTGTATGCTACGCTACCCGTGCTGAGAGCTAATTTACGATCAAGGCCTGGATATCATATACACTGAGACCTTGACTTATTTTGTGAACAGGAAAAAAAGCTGCACTCATAATTGAAATTACATTCTTCTAAAGAGAGCAAGAAACGCCTCTGGCAAAGAGGTTATTTCCTATTCACTTAATTACTGTGGACAGCTCAAAGGCTCTCAAACCATTGTTTTGACTTCTTCCCTTTTTGATAGGTGGTGTTATTCCGTCCTTGTTGCGTCAACATTTTTAACAGTAATACAATAAAGTAACTACAGAGAGGAATCCATTTAAGATTCTGCCGATTTCAATAAATAATCGTCCTGCTCGGAGCGTCACAGTTTTGAGTCAGATGGTAAAGATGTCAGCTGAGTCCAGCGAGCTCACCAGACAAAGTGCTTGGCTGAACCACACTAACACAGTGATGTCAAACAAAGATTACATAACACAGTTTGCAGTTCCAAGGCGGTCCCTGCGCTCTCAAGTGCCTCCAGTGGACCATTGCCCCAGGGAGAAAGAACAAACGAAAGACAGAAAACAAGGATTGATGTGACATGTTTAGGACATCAAATCCACAGCTGACACAAATGACACAACATGTACAGATATAATGGTGCTGTATCCATTTATAACTGATCATTATACTAACCTGTGACTGTCCAGATACACGAATCATGTGCCCGCATATTGAAATCATTGAAATTGAAATGGTTCTTTTGTGCACAGCTGGAATTTGAAACATATCACCATAATTTGTATAGACTACTGAATGCATAGATGTCTGGTGGAATTAGCAGCATTTTGATGAAAAAACTATCTGTTTAGAGCTGCATTCCATTTTTTGTGTTGTGTGTCCACTAAATATTTAATAGTTTAACCTCTTCAAGACCGTTAATTTGGTTTGATATTTACTAAAGCCTAATGGAGGCCAGTGCTTGAGGAACAGCAGAGGAAAATGCCCTTGCCATTCTACACTTGTGAACATTATGCAGACCTCGATCTTCTGACAGTATGGCTGTGAGTCTATTTCTGTCTGTCACGTAAAAATTGCTTTTTAATAACCTGACATGGGGTTAATTATTGTCCCCACCAGTGCAGCATTAGGAAAATAAAGTAGCAAATATTGATAGATCAGCGAGATAAACTTGGGCCGGGAGTTATGGACATGATTGGTGTGGAAAACATGGTGGATATATCCCCACTCTCAATCAGTGCCAGAGATGTGGAGAGCCGATCTAACTCAAGCCCATTCACTCTCCATGCTGTACAGGCAATTCATCTATACAACCATTCTCTCATTGGCATGAATGACAAACTACCTTTTGTAGAAAGTAATAATAAAAATGTATGCGCTTACTGTTTATAATGACTTCATAATTAATGCTGATGTTAAACAACAGAGAACACAAAAGATGCGAGCACACAAGGCCATTCTGCCCTTTTGTCTTTGTTGTAACTTGGCTAATCTAAACACAGCTAATGAGTTGCAAGCTGATTTGTGCTATTACTACTGGGCGGCATTGCAATGGAGTTTAACACAGCGCAGTTTCATAATTCTCTTTGTTCAAATAAACAGTGTCATAAGAAAGAATGTACTGTAATCAGACTGTGCCCCATAAGAAAGTCGCTGAGGAGAAAGCCATAAAGCTCCCATAAATGGTCTCTCTGCGCTGAATGAAAGACACAATAAAGGCATAAATGTCTCTGTGATGTGTTACTTCTCTACACGCCAACAATAGGAAAGACAAAGTTTCAGCAACCACTAACGCAAATTATTTCGCCATGTTTCATGAACTTAACTTGAAGGTCAGTCAGGACACCTTGAGCTCTGGGACAATAGCCTCCTTCTCTCCCTCGTTACTCGCGAGATATTTAAATAAGAGGGAACTAATAGATTCACATCCAGTGCGATTCAACATGATTAATACTTATGGGTATTGTTTAACAACTCTGGTCCATTGGACTGCAGTAATTGGTGGGGGAAAAAAAGTCTGGGGGAAGGGGTCTCGATATTAATAATTAGTTGCATGGATCATCGCTGAAGTAAAAAAAAAAAAAAAGACTGAGTGAGAGATTCTGTTCAAGCCCATACGATTTTAATCAAAGACTGAAAATAGTAGCTGATTGTAATCTTCACTCAGAAGTCACCGGGGGTGGTTAAAGAATCCACTGAGCCAGGGTGTGAAACTAATTCGATTAAGAGTGTGACCCACCTGAGGGGAAAGGATCTCTATCTCCATGTGATGTGTTTTTTTTTCATTTATTTTTATTTATGAGATTAGGCCTGGCCTGTTAATGAAACACAAATAATCAAGCAAATGGGAATGACACCACTTCATCAAATGTTGTTATCTCCTCACTGTATCTTCCGAGATTCCCCATCTTTTATTCCAATAAATAAATAACTGCAGATGATTGAAGTGCCTACTTGTCAAGGTCATTCAAAGGAAAGCATGAGACTAGCGAGCTGCCTCCATGAAACCAGCTCCACAATGGAATTAGTGGTAATAATTTTCATGTTATTCACCACATCCCATGAAATCTGGAAAATTACAATTGGACATGTTGAGCAGGTGTACCATTGCAATTTGCGGCCGGCACTGGAAGGCATTCTTTGTTCACATCATGATTTAGAAATCAAACGCACCCAACACCCGTGGCCATGTCTGTAAATTCAGCACAAGGAGCACACAAACACGTACAATGATACATAGGACAAACGAAAATGCCTGCTTGAGCAGGCAATGCTGTCTCTTACTTGACGATAGTCTTTAAAGAGGAGATGACTAACGCTCTTAACTCAAAGATGCATAGATACACACAGGAGAGACAAAAAAAAGCCATGAAACACTGGCCTCAAGGGACAAAGAAAATGTCGAGTCATGTTCAGGAAGTGGTCTACTTTTCTCCTTCTGACCCTCTTGTGTTTCCATACTTACTTTTATAAGCGTGGTGAACACGCCTTGTAAAAGAGTGTTTTACAACGAAAGGCAGACTTTACACAACATCCACTAAAGTGGAGGGTCACTTTTTTTTTAAAGAGGCTCTAACACAACTGTTACACATTTAGTTTCTACAATAGTTCATAGCAGTGAGGCAAAGGTGATCTTCATTCATTTTTCGTTACTGTATTCAGACCTCACACACTTGACTGAAGCTCCGTTGTGCTTTTGGACACACCACAGTGGCTGTGTGAGTACTCTGGCTAGCAGCAAGTGTGGAGAGGAACAAAAGTTAAAGTACTCTGGGGGAGCACTGCAAAAATACCACACATTTTTAAGCTCTTGCCTCTTTTTGGTTTTTAGATACAACACATGTGTGCACTTACGCACGCCGTTTGGGTAGTTCTCCGTAGCATTATCCTCCCTGTTTCTTATTCTTAAACACATGTGCCACTTATATTTTTACAGGAAGACAATATGCCTGCATTGGGGAAAAACTGAACGCTGACATCAGACAACAGTGCAACTTACCCTAATTTTCAACACACCATGGTTGACTACTATTCACAACTTTTACATTTCCCAGTTTAAATGAGTTGTAAGGTGTCAGTGCCTGAGCTTTCGACTAAGCCACCCCCGACTGAGAGTCGTCTCAACACCCCCAGTATCCCAGGGTGCCCTTCATGAGAAGCTTGCTGCATGTTGGAGAGCTGAAAAGGGCCAGGCCTTCCATTACGCCACAGGCCTAGTTAGGTCAATGTGTGGGACATTAAATTTAGACGCCTTTAAAGCACTCCAATAATGCATCTAGAGAATTTCCATTCATTACTTTTTAAAATCGTCCATCTCAGATATTAACTTCTGTAAATGGGACGTAGATCTGAGCTCTCCCCCCACAATCACTAGAGATTTCTAATCAAGTCTGGTGCCTGTCACCAGCTGAGACCTGTCTGGCAGCCCTAGTTGAACCACTGGTGGGTTGCACTCCAAAATAAGCCGTCCCGCCTGAATTCAACTCTCAGATTTAGTTAGCACGAGCAGGGACTTTAGCTGCCTGCGAGCGAACATGGTCACATGAATTAAATATTATTTTAATCGATAGAGGAAGAGTCAGGACCCAATTTTCATACCAAACTTTTACTTTGACTGAGAGGAGAAATGTTATTGGTGTATCACTTTAAAACATTTTCAGATGTCAAAGTAGAAACAGTTTCTCATGGTAGCGCAGTGATAACCAGGAGTCAAGTGATGAAGGCTTTGCGCTAAGCATTTTTAAAGTAGGTGAAGGACTAAAGCGCACTACCACACTACACATACACATGGGTGTGTGTGTGTGTGTGTGAGAGAGAGAGCGAGAGAGAGAGAGAAAGTGAGAAAGAGAGAAAGAGTGTGTATATGTGTGTGTCCTCCTAAGAGGAAAAAAGTCAAAGGGAAGGAGTGACAGAGGAGAAGAGGAGAATAAAATACTAATGCTGGGAAGAGAGTGACACTGCAAACAGAACACAAATAGCAACTGACTCCTGAATGTATTGGATGAGAATCTGGGGCGAATCTCTTCCAGAGTTGACTGTTATCCGTCCACTTGCTACATAGAGCATAGCTGTGGGGATGTTCCTTAAAGGTTAAGAAGCCCACCACTGCTCCTGCCGAGTCCACTTCAGGAGAACAATATATTTAAAGAAACCATCTAAGGATTCGTCCTCTAGTGCACTCATCATGCAGTCTTGCGACACACACATACACACAGACACTTTAAAATATTTACATTCTCTGGAGAACAATAGCTATTTCCATATGCTGAAAGAGCACGCCTCTCCGCCTCACCAGAGAAATCTGGTGGCATGATTATTTTAAGAGAGGCAGTTGTGTGGGGGGGGGGGGGGGGGCTATGCCATGAAGCTATTTGGAAGCGTAACCCTACTGCAGACGGCCACTGACCCTAGATCAGAGCCACACCAGATTGGGCCTGAAGTGCTCCAGAGTGGACTGCCATCTAGGACACGTACCACAGCTGGCCGGGGTCTGACAACAGCAGTCCCATGCACTGGCACAGAGGGAGAAACTTCATCTGTGAAACAGTTTGTTGTTTGGGCCCAACACAGGGGCCAACGGTTAGAATGCCTATAACTGTGCCTAAGGAAAGCTCTTTTTGTTTCACCCGCTCCAAAAGAAAAGCACTACATAAAACAATTAAGAGTTGAGGGTCTAGGCCACAGGGCAGGGCCTTTGCATGATTACACTCACAAGCATAAGCATAAGCTGGGAAAGTAAGAACATATTTTAATTATAGTTTTTTTCCCTCATTCCTGATATTCAGTTTCAATTTATTTGGATGAAAGAGCATGGAATATGAAAATAAACAACACTGGTAAGGCCATGCATAATGCAAGCAGGCCTACTGTCACCTTTCTCTGATGAACTGTAGAGTATGTTGCCATAGGCTTTGCCTATCGACAGCAGAACCTACTGTTTGCATTAAAAGGCCTGCAGCTCTTTATCTGCAGGCCATACAATATCTGCACTGCTCAAAAGGTGGTTTCGTAACATGGGACTAGGGGATCTCGAGTGGACTTTGCATTGAAAATGTCATCAAAGATGTAATGTTAGAAATCTCTGTTTGACATATTGATTGCTCCCACGGGTTTGTAAGTAGCTGAATCTGGAGAGAGGACATAGGGGGCGGCTCAAATGTGTTCAGATTAAGAACAGAGTGCTTGAGTTTAGTTGAGAGCTGTAGATAACGCTGTGGGATCCAACCACCGTGTCAGCTGTTATTTGCATTTCTGAGCTAAACACTGTACCAGATACACCTTGACCCCATATGTTAAAGATGAAGCGTTGTGCTTTTGGACACAGCACAGTGACATGCCACAAACACACACACACACACACACACACAATAAACTCTCTCACACACACACACATAAACTCTCATACACACACACACACACACACACAATCTCTCTCTCTCACACAGACACAAACCCTCACACACACCTCGAGTCAACAGGAAAAGAAGGAAGCCATTATTATGTCATAAGATGTCTGCCAAAAAAGTGACACAAAAACATACACCGCTCACACACACACACACACACACACACACCCTCTGTTTGGATGCCTCTCTCCCTCTCTCTCTCTCTTTCTCTCTCCCTCTCCACGTTGTGTTTTGCCCTGCTGGGTTCACGGGTGGGAAAGTAATCTCTGGTATTTGAGAATGTCACAGGCCTCTCTTAGCGTCCTGTCAGATGGACTAGCATGAGCAGCGCGCCAGCTCCAGGCTTTTCAGGGCTTTGTGCTCAAACCTTGTTTAGAGGTCTGTGCTCCCACACGCCCCATCCGTCTTCTGTCAAACCGCGAGTAAATACAGACCGCAGCTCCGGCCCACAGCGCTCCACACCAAATAGCACTGGACAAGGCAGCCAGAGTCCGCTCGAGGAGTCCAGAAACTCAAGGCCAATTCATCCCAACGTTTGAATACAACCAGACAACCAAACCAAAATATATAGATTTTTTTACTCTCCTTCCTTTTTTGGTGTTGTCTATGTTTGTTTTTGTGATGACCAAACTTGCCATAAATGGCACAGCCACAGGCGTAAAAGACGGTTGTGCTTGATAAATAGGTGGAGTCTTCTGGAAGGGACGCAACATCTGTGGTAGTGCTTGTATATTTGGTAGTTAGTTGGTTTTCCTTTCTTTTCTGTTTTTTTAGTGTGCACGATTGCGAGGTGTCAGTCTTATTGACCTCACTATCACTCAGCACATCCAGCCCCTTACCCCCCTCAATCGGACCCACAAGTCCCCTCCGCCAGGTGCCACACTTTTCAATTGACGCACGGACAAAAGAGCAAAATATTGTCGTCTGCCATGCCAACACATGTAATTACAGACTAGTTGTCCACAGATGGTTGGCCAGAAGTCTCGGCACTCTTTCTCTCTCTCCTACTGCAGGAAAATTAAATTAAGCCGAAGCCGCTGTGCAATCTGACTGAACACAAGTCAGAACAAGCACGTCTGAAGCCTCAGAGACGAGTGGGAATCAGACAGGCAATCATTACAACATGTCCATGACACACCAATCTGAGCTCCAGTGAATGATATAAAGCCCTCTAAGTGCAATTATGGGAGCACAGAAACACACACGCACACACTCACAGAGGTAGCAGAGGCTGATGGTAGTTAGAAGCTAATAAGGGACTGGTTCGGGGAAAAGTGTGTGTGTGTGGGGGGGGTGTGTGCAATGGGAGCGAGGAATAAGACCTCTCATTACATTTCAGCTCAATGGCAATAAAATCCCTTGTCTGAGGCTAAGACCCCCTCACCCCACCCCAACCCATCTCCCATTGCTATAAACAAAACCATTTCTATTGATTGCCTTTTCAGCTTCACCGTCACATCCAGCCGCTTGAAAAACAACACTTTTTCTTCCCCCGACTAATGATCACCTCAGAACTTTGAGGCTTGTTTTCAGAGGCACTGTTGTCTTCAAGAAGGCTCAGCTACAGTAAGCCTTTAATGCTTCACCGGTATTAGTGTTCAGGGTTAAAACTGTGAATGCACTTGATACAACGGGATGGAAAAAAAATACAGCAACATAGAGAAAGACAGAGAGAGATAGAGTTGTACTGGGTGTCTGGAGAACTTCAGCTTGGAATTTTGTTTTGCAGCAATAGTCTGTTTGAGCTGTGGGTTTTTGTGGACCAGCTGAACAGCAGTGTCTGAGCCTGAACGCTGTAATTCTGCAAACGATCCACATGTTTGGAACAAAAATCTGAGCCACACTGGTTCATTGTTTCCTTTTTTGGTGTGATCTTATTTTGAATTGAGCCATCAACCAAAGGCAATTTATACCTTTCTGAAAATAAGCTTGAACATTTTTAAATGATTCTATTCTACAGCCTCACGCATATTTCAAACCCACACAGCGTTTGCCTCCAAAAACTGCAGAACTCATTGCATTTCCTTTGAGACAAATAAAACTCGAAAAATAAACTGGAAATCTCCAAAACAACTGTAAGTTGACAAGACAGTTGGAGATGACAAACTTTTACACAAACTACAACATATTATGGTTGATGTGGCAACATTTCATATACACATAAGGACACAGGAAAGTGTAGTTCAGACATAGAACAGGAAACCCATAGAACTAATAACATATTTCATGACAGGCTGAAGCAGAGTATGCCATAGCCAGTCGCGTGGTTTGCAAATGCCCTGCCTGGTATCATTTGAAAGCTCATCGCTAAGACCCAGGAGTGACAAGGAAAGACAGACTGTTCAGCGATGATACTGTATTTGAATTTTCTAAATAGTTACAAGAATTAAGGCCCAAATTCAATTTACCCTACACATGAAAAGTTTTCTTCCTTCAATGATGCAGCATATTAAATAGGCTAGTGAACACAATATTATGAAAATTAACTCATGTGACATGGCTGTAGCTTTTTGCGTCAAATTAGGTCTATTGAGCACCTCAGTACAGTTAGGGAGCCGGTCTGTGTTCGGTGAAACAGACACCGGGGCAAATCCTTGTTTAAGTTTGTTGTTGCTAAACCTGAAAGGGGAGACCTGATGAATACTGAGCTTCAAAGATATTACACCAAGCCCATATTAAACCACAACCACATATTAGTAGAGCTTAAACTGGAAGCGATACTTTACAAATTAGCTGATATGGAACGTAATAACAGGTTTACAAGACAGACTTTGCATTTGACTACTATCATCTGGTGTCTGATTGTCACTCTATAGCACCAGCTAAATCAACCTGCATGAAGTTTCCTTATTTCAGATGAAGTAATTCAGATGTCTGTCGATCTGCACACCACCTCACACATAAGCGCACTTTTGGGTACCTCAGCAACTTGGAGCAAAGCACAGTGTACATGTACAAAGAACATGAAAAGAAAGTGTAAATATTGTAAATTATAAAAACAATAATGCTGTATTGATATTCGTAAATTATTTATATTAGAATAGTTTGTCAATAAAAAATATTTGAGAAGTGCTTACATGATGTAGGCCTACAGAAATGCATGTACACTTTTAAAACATCTTTTGTCAACTTCAGTATCTTGTCTTGAAGTAATATTACGTGTTTGTGTAATTACTTTCTTGTTACCTAAAACCTCACTTGATATACCGTACTGTAGTAGCCTACCTAACTGGGCTCTCTGAAACACTGCAAAACTCCACAAAAGTATGAAATACTTTCCAAATTAGCTTTCCCAGTCCCTCACAAATGAGTGGTTGCTCAGGCTCAACTGGATTGAATTTGAAATCCTCCTGAGAAGGGCTGTCCCACTGAACATTCTTTCTCTTTATCGCCCATTCAGAGAGTTACATAACAGAACTAAGGCGTTCTTTTTTTCCTGTCTTTCCTTTCCAGATGCACTTTAATCCTATGCAGAAATGGGTAGGGGTAAATATGGGTCAGCAGGTTAGGAGTGTCTCAGAGCCAGACTTCAGTATAAAAAAAAATTGTGTCTGAGATTGACTCAATAAAATCCCAAAAGAATAAATGCCTTCGTACCTACTTGTCTGTTATTACATAACTAAGCAGTGGTTGGAAACTACCAGGTTACAAAGTGAAAAAATGTGGTAAAACTGAGCGTGGTTACATAGGAACGTATTATAGTGTTGATTATCAATACAGTGATGGCGAGGCCCCTCTGCTCAGTGGTTTCTGAAACTCGTAAAACAGACACTGAAGAGATACGTAATGATTTTCCCTCTCTTCCCTCGCTCGCGCTTCTCTGTTTATGGCTAAACTTGTTACATAACCAGCTTACATTCCACATTCACCATATCACCCTCTAAATATAACCTTCCGCCGAGGAAATGTGCGACAAAAAAACGACAGAACAATTCGCACAATAAGAGAACGAGTGATCCCTCTATCTGTTACACTTCTGTGATCATATTTGCTGATACTCTTGTCTTGAGCAGCATACATTTTACTGTGAACTTGGACGAGCCAAGTTGAATGGAGGCAGTCAAGGGGGTGTGGCTAAACTGCCTACTGTCTGTACTGTAAAACAGACAGCACCTAATCACGTATTTTATTCATTAACACTGGCCATTACGATTAATTCAATAAAGTGGACATAATTATGGTGACAGATGACCGAGTACAATCTGACATATCCGTCCCAAACCAGCTGTCAGCTCTTCCCGTCAGCAATTGCTTCTAACGTGCGTAGACGAGCCGACTGTCCAACCATGCTGGAAAGAATAACCCCTAACGTTTATAAAATATTTCGGATCAAAACCCTGCTTGCTGTTAATTTCATTAATATGTTTTAGAGCCATATGTACAGAAGAAAAAATTACAGCTGAAAGGACGCCACTCTCAAGTGGCCGAAAGCAGTTCGTGTACACTTTCCCCAACTTCCATTCAAGAACCTTGAGAAATAAAGATTCAACCACTGACCGTGCGATAATATTGCTAGCATGATATTGTTGGCCTCTAAATTGTATCTAAATATACAAGATCACGTATGCTTTAAACTACTATGATTGCTATTGCTATTAGTTTCAAATAATTGTGATTTTTCTGTCATTCTGCCTTGCCAGATTTAGCCCAACACACAATGGTCGGATCTGTCAATTCTGCATTGGGAGGTAAGGCAACTCTGGGTTTAATTTCGAAGGAACTGAAAGGTTGAAAATATTAGTAAAACAAGTCTTGAGAATAAACATTACAGCATTAATAAAGGCAGATACTGATAGGGCATTGATTGGCGAGTCAAGTTATCCATGCACGGGATTTCACTTTGAAGTTTGATGCATCAATACCATGCTTCAATCAATATTTCCAGTTTTAACGAGAGGGCTGTCTCTTACCTCTGTTGGTGCTGGAACAGCTCTGCCTCCGAACCGGGGCTTGATGGTCAGCTTTCCGGAGAGTCTCCAGGTTTACCGGGGTTTCTCTGACCGGGGTAGCCGGCTCCGAGGCGCTGTTGCCCGGGTCGCTCGCTGGATCTGGAGGGGACTCCATGTTGTGTCTCTGATGTGTTATGGAGCTATTGCTATTATTTCACGACGGGTCCCTATCAAATTCTGAGCTAGAAGACTTCGGCTACCTATGTATTTTAGAGTAGAAGTAAGAAATGTGCAAAGGCGAGTGTTGCTGAAGGTGGGTGTGTGGGTCTGATTGTCCACTAGCAGCGCTAGAGAGAGCTTCAGTCACACGCCGAGAAGGGAGAGGTTGTCAATAGCCGATGAATAGATGGAAAGCACTCACAGCGCATCACTAGGGAGAGCAATGTGCCGAACCACTCGCCTTCTGATGTCTGTTTTATATGTGTATAACAGGCCTATATGTTTACATTTGTATTGCTGTGTACAATATATTAGGGTGGAATAAAATCCTTTTACATTATTGGCATCCACACATTCGGCTATTCAGGTGTGTAGTAGTCCATATAAATATATAGGCAAATAATAATTTGTATTTACTATATTTAATACATTGTTTTGATGTAGAGTATATGATGAAGAGCTATGAGGAAGGCTCAGGCTATTCATTCTTCCTGGGCACAGAAAATAGACCACACTCTCCAGGGCATGACATTTGCATTCCTCATCCTCCAGTTACCAAATTCCACTACTTAAATGATATAGGCCTAATATGATGAACAATATTAACGCTAGCACCCTGTCTCAACCCCAGTGATTTTCTTCTTTCTTCAACAGATGGACGGTGTCTAAAGGGTAATTCCAACAGCAAATATAATATTGAATTTCTATACGTCATAGTAGCTTATGTTTAGGTTATATAGAGTAAGAAGAAGAAGATGAAGAAGAGGAGGAGGATGGTGAGGATGTGGTGGTGGTGATTTTGGTGGTGCAGGACAAACTGCTGTGTAAATGTACCTTTCAACCTTACACATTTCAATTGTAGTAGGGCCTTTTATAAGTAAACAACGTGGG
Source organism: Sprattus sprattus (assembly GCF_963457725.1). Taxonomy (NCBI): domain Eukaryota; kingdom Metazoa; phylum Chordata; class Actinopteri; order Clupeiformes; family Clupeidae; genus Sprattus; species Sprattus sprattus. The sequence continues at coordinate 19,528,456 of NC_137926.1, forward strand.
CTATTTATGTTCAGTTATATATATGTGGACAGATCAGACTCAAAATATTGAGAGTCTGGCAACTTAGACAATTGTAGTAAAGTGCGCTTTAACTCTCTTGTAGATTAAGTTGGTCTGAATAGTGACTGATTTCAGCAGCTGATCGAAGCTTTCAAGGCCTGCCAGTTTATATCACTTTAGGTCCAGCGATAAGGAAACTTTTAAATAGAGCATATTTTGCCGAGTTGTACCGTGAGTGATGGGACAGTCTTCTGGGATAAGCAGGAATGTGTGTCACTTCCGTGTTTAAGGTACGCCCATGCTGCACTCCGCCACGGGATTGCGTCTCACGCTTGAAATTCTAAACAATATTTCTTGCCACCATGCGTTCTGCATGTGATGAAATCTCCGCCCCTTTTAAGCTGTTCACGTGGACTTTGTCATGGTCCTGTTGTTGCGATATCACAGACATGCGTCAGAAGTTTGAAATTAAAGTGTGATATACCGTTATTTTCAGATGATAGAAAAAGACAACTTAGAAAATACTTTTTTTATTGATATTATTATATATTTTTTAATGAAGTGTTGACAGGCGAGGGTGGATGTGTAACCTGTATAACAGTGAAACGTGGACATTTTTTACTATATTTGTTCACCTTATTCTAAAGAAAGATACAGGCAAGTTTCTTCTTTTCATGCAGAAGCCTATAATACAGAGAGATATATTATATCAATATAAGCATGATGTTGTTGATCAGATTCTGCACACTAAAGTCATATGGCATTTTGTGAGAAGGCCTACCCTGCATTTTTTTTTTACAACAAACCTAAAAAGCCTCTCCATCTTCTCCATCAAAAAAACAACCAATTTTGTTTGTTGGCAGATGTTTCTTGATCCATAACTAAATGCAAGCCATGATGAATCTTCAAATTACAGGCAGACATTCGGGGTCATTCTTTTCATTTTACGTTACTCTGGCGATTTAGCACAGAAAGAGGTGTAGGGGGACAGAGATCTGTGCCTGTGCTCCAAATACGCCACACAGCTTCTGAAGTACTGTTTATTGGTTTAACATGACAAACATACATACAGAGCGGGGGAAACAGAAGGCGGGCATCACTTGGCCATGACAGAGACATTGACAGTGGACAGTTAGCGCTAAGCTAACACTGGCACCAAACAGCTTAAAACACAGATAAAATGATAACAGCCACACACATTAATACTAGACACAAAAGGGAGACAATTTATCACATTATCTCAGAACAGAACATTATGAACTTTAAAATGCAACAGTCTAAACCTGCATGGCATGCTGGGTCCACGCACAGTTCTAGCTCCTGCAGCATGCGGAATCTTCCTTCCTCACCAACACGTCATATTATGCATCTACCTCATTTTCACAATTAGACAGTCCCTCCACTTTTTTGTGATTCTGCACTTTCCGAATTCAATGCAAAATGCATTTTCACAACACTTCACATTTTCTAATTTACCGGATAAATTGTGCATAAAATTGCAGAAAAGAAGTCTTGACGTTAAATTGGGAATGATTTCCATTTCTTCTGGCTGCCTGACGGGGGCATAAGGTAATGCCCAGTTCATCTCAACCACTGCCACTGCCTAATGGCCCACTTGTTAGGTGTCAGGTGTGTGGTGGATTGACGACCACAGTGATGCTAGCTTGCTATTAGAAATTCACTTGACATTCATCACATAGCTTGATCTACAGCTGTCATGAAAAATAATAAACTATTCACACATTATGTTATTCTGTTTTAGATCCAGTTTTTAAATTCTAAATAGTGTTAAATTGAAATATTAAACTTTTTTTAATTTTAAGATGTTTTTGGGTCCAAACAAGGGCCAACTCATGATCAAAATCAGTCCAGTATTGAGTTAGAATGCTATAACTGGCAACCGAAAAAAAGCCAATACAATGGCAAGCCAGCACAACAAAATAAACTGCTTGTTTTCCCAAAGTTTCCTTTGAAGGCTTATTGTTGTGTCCAGCCGTCCATCTTGCACTGGGAGATGGAATTTGAACACGGCACTTGGTGAGGAGGAGTTTGGATCAAACTAGCAACCTTCTGATTGCTGAATGACTCCCTTACCTACTGAACTATCGCCCCCACAAAAACAAAAAATATAAAAAACACTATAACACAAATGATTAAAAAACAACAATATTCATATAAATAATACATTTTTTCTCTCTCATTAATTTATCATTAAGTTTAAGTGGGGTCTGTAAATCTCTGCAAATGTGTAGAAATCACCACACCAAAATCTGTGATGCATTAACTTACCTTGGTGGTCCCCATTTCAATCTGCACATGATGTATTGGAGAGTACAAAGGTTACTGTTGTTTATTATTAATTTCAGGTTCCACTTATAAAATTGATTTAAGTTCCACAATTTATAATAACAACATGCTTCAATTTGGACCTCAGAATTAGCATGGTGTGTTTGGCTAAAATTATAGTCATCTGTACTGACCTCTTATCACTTCTCTCCAGCTCATGTTTTGTATCAGGCCAGGGAATGGACCTTGCCCAAGTGGAGCAAGCAGTCCTTTTTTTCTCTTCATAGTCCTGATTTTGCAGATTGAGGCCCTCCATGCAGTACTGAATAAGTCAAAGGAAACTGTAGTCAAAGTAAATGAAATATCATATCTGGTATCATTAAAATGTTAAAATTCAGTGCTGTGTACTGAATTGTTAATTAATTATTACAATGTACAACGGTACTTTTTTGTAAATTGACGTGCCACATTTAGTTTCAAGGTAAGGGGTTAGCATATGAAGCTACTACTTATTGTAGAAGTTTAGAATATTATTTATAATTTATTATACTATAATAATGATTCAGCATATGAGACGTGGACAAGAGTACAGTAGTCCAATTGGTCAAAAATGTGTTGTTTGAGAAAAGTAACTTATGATGTGTAAATTATAATGAATGCATAGGAACCAATACTTCCTAACATTCATCATTATGAGACTTTGCACAAAGTTAAATGACAACCACATGAATAACATATCAAAAAAATATTTCAAATTGTTTGCCTGATAATATCTGTTTTAAATAAATCTATTTTATCTAGACTATTTTATTCATTTCCAGGGACTGATTCTAATTCTATTAAAGTTGTACTTTATATGGATACTGAATGTCTATTAATAAACTGAAATATCAAAAGTATCGGAGAGGTCCTTTACACTGTTCGAAGAAATCAATGCGAAAGATAAAGCTTCCTTGTTTTCACTGCTTTTTGTCCAAAAAGGTCAGCTCTGCTCCGTGCAATTTCAGTGGCTTCCTCATTAGGAGGATTTTACTCCATACATGCGATGGATAGGCTATCAGAACACGCTATAGCTAACAATGAATGACCAATAACTGTGTAAAGGGTGGCTGAGACACATCTAAAAACTGGTGAGATGGTATGAGAGCTGAAAATGTTACTATTTGTATACCTCTATCCTGTTGGCTTAACATAATGTGATCAGACCAAACAGACAAAATTGGCCTAGAGTCATTCCCTTGACAAAAAGTCCAATGAGAAAACGTGAATACATTTATTGGACTCCAAAAGTATATTTATAGGTAATTTTACGGTATAATGTGTTGGTGATGGATAGATTATAGATTAAGGGATGTGTTTGGGGCTAGAAAAACGGTATGTGGGTCATTTATTGATGCAGTCTTGTTTTAAATCGCTGTATCTCGGAATGAACACTTGCGATGTTGTGACGGCCCATATTGAGTGGCACAAGAGATCGTTTTGACAAGAACAGGTGACCACACCTGGTCTAGGTCAACAAGTTATGTGTTTCCTGTGCCACAGTACTTGCCTTACAGATTAGTTGAATAAGACAGAAAAGTGTGAGGTGTTAAATACAGTTTCCAATGTATTAGCTTTATTGCAGACAATTACATATGTACATACAGTGTTTTTATATGCCTATTTAGACAATTTACATTTTACTATGTAAGAAACAATTCACACAACTGATCCAATTGATCCACAAATCACAACCACTCAAACTATGGTTCTGCTTTTGTCATTGGAAATAAAGAATACTCTGATAAATTATTTAAATCTGGAAAAATATTAACATATACAGTACATGACATTTTCAAACCATTCCTTAACACCTTAAGGATCTGACCCTAAGAGATTAAACACCACTGAGTTTGTTGTCATTAGCATCAGCTGACAGGTAAACAGGTGTCTATTTGCATAATCCTTTTTTTCCATTCAGTGAGAATGTTTTGCTCAGTGGACATATTTCCAAATTGATGGATTTACAATCACTATTGCACTATTGCACTAAGTTCCTGAACAACAGTGGCCAGTTTCTAGATCCCTCTGAAAGTTTACATGAATCCAAACATTGCAGACAGGAATTCAGAGAGGGGTAAAGCAATATGGGTTTCTTCACAGTACTACGCACTCAGTCTTTTCAACAACAAACACACAACTGCAATTCCCTGTAACGCCAACGCGCAACACACTCAGCCTGAAACGTTCTCCTTTATTTAAGCTACAGCTTCTGTACTTGATTGGTGTTACAATTGTTTCAGCCACAGGCATTTCACCAACTTCAGTATTCTCCAGCTCACCGAGAGGCTCCATGGACAATGGGTAGGTTCTTTATTACTTGCAGATGAATGTGGCATTCTTGTATGTTTCTTTTCCTTTTTTTGTTACAGCATGTAGGGGAATGTGGAAGAAGAATGTAAAAGTATCACTTTTAGGTTATCATAATCACTAGGATCACGACAATGCTTTGGAACAGATTCAAATTTAGACATCCCATCAATATAATTTAATTTTGCATGTGTGGACAAGGTTCATCAGACGGTTCATCAGCTTCATTCACACTAAGTGTGAGGTGTGATGTTTTTATTTGTGCCTTAGAATGTAACTGGCATGAAATGATTCGAAAATGACATTTTATTTCTCTGCATAACTGCTTTGTCTTCACTAACACCGATCCCTCTCTTCATTCACTCCCTGGTTCGCTCGACCACCTCTGCTCTCTCTCTCTCATTGAGCTGGAAAGGAGGGGCCAACTTTGTATGGTGTGTTTACAAACAGCAACCGACAAAACCTACTTATTCTGCCTTAAAGGAATCTAACGCAAGATCCACTCTTGTGACTGGCTGGTTCTAGCAGTTCACTTAAAGGGGAGCAGAGTGGATTGAGGGCAGGCGGTGAAATTTAGCACAACGATAAAAAGAACAGCGATCATGTAGGACTCCGTTCATACCAAAGAGCCTTTGATAAAAATCAGATCGTTCGCAAACGTAACTTGTGATAGCCAGGAGTAGTCGGCTCTCAACCTACTGCCTGCTGTGCACTGACTTGGTGGGGCGACTACAGAATTCAGTGATTACCTTTCCATGATGCACACAGAATGGGGATTTTTATGTTGTGGCCTTTCACAATGATATGAATATGAATCGTTTTGAAGTAATATAATGGCTGACCCACAGACATGTTGATCATGGAGCTGTGGTCTTTTGTTTTTGAGTAGAAGACATCTGTATTTGTGCGTTACGGAATAACGTATTCGTATTTGAGTCCCTATTCATAACATTGTCTCATATTTAGTATTTCAATCAGGATGCTTTGACATAAACATTGCTACACTTAGTGAAAGTAGAGGCCAATAAGCTTGAACTGTTTTGTACGATGTAAGTGATTGTTTACACATAGTTTCTTTTGCATGATTAAGGTGGAGTAATTAGGTTTTAAATGGTTCATACACCATACTCGCCTCACTGATTAGCAAGGCTATGCCGAGTATTCTCAATGGCTATCAATTCAATGGAAACAAGATTAGGAAAACAAAAAAACAATCAAAAACCCAACACGCATAATTGCCCAAATAATTAGAGACGAACAGACAAACAAGAAATTGATTGGCTTGTCTTGTGTTCGCCTTTTCTGGTAGAGATGTAAACATCGCTTAAATTACAAGGTGATATATGGACTCACACAGGGGGCTGTTTGGATATGAGTGCATGCCGGCTGCGGCCTGCCAAGTCTGTGCATTTACATGAACATAATTAGTCCCCGAAATGACATTTCACAGTACAAAAGCGTCCGACAAGGAACAGCGTGGATGAAATGGGCAATCCCATTCACACGGGGGCTGTAAATGTCAAAGTGTGCGTTGAAACAGCACAACATCCACTCACTCTGTTGTCTACCCCTTTTATACAGTCAGGTGTGAACAAGCATCCGGGACATCTTAACAACTACAAAAATAAAACAAAACCTTTAGTAACAAACTTCATGTTACATTAAATATTAACAATAATTAGATACAATTCGGTAGAGCAGGCTCACCATTGCCCTTGAGTAGACTGCGTGGTCGGAGGGACACTCCATGGGTCAAGCCATGGTCTGTGGTGAAAGGGTAGGTGTGAGGCCGCCAATCCCCATCTGGCAGTTATGGTCTGGGTGTTGCTGCTGCCTCTGTGGACTGCAATGGTGAGAGGTTAACTGTGTGATGCAGGGTGCAGTGGCTGATTAATACGGTGTAAGGTTCACGCTGCAGCTCGCGGTGAAAGCTGGGGGACACCTGAGGGGAGCTATGTGGCAGAGAGATGGCCAGACAAAGATGTCACTTCTGAAATTCTCTCTCTCAACACCAGAGTCGAAAATGGAGGCACCCCTTCCCACAGAGATCCTGAAAGAATGTAACACCTCCTCGAGATGACGCCAGACTCTCTCTCTCTCCCTTTTACTCCCTCTGTTCTCTCTTTCGCACTACCTCTTCTTCCCTCTCTCATGCTCTTCATCTCTCTCTCTCCCTCCCTTTCTTTCCACCATGGCCTCTTCCCTCCTGAAAGCATGTGACCCCCTGACCCGTGCTCCTTCAGCATGACTCTGACTCTGAACTTGTGGTGGTGAGAGTGGGGGAGGGAGAGTGTGAAGAGTTAGGGGCATTAACGGCAGGGCAGCTTAAAGCGTCCCAGAGAAACTCTAAGGCTCCTTTCTAACACTCGAGAGCCCCCCCCCCCCAAGAAAACTAAAACAACCAAAAACACCACACGACACCGAAACCTACCAGTACCTTTTCCTTCAAAGCCTCAAACCTGAGAGGAGGCAAGGACAAGGTTTTTTGATGCCGCTGCTTTAATTTTTTGGAGTCATGATGAATTACTGCCGCCGCCGCGCTAGACTGGAGGACGGTAGAGGATGCCTCGGATGTGAGCAGGGCTGCGCTACACGGCTGCCCGTGTTTAAAAATGATTGATTAAGCTGACACCGGCTCAGGAGTGCGCCGCCGACGCTCTAGTTTTCCTCCTCATTATGTAAGACAATATTTCAAATGAAGGGAGCAGAGGAGGAGGATGCTGGAGGGGCCCAGACAGGACACCCTTTAGATAAAGTTTAGCATCCAGGTGCAAGCCCTCGGAGATTTCAATCGATTTCTCCTCGTTTTTTTATTTTAAATCAAGGTCCTTTTTTTGGGCACGTCAGGAATTTTTCTTTCAGTCTAACACACATGAACAAACTGGTCCAAAAGACACGTCCTGGTTTTAAAGGTGAGAAAGTTATTCAGCCCATTTGGTACTTAACTGATGTGACGGCAACTTCCGTGAAGGCACACCATTGATGGAAGTATGACTAGTTACAATATTACATTGATATTAAATCACTTAAATATGAACATGTATTGAGAACAGGAGATTTTATATACTTGGCAATACCCTCTTTGTTCTGCTTTGTTCAGGGTATGTATAGCTGTAGAAATTCCTTTTAAAATGTTAATGGAAAACATATTCTCTTTAGAAAAGCTGACAGCCTTCTTTCCCAGACTGAAGTTATCTAAATTAAATGAAAGCCTTTTCACTTAACCACAATTACTTCAGACATTTCCCTTATTGATGCTTGACCATTCTTGAAGAGACTGAGTCTAATTCAGAATTAATAATTCAAGCATTTTGCTGAGCTTTCTGGCCAAAAGTACCCTTACAAGAATCAACCGTGAATGAATTTTAAATACAGCTCTCTCGAAACACACCATAAAATCTCATCATTCTCACAACCCGTTTTTCCTCAAACGCCTGCGCATCTTAGGCAATTTTTTTTCCAGTTAATCAGGGTGAAATCAGAAGCAGATGAGTGAAGTGTCTGTTGTTCCTTGAAGGCCGAGCTGAAGCAGACACTGCTGCTGCTGATGCTGCTGCTGCTCCTTGCTGTGGATCTGTTGGCGGTGGTGATGCTGTTGTGTTGAAGGAGACTCGCACTGAGTGAGTTGGGGGGGGGGGGGGGGGCTCCAAGAGGGTGCGCAGAAGAACTCAGCCTTGGCTTGCGCCCGTGAAGCCTCCAAACCTCTAATGACTGGCCTTTCTCAGAGCATTTGTCTCACTCAACGACGATTAGTTCAGCGGCATGTGGCAAAGTGGTCAGTTTCATCGGTCTCTTTTAAAGTCTGCTTTTGCATAACTGATGGGTTGAATTGTTTTTGGGGAGGGGAACTGCATCTACTTTTATTAGAGATTTTGTATGCAGTTTTTTTCAGACCCAGTCCTTGTCTACCTTGTGAATCTGATGCTTTTGTGTCACTTAAGGGTCTTGGCCAACTCTTTACAAATGTGGCTTCAACCATAATCTTCAAATCAGTGATGCACAATGACCCACAATGGTGTCCTGTCTTTTGTTTGACCATATAAGAGCTTCAAAAAGAGAGTGGTGAAATTTAAACAATTGTATATGTTTTTCTGAGGAACATGAAGCGTTATTGAAGGGACTGTAATCTGGGGAGAGGGCTGTTTTTAATATGTTGATTTAGAAGGGCTCCAATAGGACCTGCACACACAGATTCAAAACACACAGACACACACACACACACACACACACACACACACACACACACGCACACACCATACACACAGACAGCTAGACCCACAAACGCCCTGACATGAAAGACACACACGTGCACACAGAAACACATCCACATACGCTTCAGAATTACAGTGATGTACATATAAACAGGTGTAGACTCCTTGCAAGAAGGCAAATAAACTGTGTTTCCTCAACTACATCCCTCACTCTAAAGACAATACAGTAGCTGGTTACATATCCTGTCCCTGATGCTGTGTCTTCCTATGATAAACTCTGAATGTTTTAAAAATCCTCCTGGCCTCTGCCATAAATGCATTATTACCAAACAGCACCACCTAGCAGCAGATACCTTTTCAGGTGCAGATATTTAATAATAAATTATCAAAGGTAACTTAAACAGTGAGGCTTAAACCGTTTTATTAAATGGCATGAAATTAAACAAGCAAAAATAGAAACATTGACATATAAAAGTACTAGTTATTTTGAATACAATAGGCAATGTACCATGGCCATTCACAGTTTTAAGTTTCACTACGAATACCTGGAACAATATATCAATTTTCTCATCCCGAACTGTGAAAGTTAAAATTATTTCCTTCAGTCTAACAGCATGTCATCTATACATGGCAACATTTCAAGTAAATAGCACAGCACACCAGTCATTTCTTTTTTTACCCACCCTGATTTGTTTCATTCTCCTCCTTTCAAAGTGTCCAGAGTAAAAATTGAATCATGGCATGTGTGTAGAGTTCAAATGACTGGGGACTTGAGAGATTTTCTCCGTTCAAAATCAGGAGGTGAAAAATGGCGTGGTTATTTGTGCCTGACAGAAGTTAAGAGCCCATCCCAGAGGCCCTCTCTCTCCCTGCTGACCGCGAGGCAGGCTTCTCCTCCAGCCTCGGCTCACCTTGTGAAAGCGTGCACACTTTCCCAAAAGGTGCATGGGATGGCCTACTATCCGCCGGTCGACTTTCTACAGCAACTGTGGGGTGACTGTGAGGAAGGATGTGTGTGTCTGTGTGTGTGTCTGTGTGCGCGCGCACATGCCATGGATTGGGTGTGCAGGTGTGTGGGAAGATTGTGTGTGTGTCTGTGTGTGTGTGTGTGTGTGTGTGTGTGTGTGTGTGTGTGTGTGTGTGTGTGTGACTGTGTTTCTGTGTCGTGCATCTGTGTGATGTTGGGGAGTTCCTTTTGAAACTTGGTGGGGTTTCACAGTCTTTTTCTAGGACGGGGACAGTGTTATATTTCTGGCTTAGCTACACATGCAAGTAACTATGTACACATGCACATCAGTATCAGAAATCAAATCGTTTTTTTTTTATTATTACGTAAATATGAGACGAAATACTAATACCCAAGAAATACCTTATTCTCCTCTTCAAATTAAATATGAATGACAAGGCACATAAAGAATGGTAATACATAATATTGCTATTTTGAAAGTGCAAGAGTCAATTTTCCAGTGAGCCCATGTCTCTATAGTGAGATGATTGTATAACCTATTGCTCAACATAGAGATAAAATAAGATATTCCCCATCATGCTGATCTCTTCTTTATGTATAATACACAACACACATGACTCACATATGGGAAATGGACATTTTTCTTCTATCTATATTTTTGAAGTGCACCAAAGGTTGAAATTAAGTCAGTCTCAAGCTCAATGTTATGCCTTACTAATAAAATGTGAGCCATTTAGGAAATATTTCAAAATGAGACATTCATTACCGCAGAGTAGTACTACACATAATTACCAAAACTTGTATTCAACATCGAATGTACTTGGTAAGATGTTGAACAATGAACATGTAAGTGTTGGCACTGACCAGCCAACTGCAGTGTATATGTGAGAAGTGCTGCTCAGCTAGCAGTAGTCATGACATTATCAAATGTTCTGTCTTCTCCTGTTTCTACTGAGCCTTTCCCTTGACTAAGACTAGAGATATGCAAATCATCTCTCGCAGACTAACTACAAGGTGAATTGTAATGACTTCGGATGAGATGTATTTCAAATAAACATCACAGCACTTATTGAAGTGTGCGTCGTGCTCAGATCATCAGCCAGAGCCACCATGACATTCATAAACATAATCAACAACGGAAATTCATTATTTACTCAGCTCAATGGGAAGCCGGTGTCAAAAGACAAGAAAAACAAAAACAGCCACCGATGACAAGCAAAACAGAAGGTGGCAAGAAGTTGGTGGAGGAGGACATGACGTGGGAGTTTGGGCTTTCTCGGATGGTCACTCTGAAAGGAAGATTAGAGAGGAAGCCACTGGAATGTGGCGGATAATCCTTGGTGCCGCCGTATGAGCCAGGCGCAGCATCCTCTCAAACATTCTTAGTGTATGGGGTGGAAAGGGAGACAGCCCCTCACTGGCGGCTCAATGATTCTTGACAAATGCAGCCCATCAGAAATTGCCGGAGTGGTCTCAGAAGTTGGGGGGTTGCTAATTTAGCCTTTAGCTCCATGGTACAGTAAATCAAAACACTCAGGAAGACAAATGTCAGAACACATGTTGCCAGCCCTGCGTCTTTGAGCAGAAGATTCCTTTAATTGGGTGTACGGGGACTGCATCCAATCCCCTGCACCCCCTCTGTGTCTTCTTCTTCTTCCTCTTCGTTTGCCGCCTTCCTCTTCTCTTTCTACATGTTAACAAAAGGCAGGGAGATGAAAAAGACAGCATCTTCCCATCCCGGCTTTGTGCCATTACAGAACAGACACACTGGGGGTAAAGAGGTACGATACTGCGCATCAAGGAGAGGCTTTATATAACTCTCTTTTTAGTCACGCCGTTTCATGTTTATTTCACTTCTTCTCCAGGCCCCTCATGTCTGACTGACATGGCTTCCTGGCGTAATAACTATTATTTATTATAGCGCCTGGCTCCTGATTCTGCTGATAGCTTCTGGTTATATTTGTCTGAGTTTACGAAGATGTGCTTAAGACTGTGGATGGGGGAGAGAGACAAGGAGAGGGAGAGAGAGAGAGAGAGAGACAGAATGAGGGAGAGAGAGGTAAAGAAAAACTCTTCATCCAAATATCTGTGCAGCAGCATCTCATCAGCAGTGTTGTGATTGGGCTGCGTTTCATATGCCTTTCCCTCGCTCTGACTTGGAGCATTTGCAGAGGGAATAAAGATCACATAGGATCACAAGTCAAAGAGCATGCAAATGAGATGGGGCCCCACTAAAAGCCACGAAACGCAGGCGCGTGATTGTCAGCTATGAGACACCCTGCTCAGTTACATAGCATTCGCATGGCCAATGCAGAAAGTCAAAGTGCTGCTAACCAGCAAATCAGATGGGAATCTGACTTTACATTTCAAATACATAGCCCTTCATATCCTGCTGCTGATCCAATGAAAAACTGAACTGTGAATATATGTGAGGAGACAAATACTGAGTGGATTTTATGACAGGATTGCATATTTTGACATAAACTGCAGTAGTAAAAGAAACGCATCTCTAAATGTTTTTGTTGCTAAATTATCGGTAACACTTTATATGGATAGTCCGCCTACAGAGACTTTACATGGATGGTTTGTTGAAATTCAAGATCAGTCTTTCTTATTGTTCGGTGAACATCACTTTAACAAAACCCTACTCCTAACCCTAACCTTAACCATAAATTGTAGTTCACAGTTTCAACTGATTTGTGTGCTTATAATATGAGCGTCTGTAGATAGTCTATAGGGGACCATCCAAATAAAGTGCGATCAAATGATCTGCATCATAGTGCCGTCCTGATGAAGAGGATCATTGATATCAGTACATCTACTGCATCTCACTCTGTTCCATTGGTTCACTGTTAGTGTTAGGTCAGAAGAGTTTGAACACTTACCAGTGATTTGGTTAAAGGTAGAGTCTGTGATTCTAGTCATCTAGTTGTTGATATTTGAGCTCAACAGCCTATCAAATTACACCTCTCACTTTCATGCTCCCAAAGCAACGTGTTGATAGGCTGGAATTTGCAGAGCCAGGACTGTGATCAGTGTATGAGTTTTTTTGAGCATAAACAGAAAGGAGCAATTTGCTGAATTTTGCAAAAAGTGTATTCGATTGCGATTGCAAATCTTTAATTCAAGGTCATTAATAAATGTAATTAGAGATTATATTCATGTAATTTGTTCAACAACTAATTAACAATCAATTAATTCAACAACTTCAACCCCCCCCCCCCACACACACACACACACACACACACACACACACACACACACACACACAGACGAAACAACCTCCCCCATCATTTTCATATCAGCAATAAACCCTAATACCAAATGCCTACTACATTACAATCCATATGCTTTTACTAAACAAATTCACAGCTGATGTCTTTTGAAATCCCTGAACAGTGATTTCCACCCGAAAACTGCAGTTTACACCCACCTCCATCTGTTTTATTTTTTCTGCTGCAATTGATTGGCATGGGAATGGTGAGCTTTGATGCCCGCACTAATGAGCAGTGCTGGACACAGTCAAACAAAGAGACCTTGGACAGACATGGGCAGGGATTCAATATCCGAGCTTCATAATTGGCCACTGTCCAGCTCGGAGAAATTAATTCATGTTCCCTCCAGTAATTACATAAGTGTGTTCTGTCCAAGTGGGGTTTCACAATACACATTTTAATTAACGCAATAAGTCAGATCAATATTGCAAGGCCTCGTCTCACCATGGTTCTCCGGAAA